>NC_136645.1:25615226-26030226 GCF_949748355.1 Melanostigma gelatinosum | reverse complement strand
TGGAAATGTTGCTGTCTTTCAAACTGTACACATTCAATGCATTAAAACATTCACCCAGTTCAGAGATCAATCAATCATTTATTATTGACCATGGAATGAATGAATTAGGTTCATTGCATGTTCACACTTTTGGTCATAATATGCATTTAAAATATGACAAACCCTGTTTATCAGCAGTCACTCGTGCCAGTTTCTAACCCACATAAACACCATGAGAGGAACATTTCAGCCTTACTAATCACATATTTCAGTTGGAGTCATTACAAAGCCAAATATTTGTACTTCCCTCTGTTCTCTTCAGGAATGGCAGGGGCATGAGTTCAGATTTGTGAAATAGTCCATTGTACCATGGAGACACTGGTAGCTGGTAAATAGATTGGCTTTATTGCTCAAACAAATACCGCCTTGTTGTTTCCTGCTGAGCAAAATATCAATCTGCTTGCAGGTATTTGGGTACCACGTCCCCACTGGTGCCTTTGTCCAGCATTACAGCAGAGCCCTGTTTCTAACCTGCAGCAGAGCGTTGCAAGAGTTTGACTCGTCAGTCTGTGGTTGGTTCTAAGTTGCTGGCTGTCTGAGCAGCTTGCAGCTCTCTAACCTCCAGCTTCTTTCCATGATTCTTATTGCTGTCTCATGATTCTTATTCTTTTTTTCATCACTACCTCTCGCTGTCTTCATCCTTTCTCCATCTGCTTCTTTATTCGTCAAGTGAGTATTTTGCAGCTCAATTAAATGCAGCTTTTTAAATAGGAGGGCACGAGTTAAAATGAATATTCATGCATTAACTTCAGTGTTGGAAAGAAAATGCTGTATGATACATTATTCAGAAGTAATCAAACTGTTCAGGTTGTGAAGATGCGGTCTAGTTGATTGAAAAAGCATTGTTACTCATGCTGCTGATGGATGAAGCAAACATCTAATTGCTTCTTATTTAATGAATATCCAACTACATTGAAATGGTAATTCTAGTGTGCCTTTCCTGCCTCCTATCTTACAGTATTTCCCAATTGCTAAAACACTAAAACCCATTGGCTGAACAAAGTTCTCAGTTGCCTGAACTCATTTAGCTAATTGTGCAGTCTGTTGTCAATACCTTAAACTATTTCGCATGGTAAAACACAATTTGCAGATCTCACTTCGACTTTTCAGCAAAACTCTAAACACATTCTCAGTCTCTAAACACATTCTGCACTCTA
This sequence comes from Melanostigma gelatinosum, assembly GCF_949748355.1. Taxonomy (NCBI): domain Eukaryota; kingdom Metazoa; phylum Chordata; class Actinopteri; order Perciformes; family Zoarcidae; genus Melanostigma; species Melanostigma gelatinosum. The sequence continues at coordinate 26,029,030 of NC_136645.1, read as the reverse complement.
ATGCACATGCCATCCATACTGGTAAACACAAGTGGCAACAATCAAATACAAATAGAGAACACATGTCATTGATTAAACACAATCACTCAAAATTGATTTCACTTGTATCAAATGATGTAACACAACCAATATAAGCCAGTTCAGAGAGCAAACAGGTGGTTGAAGGTGGGAAGGAGAAAGTCTGAGAATGGATCGAAGAAACAATGTGAGAGGACGAGGACGAGGACGAGGACGAGGACAAGTGCGTATGCGAGGTGGGCGACGAGGAGGGCAAGAAAGAGGAAGAGGACGAGGAAGACAAAGAGTGGAAATATCTGATGAAATTCGAGCAACAGTCATCGACCATGTTATAGTCCACGGACTGACAATGAGGGAAGCAGGACTTAGAGTGCACCCCAATTTGAGCCGATTTTCTGTGTCCACCATAGTAAGGACATTCAGAGAAGAGAACAGGTACAGTATGCTACTGTATTTTTGTAATTGCAAATTTACTGTACTACACTACAAATGTCTATTGAAACAGCTGCATATAAAGTTCATCACTGTATGTATTGTACTGCATGAATATTTTTTGTAACTGCACATCTACTTTTTGTAGAACTGCAAGGCTGCCACATGCAGGTGGAAGGAGAGCTATATTCACTCAGGAGCAAGAGACCGTTATAGTGGGCATGGTCCTTCAAGATAATTTAATACGACTCAGAGAAATCCAGGAACGAGTGATACAAGACAACGCACACTTTCAGGGAATCGACAGTGTGAGCATTTCCACAATTGACCGTGTCCTCCATCGTAACAGGATACGAATGAAACAAGTATACAGAGTACCTTTTGAGCGCAACTCACCAAGGGTAAAAGAAGTGCGAGCTCAGTATGTGCAAGTAAGTGTACATTCAGACACATTTACTGTAATCCAGATTGTCTACAGTACTGCCACATACTATGTGAATGACATTACTCTTCAGTACATACAATGTATGTGAATCAGAAGTGCATACAGTAGGCCTAATTGAACTGTGCAATATAGCACTGTCTCTGTACAACTTACTAAATTGTACATACATTATATTGTATTCCTACACAGACAATATTTGACTTGGAATCCTTGGACAGACCCCATGAGTTAATCTTTGTCGATGCAGCAGGCTTCAATCTCACAAAGAGGAGAAGGAGAGGCCGAAACGTGATTGGACAGCGGGCCATTGTTGAAGTCCCAGGTCAACGAGGTGGCAATGTCACAATCTGTGCTGCTATCAGCAACCATGGTGTTCTACATCACCATGTTACACTCGTGCCATATAACAATCAGCATCTTCTAAGATTTCTGGACAATCTAAGAGATATTTTATTTGAGCAGCAGGGTCAAGAGCTAAATGAGAATCCCATTCCCACCTATGTGATAGTGCTGGACAATGTCAGTTTCCACCGATCTGCTCTGGTAAGGGAATGTTTAACATCAATGGTCAGTTTATCACCTTGTACCTCCCTCCATACTCTCCTTTCCTGAATGCGATTGAGGAGTTTTTCTCCTCATGGAGATGGAAAGTGTATGATAGACAACCCTACACCAGAGTCAATCTGCTGCAAGCCATGGAATTAGCCTGTGGTGATATCGGTGAGGAATCATGTCAGGGCTGGATACGGCACACAAGAGGCTTCTTCCCCCGTTGCCTCAGGAGAGAAAATATTGCTTGTGATGTCGACGAAGTGCTCTGGCCTGACCCAGCCCAAAGACAAGAAGAAGCACATTGATGACATGTTGACTCCTTTGATTTTTGTCCCTTTCACTGTAGTATTGTATACTGTAGTAGGCCTACAGTGCATTGTAGGCTGTATACTGTAATGTACAATCAACAAATTGTATGGCCTTGAACATTGTGCTTTCTATTTATTACAGTAACAGTACTGACTGCTCAATAGATTTTGACTGGTTGCAGGTTCATATCAACAAAGAACAAGAATTACAGTATCACAGAGACAAAGGACACGTTTGTGAGATGCAGGGTACAGTACTGTACAAATAGGGGTACAAGGAGGAGGAAGAACAAAAGAAATTGCAAAGAGCAAAGCACAGTAGTCATTTCTGATCAATTTTGAGCTACTGTAATAGAACATGTTTTCGTTCATCTGAGATTTGTTTTGAGATTAAAAATCTACTTCTCCCTGAGAACTATATGTTTTGAACAATGTGCTTTCTATTTATTGGTGTATTGTTTACTGACTGCTTGATGGTGTATATTATTTTGATCACTTTGTTTATGATTTGAGAGCAGTGTTTGATTTTGAGCACAGGTAAAACAGTTTTGAGGCGAAAGTTTCATTTTGCAAGAGGATTCAGAGGTTTTGTAAATAGTGCTTGAAGATGAGGTTTTGTGTTTACAGTTTTGAGAGAATGGGTGACCGTTTCAAGAAATGTGTCTTAGCAATTGAGAAAAACTAATTCAGTTGAGATAAAAATGTTGGCATGTTTGTTCAAATCAATGATTTTCAACAAGCTTTGTTGACTTAAAATATTATATATATACATATAAAGGTAATACAGTCAAGGTTATGCAAACGATTTGTTAGAATACAATTAACTTTATCATACATAAATAAACTAGTGTGCAACAAATATAAGCCCATAGATGTAAGGTATTTTTGAAATAAAGAAGCATTTAATGTCACCCTACTTATACAGGCAACCCATGTAAAACTTTAAATCAGACAGATCTGATGAAAGAACCTGTCACGCTGCAAAAGAAATGTCTCACTCACTAGAATGAGGATCAGAGAATTATAAAGAAATCATGGCAACACAGCGACTGTTTAATCATTAATCATTCATCAAATGTCTGAATGCATGACTGAAATCTTTGCTCCTTTTTCCTCTTCTCATTCTCCTCTCATCAGCTATTCCTCTGATAGATTGTCCTCAGGGTTACAAGCGAATCAACAGCACTCATTGCCAAGGTAAGACCTCTATCTCTTCTTTTATGAAACTGGTGAAGAGTCGGAAACCACTCAATGCTCGTTGACGCCACTTTAAAGGACTGTGGTACAAGGCCTGTTAATAAAGACAGACTGATCATATCTGGGAAAGAGGTGCTGACTATGGGGAAAACGTCTTTAAGCAGCCATGTCGGGATGGGGTCTAAGAGAGTAAAATGGCTTCGATCAGAGGTCTTCAACAGGGGGTCCGCGAAATGTTTTGGTTGATTAGACAATTAAAAAATCTTTATTTTCCTTCTTTTTTTTCTCTAAACATGAATCTGTTCATTATTTTAACAGTTCTGTTTTGTATACAAGATAACAGGTATGTTTTTGCATGGCAGTGGCACTAATAGGCCATCACTCATTTTTAGTTTCCACATTTATGTTTAAAATAAAAACATAAATTTGAATAGCTTGTATGCATGATTATCATGGAATTTACAGACAATGTTGATATTGGCATTGATATCAGCTGTTTATAAATGGCAGTGGCACGGCCTCCCTACTCACTGTACCTTGCACATGTTTAAAAACATGAATATATGAACCTGTGTATTGTTTGAATAGCTTAGTATTGAATGCACAACAAAGAGGTATGTTTATACATGGCACTAGGCCCAGTTTAATATAAAACACAATATATATACCGTAGTCGGGGGTCCCTGCTCTATCTCTCTATCAGTTTGGGGGTCCTTGGCCTGAAAAACGTTGAAGACCCCTGGCTTAGATGAAGAAACGCCGTCTAAATATATATCAGGTTTTAAAGCTGTTTCTAATGCTGCGTTCACACCGGTCGCGTTGATTTTTTGACGCACTGCAAAAAAGCGTCCAACGCACTGCAAAAAAGCGTCCAACGCGCCGCCGGTCGTGTTCACACCGGTCGCCGCAAAATCTCGTAGCGCCGGAGAGGGGGCGTGGTTTATCGTCCTGGAAGCCTCGATCTGGCCGCCATTGTTTTCCGCCGTCAACCATGACAGGAATAAGGACAATTGCTGCTTTGTACGTGTTGTGGAAGTCCCTCAAACATCGGAATGCCAAACGCCGTCATGTCTGGTTCATAATATTGTTCAGAGGAGCTCCGTGGATTGTATCGAGCTGTATTCACTGTGTCTAGCAAGCCACCGGTCGCTGTTTACTACAGCTGTAGGAACACAAAATAAACTGATTTGGCTGTGATTCAACGGCAATAAACCGACAAAAAGGGACTCCGAAATAACTACGTAATGATGCCGATTTGTACTTGTCTTCTCCGACAAAAAGGGACTCCGAAATAACTACGTAATGATACCGATTTGTAGGTTACTGGTCTTCTCAATGGAGCTCTGATGGATCGGTGCTAGGCTATGCTAACATCGTAGCAGCTCCACCAGCACTCAATAACGTCACGTAGACGTAAATACGGCAGCGTCTATTTATTGTTTGTACCGTATGGTTTACACACACACATGCATACACATAGTTTGGTCCGGTCTCTGTTGATATGAGGTATCGTAGCGCTCTGGGTGAACACAGACGGCGACAGGATTTATTTCCTGATTCAACAACGGCAGGAAGCCAGTGACGACAGGGGGAGCAACTCAACGCTGATAGGCTATCGCGCCACAGCGTCACGCGATTATGTCGCTGAAGTTGAAAACTTTCAACTCGCGCGTTGGCGATTTTGCGGCGTCCAACGCGTCCACCGCGTCCACCGCACTGCAATAACGCGTCCAACGCGCCGCGGGATCGCAAAATCGAGGCGCGCCAGTCTCATCGCGTCTGTGCATAGACTTTGTATGTAATCTCGACGCGCGTCAAAAAATCAACGCGACCGGTGTGAACGCAGCATTAGGTTCCTATGTTTAAGGATTAATCAATACTTGGTGAGGTCATTCATTTTGTTAGAATATTATCATTAAAGAAGATCATGAAGTTGCTACTACTGAGGGCTATAGGAATACATGGCTTAAAATTATATGTATAAAGATGAGTAATATGCTGCTATGTTTTAAGACTATCTTGCCAGACCAACCAAGATTCTTCAAAAGTGGTGTAAAGCCATATCCTTTCAAGTTTTTGCATTGTTTGCTTTCATTTATGGGTTTGAGGGTTATACCATGGAGCAAACTTAATTTGTTTTAGAGGAAATAGTATGGAATGTTATTCACAATGAGTCTGTAGTACTGTTGACAAGATGATCAACTTGGGTAGGACTAAAGTTAGCCATAGGGTCCTCTGTTATATTGACACAATAATTGGCTGTTTTCCATGTTGGGTGTGAAAGAACAAGGCGTTCAAATGAGTTATAATTTAGTTTATATGTAGGATTATAGGCTTGAGTCAAAGATGGCTGCTACTCCACCTCCTCGACTGGCGCCTCAAGGAATGGAGTATTAATATGACTTGGAGGAGTTGATTCATTTAGGCTGACATATTCTTCATTGCACAGCCAGGTTTCAGTAAGACTAAATAAATCAATATGATTATTTTATATGAAATAGTTTACTAGTACAGCCTTAGATGACAAAGATCTGATATTTAAGAGTCCACATTTAATTGTTGGAATGCTGTTAAGCATTCCAACTATTGTTCTTCGAATCTTTATTCAACTTCTTCTATTTCTTCCGTCCTCTTCTTCTCCTTCATTTTTTAAGCTACAGAAACCGTTCAACTATCAAAATGTTCAGCTCCTTCAGCTCATCTCTGCTATGACTTTTTCTATTTCTAACCTTTAATCCTCTTAAACTTCTTCAACTTTCAAATCCTTCAACTTCCTCATACTTTCAGCAAAAGACACCATTTCAACTTTCAAATGTTGAGAAAACCCTGAACTATTCCCGCATTATTCAGCTTTCCGATATCTTCTAAACTGTTGGAACTGCAGCAATTTAACTTTTATGATTTTTCAGCCCTTTTCTGACTTTATAATGGGTGTGTATTGCGCAGCTTAGAGTGCGTGATGTCACCGCTAGAGTGAAGAGCAGCTTGAGATTCTTGTGAAAAAAACATTTGTATTTTGCCACTGTGTCCACAATCTTCACTCTTCATGCATAATTTCTGGATGTAGAAGTAGCTAATATTGTCCTCGTCGTAGAAAAATTACTGTGGAATCCCACAGATTTCCACATTTCCACATTTAGTTGAGCACTTATTCAAATGCTACTAATACTTATACTGCTAATAATACTTCTACTACAACAAATATCACTACTGCTGGAATTCTTTTAAGCTACAGAAACCGTTCGAATATCAAAATGTTTAGCTCTTTCAGGAGAGGTGTGATATGACTTCATATTTGTAATCTTTCAACTTTTTGAATTAAGCTTTTTGCAATTTAAAAAAAATTGGATATCTATTTTCAGCAATGTTTTTGAGATTCATTTCAGCTTTCAGCATTCCAACGCATTTTCAGCAGGAAATGCATTTTCTAGTTATCCTATTTTGTTGCACTGCTGTGATAAAAATAAAGAAATGAATTTAGTCTCTCCTAATCAGACCATGTTTTCCCCAGAAAGTCTGCCAATTATCTATGAAACACAAATAATTAGCTGGACACCACTTTGACAGCCAGTGTCGGAATGATGACATGAGGTAAACATGTCATCGCTGATCAGAAATGGCAGATGCCCAGAGAACTGTCCGACATTGTCATTTGCATATATACTGAGACTCAACATAAACTCCAGTGAGCTCCGATTGGCGTAATCCGCTGTCATTACCGTTGACGTGAATAACAACCTTACTGTATTTTGACTTATCTTCAGCCAGAGCAGGAGAGGGAGAGGTAGAGAGGGAAGCCATCATTAACGGCTTAGTGGTACGGTAGCTAACGTTAGCATAACTGGACAACTCGTTAACAACTGTGGGATTTAGCAAGAGGTTGGCTAAAACAGGGACAGAGCTATAAGTGCTTAAGCAGAACTAGCGAAAGTTTACATGTACAGCGGTTAATTAGTAGCTTTAATGAAGAATATAACACAATTTTGTGTTGTGCGACTCTGATCAATCAGAGTAGCTAGACACCTAAAGTAAGCTACCAGTAAGACAGATATGCTGGCAACTGTAAATGTGCCCCCGACCCCTCGACAGAAACACATGATTCGTTCATCAGTCTGCCCTTAGAATGCTGAATAACCACGAGGGAGGATTGTTCTGGCCGGGCATGAGTGCTGATATGGTCAGAATCTATAGTAAATATGCAGAGCTCTGAAACAGCCTACCCAAAGCACCGTTCAGATGAACAGGAATCCCATTGTTACCATTTGAGGAAGTATTGTAGAACTGGAAGAAAAGGTTTCTGGACTGCATAACCTAAAGATGCTGAATACATTGCTATGAAAAATCTAAAAACTGCAACACTCTGCAATACTGCCCAAAGACGGAAGTTGAAATTAATTCACTGAAAAGGCTGAAAGAAGAAATGGTTTGTACATTAAAAGGTAGAAAAAAGTTGAATACAAGCTGAAAGTTATGATAGATTGGGAGAAGAAATTAAATGTAATAATAAAATGAACAGAAGAAATTTTAATAGCTGAAGAAAAAAAGACTTGGACCACAATAGTGCGGAATCTGCATTTACAAAATTAGACAGTTGTCATTCAGTGTCCTATCTGAGTCTTTTATAAAAATCAGAGATCATCCTTGGGTCTTTGCACACCTGTTTTCTGACCCAGAAGTTAGAGTTCTCTGTGTAGAATTAAAGTCACCATATTGTCTACACACCTATAAACTCCATGTCATGGTGGGTGACATGAGTCACAGTGATATGGGCAGAGTGTGTTCTTACTGATAGGATCTGACCTGTTAAAACTTTTTCAAAAGATCACTGGTGAGCTGGTATAGGACAATAAAACAATTCAAAACATTTGATATGGTAGCGGCATGGCTCTAGGGATGGCAATGTCTGTCTGTTGGTTGATCTACCATTTAGGTTCAGACCATGGACTGTATATGAGAAGTTACCCATTGGTTTGTGGACTGTAGTTTTGAAGCCTCTAGTTTGACATTTTGGCCGTGGTCATCTATGTTGTTGGGAACTAAAGGAGCGTGTTTGGGTTATCAGCATTTAAGAAACTGAATTCTTGACATCAATAGAATTATTAATGTATGTAACAATTATTAATGATTATTAATAACAACGGGGCACCACCCTGCGAACAGGGACCAATAACCAAACGATAAAACTAAGTCTCATAATTAGTAGTCACTCATAATGTCAATAGTCTGCGTATGACTACACATTCAGTGACAGTGAAGGTTTTTAAGTTCGAGCACAGGCTACTACATACAGGTTTATCAAATACATATGCACAAGTAATCACAGACGACTGCTCCTTAAAGTATAACAGAGTTTATTAAATCAAAATAATAAATGATCAAATCAATTAATATTGCAACCAACAAACGTTATCATACAATTTTATATGCCTAAACTAAAGACTGAATAAAATGGATGAGGGTGTATGTCTGTGTGTGTGTGTGCGTGTATGTGTGTGTGTGATTCTGTGGGTGAAAAGGAAGGAGAGTCTCACAGCTATTGCTAAAGACTACAAAGATGGCGGCATCGAGTGACGCGGGCCAAAAGGGGAGGGGCCTTAAGATACTACAGCTAAAGACTACAAAGATGGCGGAGTCGAGTGACGCGGGCCAAAATGGCAGTGAGACTGCTGTATGTAATCACGTGTGCCTGGGCAGCACGTGTGTTGTGAGGCGATCGTTTCAACGGGGTTTCCCCAGGGGCAGAGATAGAAAGAGAGCAAAGGTGGGGGTCATGAATCAAACTTCGGCGTGCGATGTTGTAGGGAGCCTGAGTTTGCTGGTTCTATCACGCATAAGTATACCGCTGTCGTCTTTGAACTGCCGGTAACATATGCCGTGATAAGCCACGCACCTCAGCTCACTCACAGAGTCGAGTTAATGAAGAGAGAAATAAACAGAACGAAATGAAATAACTCAAAATAAATCCCAAGCAAACAGTCATAGCAGTTAATACACAAATACAGCGGAGCTTCTCTGCTCCGTAATGATTGCGCAATACCTCCATATCACGTGACAGTAATCTAAACACACAAAAACACGGGAATATCAACATATAAATGAATGGCCTGAATTAAATTTAAGTTAATTTAAGCTAAGCTATGCCCAGATACCAAGAATCTTACTTGTCGATGCTTCGTTGCAACGTTGAAGTGTTCGTGGCAAAGTGGTCCTTTTTCCTCGGCAGGAAGGGGGGGGGGGCAGGCTGCTTGCAGCGCGGCCGTCGAAGGGAAAAAGCATGCAGGTCTGGGGCGAAGAGAGTGTTTGCGTGCCTCCTGTTACCCCGGAGGGAATGTTGGAAAAAGCCAATGAGGTGTGATCTGCAGGCGGTTTTGTAGAACAGTGGTTGAACCACAGGGGTCCTGGGGTCTCTTGGCTCTCGGCCAATGAGATTGCAGCGGTGCATTCAGGTGACCATGGTTTTTTGGGGGGGGGAATTTACACCCTAGTGTGAAATTCCTTTGCTCTCATCAAACTACAAATCAGGATGAAACCTTTGCTTGAAAAGTGAAGGCCTGATTCTCTTTGTTCACAGCACATGTTTAAGCCATATGGTCAGACCCCAACAATGTTCTTTTCACGGTAGTGACCATTTTTGGACAGCTTGGGAGAGACATAATGACATTCAATCATGCTATATTGAAGAAGACATTAAACTAGTGATTGAGACCATAAACTCATGTTCACAATGTTTACTGAGGTAAGGTGAGGTTAACTGAAATAAGAAGCAGGGTCATTTTCTCATTGTCTTCAATACAATCAGACTTCTTTTTGCAACCGAAAGAGATAGCCATTCGAGAGAATGCAAGTTTAAGGCTAATAGTAAGGACTTTAAGGACTCCCTTAATTTTTGTCTAGCGCCATCATCAGGTCCAAATTATGATTTGTCCAATACTATATTTAATGACCAAATACCTACAAAACAAATGATATTTCCATCAACCTCAGCTATATTCAGGTCTAATGTATTTTGTGTTAATTAGCTGTTGTTAAATGGTAAATGGTTAAATTCTGCCTTTTGTCTTCGTTGAAACTGCAAGCCCTTTAAGGTGGTCTTTCTGTTAGTTTCCTTCTCTAGCTCAACATGCTTCGTGAGCATTTCCCCATTTCTTGGACTAATGTTGATAAATGGTCTATGGGAGTCTAGAGTGGAGCCCTTAAAATGGTAATAAGTAATACTTTCTACCCCTTTATAGCATATTATGACCATGATGCATGAGTAGACCTTATTAGGTGTGTTGATCAATGCCAGGGCCTAGGCCAGGTGCTAACGTCTCTTAATTTCAACATATTCTACCTCTTAGTATTTATTGCTGCTCCAAGATGGAGGATGAGCAGTGTCATATACATTTCCACTTCAAAGCTGAAACTGATGTTTTGTAGACTGACAACCAGAGGACCATTAAACAGTTTAACCATAGCTTATTACTAATTTTAGAACATGTGGATTTAACTACGTCTGGTCTCACAGCTGCTCATATTAGGTAAGACCCGCCCTCTTGAGATTGACAACCAATCAAAACAACCTGTTACAGTAAATGGTAAATGGACTTCTACTTGTTTCTGGTTGAGATTGGGCTTGAGACCTGCTTAGCCTATGCCTTGAAAATGATAGGGGAGGAGGGCGACGATGACAACACAAGCTGTCAACTTTTCTCAAAATTTGCAATGATCACATCAAATAAATTACAGCGATAGCCCATAAAAACATTTTTTGTTATATGTAGGACTACGAACAAATTAATTCATAAATACTGTCTGTCTATCGATCTCCTCAACTGCATTTCGGTACCAAGGACAGCGACGCACCGACACACCACACACACAACAGCGCTATCCATCCAATAGTTCATGTTAACGCATAATGAATAATGATAGGCACTATTCCTTATTTAATGTTCTTTTCGGGATTTTTGGGGTAATGCATATACTGTTGGAATTACACTTCTGTCAATACCAAGTAAGATCATGGCAAAGATTATTATTAATCGAATAACAGATGCTGTAGACCAGGGGTCACCAACCTTTTTGAACCCGAGAGCTACTTCAAGGGTACTGAGCAGTACGAAGGGCTACTTGTTTGATACAAACTTCCTGAACAACAAAGTTGCACAGATCACCTTTTAATAATCATAATATGTGTGAAGAGACTGATCACATGTCAATGTTAATTATTCCTCACAATAATTATTAACAATGATTGTGTATATTGTTCAAAATCGCACCTGTTATATTTTTGTAAAAATGATCACTTCTAAATTTTTTTAAGGTAATCATGAATCATTAACTGTCATATCTTCACATCATGTCTCGTTTGTACGAACCACTTCCTTCGTAACATGTTTGAACAAATCTTGTTCATACAATGTTTATACAAATGTTTGTTCAAATTATCAGTTATGTAAGATAAAAAAAATCAACTCTTTCACATTTTTAAATGAATCCTATTACATTAGTACTAATCACCACATTTTGGGAAATCTGGTTCAACTTTGCATTGCACAATGAAGCCTGCATGCCGGCCTGTAGTCTGTAGTCACCAGCTTTTTTTTGGGTACATTTTTCTCCACGAAGAAACTAGTAAAACGTCTTGTCTATAGCCGAGGGGGGGATCCAACCCTCCGAGGCACGCGAGCGTCTTTGGGCGCCTGCGTTCAAACCTCTAGTCTGGGCCTTTTCCATCGTACTGCGTTGCCTCGCCTCTACCCCCGCCACCCACGAGTTGTTGCCCCGCGGCCTGTTCCGAGGACTGACGGACCTGACGACGGTGTGCGATCGCGGCGGGGGCAGCGCGTCCGGTGCCAACGGGAAGCGCCCGCCATTCGGAACCTGAAAACTTAGTGCGGTGCGGCGGCCTCTTCCTTTTAAAATCTACATGAATGCAAGCGTGTTTGATTCAAAAAAGAACAGAAACTAAAATTTTTAGACTGAGCTCCATGGGGGACTTAGTGCTATTTTTAGAACATGCCTTGTGGGCGACTCGCATGGTCCCTGGTCGCCCGCGGCCACCGTGTTGGCTACCTCTGCTGTAGACCAACATCTCCGAAAAGAACAGGCAGGTTTCAGAAAGGGTAGATGTTGCAACGATCACATAATTCACGTTACGTAACATCATAGAGCAGTGCACAGAGTGGCAGAGGGAACTGGATATAAACTTTGTTGACTTTGAAAAAGCATTTGACTCCATTCATCATGAAAGCCTTTGACGTATATTGCGGCATTATGGGATCCCTGAAGATATAGTTCATGTGATCCAAAGTTTTTATACCAACTTCACATGTAGGGTTGGAAACAGTCTCCAAAATTCCAAGTAAAAACAGGTGTGAGACAAGGATGTGTGATGTCAGCTTTGCTCTTCAATATTACTATTGACTGGGTAATGAGACAAACAACTGAAGACCAAAATAGAGGCATTCGATGGACACTATTTTCATCACTTGAAGATTCTAGACTATGCAGATGATCTCTCTCTTCTTTCACATACTCATTGACACATGCAGGAGAAAACATACCGCCTCAGTGTTTTTGGTCAGAAGATTGGCCTGAAGATCAGCAAAAAGAAAACATAAGTGATGACTCTGAACATTCCCAATCCCTCACCAATTCAGGTTAACGGAGAAGATCTCCCTAAAACTGACGAGTTCAAATATTTGGGCAGCACTGTCAGACACAATGGGGGCACAGATAAAGACATCAAGAATCGTCTCAATAAGGCAAGGAACGCTTTCAAACCTCAACAGACTATCAACCTTCCACACCAAGAGTTTAAGACGAATACTGCACATCTTCTGGCCAAACACCATTTCAAATAAAGACCTGTATGACAAATGCCAACAAGAATGCATGGAGACCATTCTAATGAGAAGAAGATGGGGATGGATAGGACATGTGTTGAGAAAAGATCTTGCTGATATTACTGCTGATATATTTGCTGATATTACTGCTGATATATTTGTAAGAACAGCCTTACATTGGACACCAGAAGGGAAAAGAAAAAGAGGCCGACCAAGAAACACACGGAGAAGAACTGTGGAGAAGGAGATGCAGAGCCTAAACCACTCATGGGGCACCATCCAGTGACTAGCCCAGGACAGACGGGAGTGGAAGACTTTTGTTGCTGCCCTACATGCCAAGAGGCATAAAGGGAAATGATGATGCATATACTATTAAATAACTAAATTAATAAAACCTGATGCTGGAGCCGATCCAGCTGATATTGGGCGAAGGCAGGATACAGTGAAAGACAATCTTAGGATACTTGTGCCACATTTCTTTTGTTTATTGAAAGTAGTGAACATTTCTCTTTCCCATCATGCAATGTTAAGAAATCCTTTGAAAAATCCCTGGATTGACTGTGTTTTGTATTTGTTGTTGATTCACAGATTTAGATGAGTGCCAGCTACAGGGTGTGTGTCCGAATGGAAACTGTCTGAACACCGTGGGCAGCTACAGGTGCATGTGTAAACCCGGCTATGTCCCTGACCCCACACTCACCACTTGCATATGTAAGTCCTACAATATAAGATTTCTTTCTATCATCACTTTCTCCTTGATTAACATCCAAACCTAGAGCATCCAACAGTTCAGTGTCAGACTGAGCAAAAATCGTATATTAACAGAAATGAAACGATTACATTTGCATGCTGGTCTCTGATGTGCAGATTTGCTCATACAACAGCTTCCCCATGAGTTTGATATTCACCATCACTTAATGACAGAGACATGGGAAATATGAGTTTAATTTCTTCCGTCTACCATCTGCTCCAAAGTACAAGCATAGCAAGGGCTGCTTGGAATGCTGCTAAAGCTGAAATATGTGTCTGATAATATGCATTCAAAACAGTGCATGGATGAAAGCATGGTGTTCATTGTATAATCAGAGTCTCCCTCAAGCATGTACTACAAGGCAGGTCATGAAGTCAAACCCAACATGTCTCATGGCTCTTATATAATGAGGGGAGAGAGAAAGAGATACAGTATATCACCGGGGGAACAGAGAGAACAAATAGTTATAAAAGCAACTGCTAATACGCAAGTGCCAAATTGATCAATCTTGAACATGATTGAGTCACGTTAATTAGCAGTTTTAGTCATCAATTATCCTTAATTATCATGCTGTGCGCATGTGTTCTCCTGGTTTTGCAGTGCTGTGAGTTTCCATGCTTACATGTGTCTGTGTGTGTGTGTTTGTGGGATAAAGTGGTTGGGGGATGGGTTCTGTGTCCTCTTTTATCTCATATCTAATGAAAGGCAAGTGTCCATTCATTGTGATTAGCGATTTAATTGTCCTTTACAGTTCATTTTAAGCCACAGTTATAGTATAAGCCTAAAACCGTATTTTCTCAAATATAGCCAGTAGTCGAATAATGGCCAGGTTGTGGGAAAAAACAACTCCTGGTGCTTGTTTTATAATATGCACACTAAGCATAACATACATTTCCATCACTTTAATTTAATACATTCAACAGTATAATTATGCTATTTTCCATGATTTGTTGTCGTGGTTAAGTGTTATCATATTAATCTGGGTTTAAACATACAGATATCAAGCAGCAAATGTTTTCTTCCTGACATTGGAACCTTGTGCACAGGTTTGTTTGCCTCAATCCAGCTGATAAATATGCACCTAATTGGCATGCTATTTTTTGTGATATTTCTAAAATTGACTGAATATGTTCTTGATTCTGGAATATTAATGATTACAGTATGCAAAATGCAACAGGCCTACTTGTGACTTTTGCTAATCATGATGATCCGTGCTTTAACTCCCTATTCATTTTTTGCCACTTATCCGACTCCATGCTGTAGTCGAAGCAGTCATATCAATGGAATTGGTGCAATCTTAGACTTACTTATGGGGGTGAAGTAAAGACATCAAATCTTTTGCCTGAAGTTCACTGTCTTTACACTGCTGACATTCGAGAGAACGGAGCGCTGAAAGGTCCAAAATGAAGGCCGTTATCACATTATCTGTGTTGCACCATCCATTTTTAATGAGTAGCGATCAGTAGTTTTATCTCACCAAGTATCCAGCACCAACCTTATTTGCTAGGACACATGGATGAACTTTGCTGTGCCACTTTCTGGTATCCCATCTAAGCCATGCCTTGCTCTACACTGATGGCTTCAACACATGAATGGCTGTACTGGCAACGAACTGTGCTGAATTATTAGTACCCTTGTAACCCTTAGTAAGGCTTGTAACTGAATCTGTTTAGTTTGAAGTTTTCTTAAACTCTTATGTTTCTGTTCGTACTTTCACATATTAGCCTTACACAAACTGCTTCACATTAAAAACTACTGGCAAACCATCAGGACACCTTTATTCAGAAACACTGCAAGTTATTTGTCAAAGAGTTAGAGGACCACTGTTTGTGTAACTACGTAAAAATATAAAAATGGGCTTTTTGCCACAGCTTGAGTGAGGTGTTAGATGAGATCTACAGGCAACAGGCTCTTACGCAGGTGTGTGTGAACCAGCACAACTCCAACATATCAACAAGTAAACAACACCTTTTATCTTGCCATGTGGAAAACCGTGTTGTGGCAGCTCAACTTGAATGGTCTCCGTTGATCATGGCTCAGCTTGACGTGAACATCCTTCCACCATGCTTGAAATGGACCAGATGTTATGACATTTTTGTAATTGTCATAAGACCTCAAAGGCAGAGCAAGAGGTCTGCTGTCTCTCCAAGATTCCTGGATAACAGAGCACTCTTTGGATCTCTCATTAAAGGAATTCATGGTACAGCACCGAATGTTGTATATAAGATAGTTGACCGCAGTAGTTGTGTTCAGAATTTATTTTAAAGAACTCAAGAGAGTAGTTTAAATCAAGTCTACTTTCTCGCCGTGAAAGTACAGTCACTACCTTTTGTGTGATTGTTGGATTTCTTTTAGTTTTGAAAATTGTTGGATGCAGCCCTTGCAACTGTGGCTTAGTGGAGAGCAGTCGTTCTTCAATTAAAGGATCGGCGGTTCGATCCCCGGCTCTGCTGGTCACATGTTGGTGGCCATGGTAGCCCCTGCCATCAGTGTATGAATGGGTGAATTAGTGAGAAAGAGCGAGTGGTACAAGTCCATTTACCATTACCTTATGATTTACCATTACTTTATGATTCCGACATTGGAAAGGTGTGATGGAGGTGGTCTTTTTAACCCGAGCCCTATTTGTAGGCCTCTGCTCGAAAATTGCATACCCATACTAAAAAGAGTGTATTTCTGCAACTACAGTTCCAGTTAGAGACTGCAGATGGAACAGATGCCTGCTGCCTTCAAATGGCGGTAAAGAGAGTCCTCAGTGTGAAGGAAAAATCAGCATTATCATGTTGTAGATTATTGTTGCTGTCGCAACATTACATAAATGATGTAACTAATTCATGTTTCTGATCATGCAGCTATAACATGGTTTCAACAGCATATACCATCTCAGGAATCCATTTCATCAGATGTTGTCAACAGACATAGAGCTATTTATTTGCTTTTAGTTTTTAGTTGTGCTGATGGTGAGTGTTGGCTTCCCTTCCCTGTCACTGCTCACTACTTTTTAAGTGAACTCTGGGTGATTCATCAGCATCATTCAGGCCATGATGTCTGTCATTGACAAGATTATCCACTTGGCTTTTCATTCATATTCTTTTTAAAATTGAGAAATTGGCTGCTGAACTTTTAAAGCAAAACTAGAGGTTGAGGAGTTTTGACCCTACCCTGTGGGTAATGCCACAGATTGATACTTGTAAAGTTAGCAGCCCTGTTGTTACTAGCCTTCTGGTGACGAGCGGCCCCCATTTGGGGGCTCTCGGGCTCAGCCCCCCTTAACTATTGTTTGGAAAATGGACTTATTCTTCGCCAGAATTGTACATGTGTACTTTTTTTTTTACCGGATTAAACTGCAACGTATGGGCAACACTATCATATAAGTCACTTCTTACACACTCCAAACACAACTATAGACAACTAATATAAGCATCGAGAAAATATGTCATAAAAGCATGAAATCATGGGCAGAAATCGCCGTTATGTGTACGGCAAATCATGATTTGCACCCTGAAGCTAGTGGCTACCAAGCATTGCAATGCATTTTATAGCATTAGCACTCGTGGGGAACGCATAAACACCTTCAGTTTTTCTCTCCGTGGAACCAGTACAAAGCTGTGAGTGGAGAACGGTAAGATGGCACTGCCCTTCCCCAAAAATAATCGTGGGTTTTTGGTCCCGTTTTATGAAAAATGAGTACATAACGTCGCAGATTATCCGGTTCAAAGCTACCAGCGTTGTTGCCAACTGCATCCGGTTTACTGCCGAGCTGTTTCCAGTATAAGAGCGGTCAATCCAGCTTGAGCGAGAGGTCAGACTTCCGGCGAGCGGAAATTTACGCTCGGGGAGTCGCTGAAATCGGCACCCGCCTTCCAGAGACTCTGACGCTTCTAAGGCGGGCTCATTGACTGAAATCGACCTATGATAGGCTGAGCTACAGCCACATACACACAGACCAACTGAGAAAATCCTATAGATGACAGCCAGAAACAGGCTCTGACCCTTGCTCTCGAAATCATTTCAAACGGCTGTATTTGGATGTATTGACTAATATGAGTGATAAAAAAAGTGAAATATATTGTTATATAGTATATAAAATTAGAATAGATCATGAGAGAGAAATGAGAATTTGGCTTTAAATTCTGTACTCAGACCTCCTATTATGCTGGCCTGCTTCACTCAATCTAAGTAAAATTATCTTAGAGAGACCACAAACCTGTTGTGCTATGACACAGGAGTATTTGTAGGCTTCACTCTGCATTATTTTTAAAAAAAAAATGAAAGTGCTTTTTTTTCAGGTGAACCTGAAACTTTTTTCAATTTGAGCTGTGTGCCATCTTCATTCACTATTAACCAGTAACATATACACAATAGAACACATCTCACAAGTGTTACCTTTATTAGAACATCAAATTATTAAAATAGACCTTGTAGTTAGAGCTGTGGACTCTCTTGAGTATGGGTATGCAATTTTAGAGCAGAGGCCTAAAAATAGGGCTTGGCTTTAAAATGCTAGCTAGCTCCTCACTAGTGATCATTTGCCTGCATGCATGACAGCTGTCTCTCCTCCCGTCTCCCTTCCTGTCTCTTCAGCGAAGAGGTGTGGCCAGGACCTGCTGCCGTCTCTTTCCTTGTACACACACAGACTGCTGTTTGTGATTGTGCTTTTTTAAATTACGTAACTTTGTCAGGTGTGTAAACATAGAGCAAGTGCAAAAAGCAGACACACACAAGCAAGCAGACAGACAGACAGAGAGACAGAGATTAGCTCGAGAAAACAGCAGAAGAGCAGAATTATGTGTTGACCGGCGCAGAGAACAGCCATTCTTCTGCTCGGGCAACAGTTGTCAGCGTGGCTTTTTTTGACGCTAAAATGCCAGACTGGCTGGTAGTCTGCTGGTTAGGATATATCTTTGGATAGGGCTAAGCCAGCTGTTTGCTCCGCCTTCAGTCGTTATGCTAAGCTAGGTTAACCAGCCTGAATAACTCACAGAACCACTGTATGTGATGACTGCAATCTAAAAAAGCTCTCATGGTTTGCGGTGATTCACACTTTTGAAAAACACATTTTATTGATTGTTTTCAATAAAATACTCCTCAATACCCAAGAAGTTCCTGTGTCTTGCTTCCCAACTGAAGTGCAAGCCTGCACAGAGCTGGTGCAGACGACTAAATAATAATGAGAAGAACCAGTTGCGTGAGATTCCCAAAGAAAAACACCTATGAGATAGGATGTTAGACAAGTCGTTTGTATTCATTCAATCAAACATTACAGCAGTGGTCGTTGCAGAGACACCTGGTGGGGGTCTGCACTCTTCTGAGTACTCAGGCCATACAGCTTGAAAAACACAAACTGAGCCAAACTCTCCTGCATGCCTTCAATCTCAGGCAGCGCTTGACTTTGATAGTGCATGAAGCATTAGCATGAAAGGGATATTTTCCTACAACATGTCTGTGCTTTGAATGTGTTTCTGTGTTTTGTGTTTGACTTAAATTGTTTGAATGCAGTTGTTTGTGCCACCACAAAATGTGGTTGTCCGACTTCTGTATTATTACATGTATTTTTCCCTGTGCACTAGTGTTGCTTTAGAAATATGTTTGTTTGTGGCAAAAGTATGTTCAGGTGAGAAGGGAAGGTTGCTTTGGTGAAGGGGACCTCTTTATTTCTCCACTCTCTGTTCTCTCTTTCCCCCATGTATGTGTCTCCTACACTCTGGTGCACTACTCCCACCTTCTAAACTCTGCTTTAGCCAACACGCCTGCCATCCAAGAGGAGAAGGGGGCTTGCTTCCGTTTGGTCAGCTCAGGGAGGCAATGTTTGCACCCAGTATCTACCCAGCTGAGCAAACAGCTCTGCTGCTGCAGTGTGGGTAAAGCCTGGGGCCCTCGTTGTGACAAATGCCCCCCTCCAGGAACAGGTAAGGTCAAGTCAGATAGTTATCCTGTCTTAATAAGAACTAACTAACCCAAACTTAACTAAACTAAACTGATTTAACTCTGACGTTTCCTAACAAAGTTTACATAAGTGAAATATTTCAACATCTACTAGATCAGGGGTGTCAAACTCATTTCCACTCTGGGCCACATCAGCATCACGGTTGCCCTCAAAGGGCCGGTTGTAACTGTAAGACTGTATAACTAACTTCTCCCTAACATATTGTTAAATAACTCTCTCTGCATTTGATTATTGTTTATTCAAGTGTACAAATATTGTACATGCAGTTATATAAATGAAATGATATTTAAACACATTTCTGTTATTATAACATAAATCATTGTAATTGAGGGTTCAGAAACCCACATGACTCTATCAAAGATCAAACTATCAAAGAAAATAACAAAGACAAATATCAAACACAAGTTATTACATTAACTTTGTTCAAAGCTGTTTGTGTCACCTCTCTGCATCACTAATGTTCCTCCCTGTCGTCGTCCTGCATGGCAGCTACATCCAAGAGCTGCTCACTGAGAGTCAGGTCTGATGAACACGGATAGATGATGTGTCCGTGTTGTCTGTGCTTTCATCAACAGTTCATTACAAACACAAGTACCTGCTCGTCTCTTAGCTAGCTGTGTTGTTAGATTGCTGCTAGTTCATGAACTCGGTCTGCGATGGTGTTTCTTCACAAACTGACATTTGTAAAAGTCTGTATCTGGTCGGAGCTCTGCTCACATACCTTCAGCATGCACTGGGCTGTAGCTGTGTGAATATATTCTGCTGTGATTGCAGTCTGCTTTTAATTCTTGGACAGTTTGATGTTTTTCTTGGAGGCTAAATTTAGCTCCGTGTTTGGTGTCAAAATGCCGATGTGAATAGTATCCTTCATCACCGACACGCCTCATAACACAGAAGACAGACCCGTTGTTCTCCTTGAAGCGCAAACATGTATTCGCTTTCCCATCTTTCATTACATTTTCTTCCCTCTGCATCAATTTTTCTCTTCGTGGACATCTTGGGATTATTTGTCGATCTTTTTCAATCGTTGGAAAACCTCTTTTCGGGCTGTTGCCTCTCCTGTCCACCTGTTGTGATCATTTTAATATCGGTACACAGACAACATGCTATCTCATAATTTCAACTTGTTATCTCATCATTTCGACCATGGGGATACTTTTATTTTCAAGTCTAACTTTTAATTATTTTTCCAAAAAAAATATATATATATCTTTTTTTAAATTATTATTTTTTTTTTTGCTGGCGGATTCGCGGGCCACATAAAATGACGTGGCGGGCCGGATTCGGCCCGCGGGCCTTGAGTTTGACACATGTGTACTAGATTGATTGGCACTAAATATTGCACAGCTACCCATGGTTCCAAAATGATGTATACTAATGGCTTTGATGATCTCCTGACTTCATCTAAAGCTACCACAAGGTGGACATTTTGGGTATTGAAGGAAATATTTTTGAGATATTGAAAGGTCAATCAAATATGTTACAGCTAGTAATGCTCCCCTTATGGTTGAATTGTAATCAATTTGTTTATCTGACTTTTCATCTCACCATCATGTGGTCAAAATGGTAATTTGTACAATACTTTGCTTTATGACCAAATATCTGCCTAACTAATGACATTCCCATCAGCCTCAGCTGTACCTTTTGTTTAATGTTCCTTACTGTATTATATAGTCAGATATGTATTGAACTGCATATCTGATGTTTTAATACAGTACATTGTCCATTGCCCCCAGTAACCCTGCAAGGGTGAAGAGCTGGCCTACTCTTCCATGGCCTGGACGGAATTGCTCTTCCTGGATCTGAGGTCTAATAATCAGTCAGATAGTCAAAGCCTCCTTTCTAGCAGCCTGGAGTAAACTCTTCCTAGAAGGCTCAGCAATGTGATAATAAAGTGCTCAGATAATTGGAGCACATTCTCTCAACCCCTTTTTTATAAATAGAAACCACCACCCTGGTATGCCACTCCACAGGCACTGTCCTTACCCTTCACTCACACTACAGCCAAGACAGCCCAACAGTTTTTGGATACTTCTCACAGCAAATCTCATCCACACCTGATGCCTTGCTGTTGAGGAGCTTTTTGACTACCTCAGAGACCTCTGCCAGGGATATAGGTTAGGCTTTCCCTGAGTCTTTCAACTCTTCCTCCTCCACAGAGGACATGTCAATCGAGTTTACGAGATCCTCAAAGTGCTCTTTTCACCGCTAGACAATATCCTCAGTAAGGGTGAGCAGTTCTCTAATGGTTTAGAACCAGAACTTGTTTGAGGCCAACCAAAAGTCCTTTTCCATAGCCACACCAAACCACTCCCACAGTACATTTGGTCCCCTGGAACCTGTAGTAGTATGTAAAAACCGAGTATAAGAGGCTGTTGTAACTTTGTTAGCCAAACATCAGCATAACACTGAATACTAAGACTGAATATGATAAGTTGTTTCCCCGGCACATACACAGCTGTAAGGTTGTAAAGCATCATACACTGCACTTCATACCCATGTCACATCGTTTTTGAGTAGGTCGTTCAGGGGTTTGGTGACCTCAGACAGGTTTGTCAGGTACCTACCTAAATAGTGTATTATATGCAGGATCCTTCTCAGATCAGTGACATTGTTTGGTGGCTCAAGCTGAGTGACGGCCTTGACCTTGGCCTCATCTGGCCAAATGCCATGCTCATCTATACAGTGTCCAAAATAGTTAAGTCGTCGCTGACGCAGGAGACATTTGTCGTGGTTCAGCTTTAAACCAGCTTTCGCCAGTGTGTCCAGAGTCTTTTGGAGCTTCACCTCGCGGACCTCTTCAGAGTCTGAATAATTACGGATGTCGTCCATTTAAAACGCAAGGACTTCGTGATCTTTCAAGAGCTCAGTCATTTCAAACTGAAAGATTCCCAGTGCACTTGTGATTCTAAATGGCTCTATTATAGAAATATATTCCAAAGGGAGTTACAAAGGTAGTAAGTTTGGCACTCTCTCTGTCTAGTGGTATCTGCCAGAAACCACCTGCTGCGTCCGAAAGGGAAAACACATTTTTCTGCCGGCAAGTTTAGATAGGATATCATCTATGGTGGACAGAATAAACTTCTCTCACTTTACTGCCTTATTCAGGCGTTTTAGATCAACGCATATCCTTGGCTGCTCTTTGTTCTTCTTGGGCACAGCAACTATCAGAGCGCACCACTCCGTGGGCTCTTTCATTGGCTCTGATCACGCCACTGGCTACCGTGCGGTCCAGCTCCTTTTTTACTTTAGGGAGCATAGGCACTGACACATGCCTTGCAGTAGTCAGACTGTAGGGTACAGCGTCCTCCTGCAGTCTGATTTTGATTGGCTTTATCTTCAACCTGCCTAAATCTGCTGGGCTGGCATCACTTAACTGCTTTGTGCTTTTGAGCTCTACTATTTACTTGACTAAGCCCACAGCAATAGCTACATTAGGGCTCAGCAGGTTGCTGCCATTTGACCCCTTTATCACGTTTACTTTAAACCTGAACTTTAGCTTTTTCCAGTAGTAACTGTGAAGTTCACTCTTACCCCAGGCCTGCTTAATTTGGTCATGCCAGTTTTCAGTCATGGCTTATTTCTCAGCAGGTTAAAAGTATTTTCTGAAATGACACTTGTATCTGCCCCGTGTCAATTTTAAAGTCCATTTCAACATCTTGCACAGGCCGTTTTACCGCCCATGCCTTGTTTGAGTCGTCCACGTCTGTAATATCTCCCAGGAAATGAACGTGCCTCTTCTCCCTCGTAGGGTGCTGTGACCTCGTTGACCACGCGTGAGCGGCATACTGCTGCAAAATCTCCCAGCTTTTTACACTTATGGCATTTCACATTGCGTGCGGCACATCTGTCCTCTTTAGCATGCACCCTACCACATCTGGAACATTTGGGTCCCTTATTGTTAACATCTTGCCCTTGTTTTGCCCTGGCCCCACTTCACCCTAACTGTATTGCGCACGCTGCTTGTATCGATAGATAGATAGATAGATAGATAGACAGATAGATACTTTATTTATCCCCAGGGGGAAATTTGTATGTTACAGCAGCAAGACACACCAATTAGCAAAGTAGCAGAGTAACCAAAAATATTAAGTATTAAAAAATGCACAATAGAATAACAGAGTAGGACAAATTAAATATCAGAATATAGAATATATAAGATAAAACAACAAAAATGCACAGTATATACAATGAAATAGAATAGTGTTGAATTATCTGACGAGGTGAAGAACAGTAGTGCAAAAGTCAGCCCCAGCAAACAACAGTGAAGCAGTGTGTAGTTATGTGGGGGATGATCTGGCCAGAGCTGTTTTATTGTAGAGTCTTATTGCAGTGGGCAGGAATGTTCTCCTGTATCTTTCCTTATCAGCCTGTTGGAGAAAGTGCTCCGCTGTCCCTGCAGGAGGTGGTGGAGAGGGTGGTCCGGATTATCCAACATGGATAATAGTTTCTTCAGTGTCCTCCTCTCCACCACCTCTTCCAGATTGTCTTGTTTGCAGCCAATGATGGAGCCGGCCTTCTTAACCAGTTTGTTAAGTCTGTTAGTGTCACCGGCTCCAATGCTGCTCCCCCAGCAGACTACGGTGAAGTACAGTGCACTGGCCACAACAGACTGGTAGAACATCTCCAGCATCTTGCTGCACACCTTAGGACTGTATCCTACTTCATATTCACCTTCGGTACGAAATAACTGTCACCATTACAGTCTCATAATCATTTGCATCTTCATTGTCATCTTCCGAAAACGTGAACGTTTTGAAAACTTGTTCAGCTTCCTTCCCCATTGAGTAGAGAAGCGTATACACCTGTACTTCTCCAGTTTCTTTATTAAGTTTTGTTACTATTCTGAAGCGATGAAACCTCTGATGCCATTCTGGCCATTGATCCAGGTGAGAAAAGTCAAAGTTTTCAGGAGGTGGGAACTTGGCCATCTTCTGACACCATGTACCCTGAGGCTCTGGAATGCTCTGCCTGCAAATCTACGCCTCGCAGATACTGTGAATACTTTTAAAAAACAGCTCAAAACACACCTTTTTAGGCTGGCATTTGAGTAAAAACCCATGTCCTAGACCTGCTCTTAAAATATCTTTTACATTTTTCTTTTATTTTCTATTCTTTTTTATTAAATTTTTTTTCTCTCTGTGTATGTAATTTATTGACCCGAGGGTCACATTGTGTTTTTTATGCTTTTAAATGTCTGCTCTGTTAAGCATTTTGTGATGTTATGTCTGTGAAAAGCGCTCTATAAATAAATTTCATTCATCCATTCATTCATGTAGTGTTATGTAGAAAATGAGTATAAGATGCAGTTGTATCTTTGGCTAAGTTTATTTGCCAAACATTAGCATAACACTGAACACTGAGACTGACTGGATTTCCACGCCAGGTGTGGACTAAGTTCTAAGATTACTGCCATTGACCTTCTGACCAAAACGCCTTCCAGCTGCCTCCACATCAGAGGTTTTGAACATGGCCCACTCAGTTGTCCCCAACGTCCCCTCGGGACGCATACAAATAAATCTTTCAGTGGTGGGAGCAGGTATGTCCGGGAAGCTTATTATTCATTATGATTGGATTTCATATGTTGTATAGAACCTTGTGGAACCCCATGACTACCTTTGGTGTGCATGGAGGATTTGTGGTTTACATATACAAACTGTTATTGATCTCTGTAATAGGATGTGATCATCAATGGTGTTGAAATGGTGTTGAACTATATAATATAGTTTTGTTTTATTTTTTCTTACATGGCAAAATGGAAATGCAAACTGCGTTTTGTTGCACAACCCTGTTGTACAGTGACAAAAAATAACTTTGTAACCTTGAATAGTAGCTGCCGAGCTGAGTGGCACCACAGTCACAGTGGCACTTTGTTGGCAGTTGAGACTCCCTTGACTCAACTTGTCTGCTCGGCAGCTACATCAGGGGAGCTACTCAATGTCTCTCCCCTATGTTTATAGCTTAGCTATTCTCAAAATGTATTTTTTGGTTGATTCAACTGACTCTCACAACACTCTAACCTCTCTAGGCTAGTGCCAAGCTAACAGTATTGTTATCCAGTGAATTACAAAGCTGATAATGCCAGCTAACGTGACTTAACAGTTGAGGTGACCCCGGCAGATGCAGCAGGATGGACATATGGGGAAAAGTGTATTCGTCTTTGCCTACACCTCATGTAAGTGACAGGCACGACAAGCACACAAACAAGCAATGAGTGACAGTTTAGGCTTCGCTTTCATGAATTAAGCGCCGCTCAATTGTATGCAAGGCACCTTACATCAATAGGGTGAAAAGCAACTCACTATGAAAAACAAAAAACAATGAGAAAGTAGTCGGCTGGAAATCTTCTAGTGCCCGGCCACCAGTCGCTTGCCAGCGAGCTTCCCTTGCTACCCTATAACAGGTTGTTAAGCTGTTCTTCAAACTAGAAACCCACTGATAAGTCTAATTGACCAATATTATTTGCCAATATAGATAGATAGATAGATAGATATATATTTTTTTGTCATGCACATAATGTATCCAGCCCTCATGGGTTTATAAGACACCAAAAATACAGCTTTAGTAGACACACGTTTCATTCATTACAAAATTACAGGTTACTTCACCGCTCGATCTTAAACACAACATTCTGCCTTCTCTCCTAGGCCTGGCAAATAAAATCTGCTTCAAAAAAGGTTCCTTTTCCTTTCATAACCATCCAGCCAAAAGAAATCAACATAAATGGAAGTCATTATTTAGAAAGAATACATCCCTTATGTCCTCGTAGATAGGACAGTAAAACAAAAAGTGCACCTCATTCTCAATTTCCCCGAGCTCACACAACAAACAGATACTCTCTGCCTCTGGAGTGGAATTAAACCTACTAGTCTCTCGGGCTAATGGTAATGTTCCTGAGCGTAACTGTGCACATAGGGATTATTATGTTTTGTTTTATAGATATGATGGAATAGAACACTGACAAGTTTGAATTTAAACTGTAGATCTTTTTAGATAAACAACTAACTGAAATGCAAACTTGATCAGCCAGATTTGTCTTTAACACTGAATGTCTCCAGGTATTTTAGGTTTATCAACTGTGGTGCAGCTTAAGTTTGAGGGAGAATGCTTTGTTTGGAAAGACTCCAAACCAAAGACTTTCCTTTTCCAAAAAGTGGACTATTGGAAACTTTAAGATCTATAATACTTAAATAAGAGATGTGCACTGCAGAGTGGTGTCAGTGAGTTCTTTCTCCACCATCTCTCAATGGGAATGGACTATTTTATTGAA
The DNA here is from genome assembly GCF_949748355.1 of Melanostigma gelatinosum. Taxonomy (NCBI): domain Eukaryota; kingdom Metazoa; phylum Chordata; class Actinopteri; order Perciformes; family Zoarcidae; genus Melanostigma; species Melanostigma gelatinosum. Next base: position 26,002,280 of record NC_136645.1, on the reverse strand, counting down.
CTTAGTCACTGAATTGTGATTGTATCTATTTTTCTACTTTTGTTGTTATCTCATCACATGGGAGAAGTGTTATTGGAAAAAACATCACAGTTCTTTAATTAAGGCTAACAAATTGACTTTTGAATTACAGTGGTGTAACAGTAGTGAGGTAGAAATGATACAGCAGTGTTGTAATATCTGCTGCTTTGAACAAGTTGGGAGATCTATTTAAAATGTTGAGTGCACTCATGCAGACACGACTGTGTCTTTGTCTGTTTATCAGGAATGTTTGATAGAATTCATATTGCTATTGAGATAAGCTGCAAAACACAATCTGAACATTGTACATGTCATGTTTTCTGTATCTACCTTAAACCACAATTTGAACCACTAAGTTTGAACATTCAAAGAACATTTCTAGAAATTGTGCTAGACGTTTTATTCGAGTACCCAACTTTTATATGATATGATGATTATTTACTAGTTAATATCAGCATTGGCAGAATCCTTGCAACGTGTAGCTGTGAATACTATAATCTCAGAGATCATAAAGTCATTAAGATTATCATCAACAATATTGCAATGTTTACTGTTGAAAATAATCATTTTTCACACTTCTTGTTTTCACTTGTATGATATGACTATTTATTTATTTATTTTGTAGCTAAGTTCAAAGACATCTGTCCGGGTGGAATGGGCTACACTGTTCTACCAAATCCGCCTGTCAATAAGCCAGTCATCACTTACCAGGAGCCCAATTACCCGCTACCCCCCCAACCCTTGCCAACACCAGAGAGACCAGTGGAGGCCTTTGGGAAACCAGAAGAGATTATACCAGGTGAGTTTCTACCATTTAACATTACCAGTGCATGTTCAGTTGATTTAGTTTAAGTTGATATGTGTGGCACACATATCAAAACTAGATTATCACAAGCCGCTTCTGTGTTTATTGTTGTTGAATGTTTGTAATACAGATTAATGAAATCAAATGCCAAATAATAACTTTGGTGCAGCTTCAAAATTATAGCATCCAAGTGTCTCCATTTCTGAGACGCTTGTTCTATAGTCAGGGTTGCGATGGCAACAAAGTGAGACAAGCAGCCCAAACATATTTTCACGCAGCAACTTCTTCCAGCTTTTCCTGGGTAACCCCAATCATTTCCTGTCCAGCAGGGACATTTAGCCCCTTCATTATGGACCAAGATCACTCCATGACCAAAGCATTTATAAAGGAAGGTGCCCAGGATGCAGACCAGTTGACCGCAACACATCTAGCTATTCCTGGCAATGAAATGGATCTGTGGCTCAAAACCACCGCCATCCCCAAATATTAAACTCCTCCCTCGTTATCACATTTATCAACACTAGACATATTCTTTCTAATTATTTAAGGTAGGCCTTTATATTGTTTGAAGGACCACACTGCAAAAGATCCTTTGGTCTTCAGTCTAGACTTTTGGTAATATCATTAGAACCTTTTCGGTTTATCTATCTCACTGTGTTTGGAATGTTAAAACTTAAATATCTTTTGAGGCCAAATCATTATAAAGTTTCACCATCAATTCTGCAAGTTGTAAGATGCTAATTATGTAGAATGACTGGGTATAATATTATCTTTCCTGTTTTAATAAGCAACAGTAACTCCCCAGCAACAAGTTGGATTTGTCAGCAAAACCTCTGAAGGGAGATGTCCAGGGGGCATCCTGATCAGATGCCCAAACCACCTCAGCTGGCCCTTTCGACGCGAAGGAGCAGCGGCTCTACTCCAAACTCCCCTTGTCTGAGCTCCTCACCTTATCTCTTAGCCTGAGCCCAGCCACCCTATGAAGGAAGCTCAGTTTGGCCGCTTGTATCCGCGATCTCAGTCTTTTGGTCACTACCCAAAGGTCATGACCATAGGTGAGGGTCAGAACGTAGATGGACTGGTAAAACGAGAGCTTTGCCTTACGGCTCAGCTGTCTCTTCACGACGCCGCACCGCCTGTCTATGTCACTTGTGAACAAGACCCCAAGATACTCCCTTGCTTGGGGCAGTGTCTCACTCCCAACCCAAAGGGTTTCCAGCAGATAACCATGGCCTCAGATTTGAAGGTACTGACTCTCATCCCAACCTCTTGACACTCGGCTGCAAACCGCTCCAGTGTGCGCTGAAGGTTACATTCTGAATGAGCCAATATAACCACATCATCTGCAAAAAGCAGAGATTGAATTCTAAGGTATCCAAACCGGACACTCTCCTTGAAATCTTGAAATCCTGTCCATGAAACAGGATTGGTGACAATGGACCCTAGTGGAGGCCAACACAAACTGGAAACGTGCTTGATTTTGTGCCGGGTAACCGGACATAGCTCTCACTTTGGTTATACAAGGATCGTATGGCTCATAGCAACAACCCAGGTACCCCATATTCCTGCAGTACCCTCTACTCATAGGCCTTCTCCATGTCCAAAAAACAAATTTAGACTGGATGGGAAAACTCCCATGGGCCCTCCAACAGAGGTTAAATGGTAAATGGACTTGTACTTGTATGGCGCTTCTCTAGTTTTCCGACCACTCAATGCGCTCAAACACTTAATGTCATCATTCACCTATTCACACCCATTCCTACACTGATGGCTGGGGCTACCATGCAAGGTGCCACCTGCCAATCAGGACTTTCTAATCATTCATACCCATTCATACACCGCAGGAACAGCCTGAGGGAGGTGCTTGGTTAAGAGTCTTGCCCAAGGATACATCAACATAGACTAGCAGAGCTGGGGATCGAACCGTGTCGTTAATTCTGAAATCAAACTGAACAAACATACAAAGGGATTCTAGTTGTGTTTCCTCGCCCCCACCCCACTGTTAGTTAGGAACAAGATTGTACTACTTAAAGGAATAGCTCAGTGTAGTGTTGGTGTAGCAAGTTTGTGGTTGAGCGAGAGTGACAGTGGATCAGAGCAGATGGCTTTGAAATGAGCAGTTTGACCATGAATAAACACTGCAGCTCCTCAAGACCCAAGTCAAGTTCTTGTGTCTCTTGCTTCTCATATTTATCCCCCTACTGTGTCTCACATGTAGCCCCTACCAGCCTGGGTCTGGTTAAGAGTAGTGAGTGAGAAGTCAGCAGTCTATGCAGGCACATCTATGCACGCACATACTCGCACATGCACACACTCATTCCCACACGACTGATCTCGTTTTCTCCTGGCGGATATAAAGTCTCCTCCAATCACAAGCATGCAGTCACCCACTGAACATTTGCATAAATGGAGCTGGTCAATCAAGACCTCCTTAACAGAGTACGTGTGGACCCCAATACACCAGTACTGATCGGTGTAGGACCGACAGGGCCCCTTGGTAGAGGGTGCTACCTGTACTTATAGAACTATATTACTGCTATATTCGAACCTTTTTTCTAACCATTGACTGTATAAAATATACCGGTAGATGTAGTCTCTGTGACATCACCCATAGGTTTCTGACGGTTTCTCCAACTGTCACCATCTTGTTAGTGACGACAAAGTCTTGTCCGTGTCCAAAAATGGACACGGTGTAGCATGGCTGGAGCTGAGGCAGCCCAAGTGAAGCCTGGTTGCTTAAACATGCCCACCAAGCTGGAAGCTACCAAGCTAACTAAGTCTGACAAGCTAATAAGAACCGTGGCGATATATTACTCTTTATTGCTAGCCGCCTAACGTTAACCGTGTGGTCTCGTTGATCTCGGCTGCCATTGCAATTTATTTGTCACATAAAATGCATTTGCCCTCTGAGGCAAATTTTTGATTTGTGATTTTGGGCAATACAAAATACATTGAACATTAAGATATTTAACAATCAACAGCACATACACGAGGCGAGGTTCAGTTACTTGAATTATCTGAGGTAAATGGTAAATAGACTTGTACATAGCTTCTAGTCTTCTGACCACTCAGAGCATGATGACACTACATGTCATCATTCACCTGCATTCATATACTGATGGCAGGCTACCATGCTACCACCTGCCCATCAGGACTCTTAACTGACAGCCTGCAGGAGCAATTTGGGTTTAGTGTCTTGCCCAAGGACACATCAACAGCACGGGGAACCACCAATCGAAGGATGAGCCTGCTCTACCACTGAGCCACAGTAGCTGAGGTGACACCCAGCTGACAGCTAGCGGCTGTAACAGCACCCACATGTCTGTCAACTCGGCTTAATTATGCATAACTTAAAATCGATACAGCATAGTATCGCGATATTTTGCGTGGCGATATTATATCGATACACGGACGCCAAGTATCGATATTTTATTATATAAACTATTTTAAAAAGGAAAAAAAAGAAGAAAAATCAAATCAATTGCTTCTTCAGTCCACTAGATGGTGCTGAGTTGTTTTCTGGTGAGGTCAGCAGAGGTGCCGGGTCTGCGTGCGTGAGTGGTAGGAAGTTGGTCGAAACAAAGATGGAGACATCAGAGACAGAACTCAGATAAAACATGTTGACACAGTTTTCCTTTGGGGACATAATTTGAAGTTGAAAAAAGTAATAAATCGCAATGTATGTTATCACAATACTCAGAATATCGCAGTATCGTGAAAGTATCGTGATAATATTGCAGTATCGCGATATCGAAGTATCGTGATAATATCGTATCGTGACCCAAGTATCGCGATAATATCCTATCGCGAGATCTCTGGCTATTCCCACCCCTATATATTAGCTATAGAAACCAAAACCATTTTTTGTACCAGGCATGTTTTGTTCTGCTATAAATTTGGGCATTTTAACATGGGGGTCTATAAGGGTTGGCTCGTTTTTGGTGCCAGCCTCAAGTGGCCATTTGATGAACTGCAGTGGCTCCGCGTTGGCTTATTTTTTCAGCCCGGAGGTTGCGGCATGGCTCTAACTCACAGAGGCGAATGCAAGCCCTTTCTCAACATAACATCGAGCCAAACCACGGTGATTCTCACTGGCTAAAGGTTAGTTACAGCACACCTAATTCTTTATAGCCAATGCATTCAACATAACAGGCTCAAACGCTCAAACTTGACAAAGCATCTTACTACCCTGAACTAAGACAGGATTTGGTCTGAGAGTAGCTTCATTGCTGTTACCAAGAACCAGCAAGCAACTGGGGAGCACCGACACACTCTCTCTCGCCTTCAGAGAGGAGCACTCCAGAGGGTCAAAGGGATCGTTCACTAAGGCCTTGAGCACCAATGGCAGTTCCCACAGGCAAGCATCATTGGCCGTTGTCTTGTGACCTGCTGCAAGAACAGCCTCTTGAGAGGGTAACTCAAGGCCGGTTGTTGGATACTCTATCCCAGCGGTTCCCAAACTTTTTCGGCCGCGCACCCCTTTCTACATCCCGACCGGGTTCGCGCACCCCCCCCCCCTTAATAAAAAAAAGAAAAAAAGAAGCAACAGAGCCTTTTAAGCCTTCATAGCCGCATAAGAATCGGACCAATGAGAGAACAGTTTGCTCGCGCGTGGCATTTGTTTACAAGATTTAGTCCGCTGTTAAATGTTGCAGTGTGAACACAAACCGAACAAAGGAGCAACTGCAACAAAGCAAACGAACTGAAGGTGTGAAAACGCCCTGAAACACTGCAACAAAGTTTCAATAACTTTCAGTGACACAAGGCGTCACTTTTAAAGAGCAATACGGATGCGAGCACACACGCACAGGCTCAGAGGCAGATTATCACATTTAATTTACAATTAATGAGCGACTAATGCAGCCAGGATGTCTTCGGACAAAGCATCGATGCGGTGCGTCAGTGTTGTTGGACACCGGGATCATGTCCAACTTTTTTGCTTCTTTCTCCCCAATCATACATTCCACCATCTCTCTGGCAGCTGGCAAGCTCACGTCTTCGGCGATTGTGTGCGGTAGCCCCTTTCTCGCTATTCTGAATGCTAATCTGCTTCATAGCACAACGCTTGTATTGCATGATAGATGCAGTGTGCAGAGCCAAAGTGATAGACTGAATGCAATGCATAGAAATGCATACAAATGTTGACCGTGCCCATTTGGTACTGTTGTCTGTGTCTTGTCATTGAAGGAGCTGGTAGTTCCTATGGTTAGTAATAGGCCAGTAGTTGAACCTATCCAGCCCCAGCTATCTCCAGGTCTATCCACTGTCAGGATCGAGGCAGCCTACCCAGGTGTCTGCTTCACTACCATCTAAACTTTGTGGTTGGCGGTTTAGGACATCTCAGACACAGCTTGTCAAGCTCATAGTACTTTGTCAAACTCTGCTTTCCTCAAGTTTAACGATAGTTATTTCACTTCCAGTTCTGCTGTAATATTGGAATACTAACACGAGCACACGTATAATTTCTGCAAAAAACTGAGAAAAATGCATGCTATGGTGTGCTACAGTGTGAGGAAGTACAGCTAAGAATGACAAATGCAGCTCAGAAAGTACAAGCCAGTCAACTGCTGACAAGTTTAGTCTGATGTCCTAAAAGGCCACCTGTACTGTGATCTTTTTTTACACTGGCATTAGAATAACTTGTTATTAATACATTCATTTATTTATTAATGCCATTTGTTTATCTTCTTGTCATTTCAAGCTACAATCATGTTTTCAGAACAGTGGCGCTTCTTTACTGATGGAGCTGCCAATTTTCTGGAGGTTTTGTGATGAGTTTGTAAAGCTGCACATGTTCCTTTCTAGTCCCCAGTATGAGATAAAGTCAAATTGATATTTATATAATGATAGATTTATATAGCTTATGGGATTGCATGCGTGTGTGCCATCCATCGCTAAACTGGCCCGACTGCCCCAAGGGAGATACATTTGACAATGCGAAGAGCAGAAGATGTGAATGCAGCTTCTTCACAGGCCAAAACTGCCACGTTCTCTCAGGTTCAGCTAAGACTCAATCGCAGACAGACACAGGAGACAAGGTAAAGTGGAAGGTCAGGTATCTTTACTGGGGTCCAAGCCATCAAACAGTAACAGAAAACAACTCCAACAGGGAGCGGGCAAAAATCCAAACTGAAAAAAGGCAAAGTCACAAACCATGGAACATAGAGAGAACACGAGGGATAAACTGGGGCGACTGTGGGTAAGTGGATAGCAGGGCCGTCTTTCAGTCAGAGGGTCGGTGGTTCAATCCCCGGCTCTGCTAGTTGCGTGTCGCGTGTCGATGTGTCCTTGAGCAAGACACTTAACCCCAATTTGCTCCCGTATTGTGCCTACGGTGTAGAAATGTGATAGAATCTGAATTGTAAGTCGATGAGCAAACGGGGAGGAACATGAAGCACACCGGGGGAAGAACAAAGACGATCTGACAACCAGAACAGGGAAAGCAGAGGAGTATGTGTGTGGGGTGATGAGTAGATTGCAGGCAGGGGAGTTGAATGAGTGCAGTGTGGGGTTGGCAGAGGAAAAAGCTAGGGGCAGGTGATTGAGCACAGGTGAAGTGAATGAAAGCAATCAGGAGACACAGGAGGAAGCTGGGAGAGGAGACCAGGGGCGGAGCCACACAGACACACAGGAACACAGGGGGCAAAGCCTTAGTGACAAAAACTTAGTCAGGGCACCTTGAATTACTGAAAAGCACAGTAACACACCCACAACAATCAATGTGAATGGCTGATTTATTTTCTTATTAGTGTGTAGTTTTATAATAATGTACAGTGACTACTATTGATTGGACATCTTATTAGGTTTACCTGCCTGCTACCAAACACAATCCCTGTTGGTCTCCAGAACAACATTTAGTTTCTGTAATTTATCAGCTGTATGTTCATAATACCATTTTTTGTTGAACTTCATCCGGTAAGTGCTTTGGTGGGAGATTAAGATGTGAGAACTGATAAAATAACTGGACTAAATGTTTGTAGAACCATGCTGAAGTTGTGACATGGCAGGTTATCCTTCTTGAAGTACCGGTATGTTCCTGGTCAGCGACAGTGCTAAGGTTTGCTGTGGGATTCAAATAAAGATCAGCTGTTATTAAAGTTCTATTCTGTGCAATAAACCCACTCTGTGAGTCCAGCACCACGGGCCTGCCTCTTTAACACAAACAAAGTTGAAACCTTGCATTTGTTATTATTTATGCCAAATTCTAACACTCAATTTACCATGTCTGACCAGAACCCAATTTGCCAGACCAAGTGATGCCTTTTTACTCTTTCACTGATTTGGTGATAATCTGCGCATGAGCAAAAGTCAAATTGCAGGACGTGCGATGTTGGCTAACGCTACGACTTTTTTGCTGCTTGATACAAAAGGAATATTATAACACAATATACTGTATATCAGAAAAATAAATCACAATATCAGTTTTTTTCAATATCGTGCAGCCCTACTTTGACCGATGCTGTAATCGGTGCATTTTCATTCACAAAACTGATGCTGGTTTAATGGTATCTGCATTTTCATGCGTGTGGAGAAAATAAGCTGTGCAAACATTATTGGGAATATTTGATGACTGTACAGAAGAAAGTACATCCCTTTTAATCCAGATTATGCTTATTATGAATTGTATAATATTATATTATTATTGCGACTGCACCTTGGTCCATGAATTAAAAAATATATAATATTTAAAAGCAAAAATGTAACATGCGTATTGCTGTGTACTTGTTTCATTTATTAGAAGTTGTTGAGAGGAGCTCTCCTCCTACACCAGTGGAGATCCTCCCATCTAATGCAGGCCAGGACATCGCTCCCACCCAGTCAGCAGGTAAGACATTCTTTTCTCTGTTCTTTATGTTTCTCCTCATCTGTTCTGGTATATTGTTGTCTGCCTTAAAAGTTCTATTTTAAGTTAGTGAAGAACAGCTGACAAATACATGGCCATCCTATAGTTGGCTTTCTAACTTGTTAATTAGCAAGCTAAGATGCTTGATTGCTAACTAAACAATGAGTTAACATTCTTTCGTTTCCTCTGTCAACGTGTCAAAGTTCACCAAATTTGAACCTGCCACAAAAGTTTTCGAATGGATTTACTTTTTCCCCACAATTGAATCTTGAGATTGAAGACCGTGAAGGGTAATTCTTTTGTAATTAATTGATTTCACTCCTCCCTTTTGTTGTTTTAATGTAGTGTGTGCATGCCTTTAGACTCTCGCTAAGGCAGCACACAAGGATAGTTACACAGACTGCAAGGATCTACAGTGTTTTGTGATGCAGTATTTGGGCCAAAGTGCTTAACTCAAGAGGGAACATTACCAGTTGATCTTTAAGCAAGTCTTAATGAAAAGCTGGAACAATAAGGCATATACAGAAGCTTGCACGGTATCAGTTATTCATTTTTGGGGATGGTCTTCATGTTTTGTTGTTGAAAAATCAATGAATGGAAACAAGGCAACTGGTTGGCTGTGTTAAAATGACAGTTACAAAATAATAATACATGAAACTAAAGATTCTCATTCATTGAACTGAAGTTTGCTGAGCTTCTTCATGGCTCTTTGTAGTATTTTGTGGGACCCATTACTCGTTGAAAAACTGCTGTTGTATTAATACTCTCCTCTTTCTTCTGGCCCAGAGGTAAATGAGTGCCAGATCAACCCTTATATTTGTGGCATGGGGATTTGTTACAACACAGCTGAGGGTTATACCTGCCACTGTGATGAGGGATACCGCCTGGATGACGCCCAAACCACCTGTGTAGGTGAGGAATCCAGTCCAGTGCTCAAAGCCAGTCATTTTCCTTTTCATGTACATTCATTTAGTCATACGTCTAAGGATAAACCCACGGACTATTGGGTTTATTACATTGGATTGAATGAACACCCATTTATTCATTTACATTTAAAGTTACTGTGAGGAACTTTTAACTGGTTATAAAACAGTCTCCAAATAATACGGATGCTGCTATAACACTTACAGAAGTAAACAAGACCGTCACTGAGAAGATTTCTATGAAGTTATTCTTAATGCTTTTCATCAGTGCCAGTGAATTCCATACGAAATCAGACAAAATCATGCAGGTTCACCAAGAAACCTGATTACAGTCCCCCCCATTGTTGAATGGCCCAAAAATAGTATATACTTTGTGACTGTTCCATTTTGTTGGACCTAGTAGCTCACATTGTGGTAATTCAAAGAGTCATTTCTTAATGTGTGCAACACAAAGTAAATGTTCCTAACCTTTTCATGACCTGCAATTTTAACGATATCAAATTCGGCACACGGCCTGGCTCTGTTTCTAGGGGCTTTAATGAGCTTTTTTTCTGTTAGATTATTATCAAACCCCAGGGACTGTGAACATGACTCTGAGGTGTGGGGACCACAGTTACTTAAAAGACATGTAAATGTGTTGATGTTTGCATATGGGTGACGTGAATTGGGCAGAGAAGGACAGTAGTGTGCATACTCTACGGCCCAAAACATGCTGAATCTCAAGGAGTCCTGAACAACTTTGTGTATGCTCTCAGTGAGCAACTTTCATTAGAATGGCAGTGTGCCATTGTGGAAGGCAGTAGCCAGTTCACTAAAATTTGTCCAAGATTATTATAGCATCTTCTGGTGGGGGAACAGAGCAGATCTTGCCATCAACAAAACACTACCCTGGTTCATCTCTGTATGACAAATTCTGTCATTTTGACACTTCCTTTAAATGTATATTTTATACAACAAAGTGACACATGTTGTTTGCTCTGGTTTGTGTGTCCAGATGTAGATGAGTGTTTGGAAAGCACATCTTTGTGCTTTGGCGGTCGCTGCGAGAACACAGAGGGCAGTTTTCTGTGTGTGTGTTCGCAGGGATTCCTTGTCAATGAGGAGCGAAACAGTTGTTCTGGTACGTACCCTCAACTCATGCTGCCAGAGCTCATATCTTTCTCACACACATTCCTATTCATACACAAACATACCTCAACACACATGAATGAATGAATGAATGAATGAATGAATGAATGAATTTTATTTATATAGCGCTTTTCACAGACAGTACTATCACAAAGTGCTGAACATAGCAGACATTTAAAAGCATAAAAAACACAATGTGACCCTACGGTCAATAAATTACATACACAGAGTGAATAAAAAATGTTAAAGAATAAAATAAAAATAAAATAAAAATGTAAAACAAATGTTAAGAGCAGGTCTAGGACATGGGTTTACTTTTACACAAACGCCAGCCTAAACAGGTGGGTTTTGAGCTGGCTTTTAAAAGTATCCACAGTATCTGCTGTATGTAACCCGCACCCAACATTTGCAACAGAAACTGATGTAATTAGAACTTGGTTAAAAGTGTGCCCATCCATCTCGCCCATCTAACAATGTTTTTTATGAAAGTGCCTTTTGCTTTTTCCACTTTGCCCATCACCTGGGAAATGAAAACACATGTTAAATCATCCAGTGTAAGTGATATAACTGGCCTTCAATAGGTAATAATCGAGACAAAAGCCTATAGCCTTGCCAATAGTGTCCCTACTGCCTCCATTGTTCATTACACTCGACCAGGAAAATCGAAGATGGAGATCAGCGTCATGATAATTTTGCTCGTCTGAGCTATATTAACCATGGGATCCTTAATCATTTTAATGAAATTGACAGTGAAAAAATGTATACATGAAGAAATTAAATTACATTTAAGAATTGTCAGATTCTGGCCCATCTGTGCTGTCAACTCTGAAACATACTGTCATCGTGGAGGAGTGCGAAGCAACAGGGATAGGACCCAAATGCAGAAGATGTAGACAGACTGGTACCATTCACTGATATATGCTACAGTGAAAGTATGTTTATTGGCAGGTGCAAGTAAGGAGGCAGGTACAGATAGAAGTAAAGGTAGGCAGACAGGCATGTTCAGGTACAGGTACAGGGTCAGAATCATGGCACGGTGCAGGTTCTGGTGGCTTGAAAGCAAAGCTACAAAGCACATGGCAAGGGGAACCAAAGAGATGGGTGGCCTAGAGACTCGACAGCAAAGGAGCAGGAAACCTCAGACAGCCGGCCTGGGAACTGGACAGGGGCGGAGCAGGAGACCTCAGGTGGCAGCCCAGCAGAGCCATTGGGCTGAGCAGGTTGGTAGGGCGACAAGAAAGTGGGGCGCTGGGTGTGACTGGTGGTCAGGAGGCTGGAGTTCAGGAAAGGTGTAGTTCCTGGCAGGGTGCTGGGCAGGAGGCTGGCAAAGGAATGCAGAGCATCTAGGAGCTCCGGCTCGGTGTTGACGAAGACAGCCAACTGATGATTTAGGAGATCTGGCAGGCTGTCGTCAGGCATGATCTGGCAGGGTGTCGGTGTAGATTGTCGCCTAGGTTTCAAGCTGGATGTTGGCAAGCACGTCCAGCTAGGGTTCTGTGGCACTGGTCAGCTAAGAAAGCCTTCCACCAGTATATTGCAAACTAAGATTCCTGCTTCCAGGATGTAGAGAAAGCAATACCCTCCTCCCTGCTTCTTCCCCCTTATTGGGATATAAATCTAAAGCACTCTGTCATTATGTGGTTTCCTGTCACTTCAACGCAGCTTTCCCTACGCACAAAAATAATACTGAAATAGGGCTGTGAGGGCAAACAGGCCAGATGGTTGTTTCCCCAGAGCTGCAATAAAATCTCTTTAGCTGCTGAGGATGAACCTGTCTGCACTGGTTATATTATTATATAGAGTTAAAGTGATTAACTCTGAATAGGTGAAAACCACCATTTTCTTCAATCTTGAGGTTTATCAGCTGTAATGCATCAGATAGCCGGAGATAAAAAAATTAATAAAAAAGATTATCCACAGCCATGCAGACATGCGTCCAAAGGAAGCTTAGACATACTGATTCGCATCATGTTCAAGGTGTGTTGCACAAGGAAATGCAAGTTGTAGTCCCTTGCTACACAAGAAAATAAATTAGAACAGAACTATTTTTATGATGGAGTATGGAGGATGACTTGAGATGTCAAACTACATTAAACTGTGTCAACTCTACAAATATAGGAATGAAACACACACACAAATGCAGTAAATATATCAATTTATGCAGAAAAACAACTGCTGTGAAAGTAGAGCATGGTAGTCTGTAGGCACCAGCATTCTTTATTTCTTGACACAATTGCGTTATTATTTTATTATGTCTAGCTATCAAAACATAAATCTGTTGAGGGAACACATGCAGAATAAGATGCTGTGAATCAAGCAATTGAACAAATATACCATTCCAAATAACTCATAGTATGGGCCCACAATCTAGAGATCACAGGCGTGCCCATCGCCCCTCTTTCAGTAGTTTGCTGCTCCATATTCCATGTGACACAGTTAGCTGTAAGGTTTTGGCTGTTCACACACCGTGCAAGGCGAGGCAAGCCACAGCGGGGTGGCAGCGAGTGGTGGTGGTGGTGAGAGGAAATACTTAGGCCATGCAACAGTCCTTTATAGAAAGTAATAACCCCACTCACAGATGTTTGCATGACACTGCCAAGCTCAGGGGAATGTCACAATTCACAGTCAGTGTGTGTGCGTGTGTGCGTGTGTGTGCGCGTGTGCGTGTGTGTGCGTGTGCGTGTGTGTGTGTGTGCGCGTGTGTGTGCGCGTGTGTGTGATGACATTTTGGACAGACATGGATGTAAACTGAAACATGAATGGTTGGCAGAGGCATACAACCACTATGCGGTAAAATGTGTTCACACATGTCACACTGAAACTTGATCAAACTGTAAACATCCCTTCCTGGCTTTATCAACCTCTTCAGAGTTACCTTGGAGACGCTGGAGCTCATGGATCTAGATCAGGGGTGTCAAACTCATTTTCACTCTGGGGCCACATCAGCATCACGGTCGCCCTCAAAGGGCCGGTTGTAAATGTAAGACGGTGTAAATGTAACTACGGTACTCCTAACATAGTTAGTTTAGTTTCCCGGGATATCTGTGACTTCCACAACACGTACTTCCAGTTGTGTGATTTCTCCTCCGCCATTGTTTCCTGTTGCTGGTGCAAAATGCATTCTGGGATATTTGGCTGTCCCAAGTACAGACAAGTCACCTCCGATGCATCCCGGGTAAAATGGGCAGAGCGAGCCACATCCGGGCATTAGGGCCGTGCTTGGCTCGATGTGAACTTTGAATTGGAACAGTACTTGGGCTGAGACTGATGACGTTTCAGTACAGAGAAGTACGCATGTTGAGAAACTTGTTGGAAATCCTCTTTATGGGCTGTTGCATCTCCTGTCCACCTGTTGTGATAGTTTTAATGTCGGCACACAGACAACATGCCATCTCATCACTTCGACTTTCTATCTCATAATTTCGACCATGGGGATATTTTTATTTTCACATCTAACTTTAAATTTTTGTAAAAACAAAAAAAAAAAAAAAAAATATTATTATTTTTTTTTTGCTGGCGGATTCGTGGGCCACATAAAATGACGTGGTGGGCCGGGTCCGGCCCGCGGGCCGTATGTTTGACACCCCTGATCTAGATCAACAAATCATGGAATTTCAACACTTACTCTACAGAATATTTCGGTGTCACATAAACAAAGTTGAATTTTTAAAGATCACTCTATACTGCCATTGGATCAATATAATATTGACCAATTATGATATGCCACTCTCACCCTGTGTTTACCGAAAGTGTTCAGCCCTAGAGCACTGTCTAGCTTCCACAGTGTGTCTTAAGACATTGCAGTCAGTTGTAACACAAGCAGCTTGTTCGTTATTCTTAAAAAGAAATTTGAAATTCAGTTATATAAAATAACCTATTTATTAATTTACTGCATTTAGTACATTATGTATCTACTGTTTAGCAACTGAAATGCTGGGCAAAAATTGCTTGACCTTTTGCATTCTGCTTATGTGATGTCATTGTTACATTGTTTGGGTTTTTTCAGATATAGATGAGTGCCAGGATCAGCGGGTCTGTACCAGAGGCCACTGCCAGAACACTGAAGGCTCCTTTATCTGTCAGTGTGGACTCGGCTTCAGAGTGTCTCCAGCTGGAGACCATTGTGATGGTATGATATATAGTACTAGCACGATTGTACACACATTATCAGGACCATACAATATTAGTAAGAATGACAAATTGTGATTATTGAGTAATTTTCAAAAAAAGAGTTACACCGTGCTTTGTAAAATCAGGCTTTCACACCTGTAGTTGGTGTGTTACCATTGTTGAAATATGATCTTAAATAAATATAGGCTACAGGTTCTACCCATCAATACATTTCCATAATTTGGTGCTACCAGTAACTATTTAAGATTCAATTTGTAATTGCACTTTCTGATTATGTTAGTAATGACAACCATCCCTTAAAGAATTTCATTCTCTAAATATCTGTTTCAACAATCTTTTCAAAATGCTTATAAGACTGATGTGTGTTTATTCCAGATGTGAATGAGTGTTTAGAAGAACCCAGGCCCTGTGAGGCTGTAGGGGAGTGTGTTAACAACATGGGCTCCTACACCTGTACCTGCCCCCAGGGATACCGACAGATCAATGGCACCAGCTGCAGAGGTGAGTGGCGGAGCAGGGATATATCCTCTGACCACCAGTTTCTCATCCCGGATTTAGATGTTACACACACACCTCTAAGTGGAATTCTGTCTCTCTCCTCCCAGATGTTGATGAATGTATGGATGAACCAGAGCTTTGTTCGCCCCACGGAGAGTGTCTCAACACAGAGCGGTCCTATCTCTGTGTGTGTGAGAGTGGATTCACTGCCAGCCTTGACACCCCCTCCTGTGATGGTAAGTTGCACTACAAAGAAGAGAAACACACACACACACACACACACGTGTGATGGGGTTTCATTCATTAGAACTTGCTTTTGAAACTTATATTAATGTGATGCCGTTTTTAACAAACAGGAGGTAATTGTGCATTTGTTGGGGACTATTTTCAATGGTGTTCATTTGGTGTTCTATTATATGTGGCAGCAGGACGGTGTATGAGGGATTGAGTTAAAAATAAACAGCAGTGTGTGTGTTCATGGTGATGAAGGCACATGCCACCCACTTCAATAGTGAGGCTCATTGATGTGTTTTAGCCATGCTTCTGGCATGGCTCTATTAATTGCAATGTCAGACAAGTATTGGATGGAATACCATGAAATGTGTTACAGGCATTCATTTTGTCCAGAGGATGAATCCTACTGACTTTAGTGATCCCCTTACTAATCCTCTAGTGCAGGGGTTCTTAACCTTTTTGACCTCGGGGCCCAACTTTTCAAGTACAAAGTGTCCCGGGGCCCACTCTGACTATATGCATCAAAAGTGTCAGACAACCTGTAGGTCATACAGAAACAGAGCAGTGGGCCTTTGGAGTCAGTAAAAATTTAAGATTTTTGTCCGCATAAAATAAAAAAGTATCTTTCAGTATAAATAACTGCCGGTGGCTGTATCTGTACAGGTAAAGGACAGTATAGGGCTGTAACTACACTATCAGTGAACAACTGCCTCAAATTTGAAGAAGATTGGACAAAGTATGACCATTCTACAGAGTTTCTTCATGAAGAGATCCAGGCGGAGCTCTAAAAGGATATTTGGAGACCCAAATGGACACATGGTAACCACATGATATTCTGACACACTAAAGGTGTTTCTCCTTTTATATTTTGATATTATATTATTTTCCTTTTATTATTAGCCTTTGCAAATTGCAAAAACTCTGTATATAAGGTCGAAGACATGGTGTGTGAGTAGCGGACTTGCTGTGCTTAATGGCTGCGACCGAGCGCACGAACGAAAATGAGAATAGCTCAGTTACGCAAACGTTGGTTGACGGCTTATGGAAGAGGAGGATAAGGTTTGTACTATAAGTACTAGCGTTTTCTGAAGCCACTAGCTCCATGGTAACATCCGCTAGCACGTTGTCGGGTCTGTAATGTGTCTTTTTCCGTCGAAATGCTGCAAGATACGACTTGCAGCGGTTATGGCGACTTTGGACAGTGTGTGTGGGCTCTTTTTGTGGAGAAACCATAAGAAATTAAAGAAAATCGATGATTTCTTTGCAAAGATGAGGATTTTGGGCATGCTGGGATACCAAACACGGACATGTTTTGTGACGTATTTGCGCAAACAAGCCGTAGGAACGGAAGGGGAGGGGATCGAGGATGCCGGTGTTGAACAGGCAAAACCCTTGTCAAATAAATGAGATGATAGAATGTGATGATCACAAAGACATTTATTATCATGTGTATGTAAACCTGCATACACAACAAGAAGCCCAACAGACTTTCCCACGAGCGTTGGATGTTTCGTCGCTACGTGTCGCTTTATTTTTGAAGGCTTCCGTGCTTCGTTTGATAGCATTAGCTCACATTCCACACACTGAGCCCTCGGCTCTGCCTCGTTGCCTCCGTTCACAAAGCCGTACTTAAGAAAGTCAGGGTTGTACTTGCACACACACATTTAGACTTTTGGGGGGTATGGCACCACTGTCGTCTTCATTTTTTCTTTTTAATAACTTATCCATAACTTTCGCTACAGGCTAGCGGCTAGCTGAGTGTCTTCTTCTGCTTATTGCAGCTTGTTAAACAACTGACTGACGCATTACCGCCACCAGGTGGTGGGAAGCTGTATTGTAACTGAGCGTCTCATGGATAACAGTGATATCTCTGGTGTCTTCAATTGATAACCTATGCGGTCCCGCGGCCCTCGCGGCCCACAGGTGCAAAACTGAAAGTTTTTCGCGGCCCTCTAGGTGGCGCTCGCGGCCCAATCATGGGCCGCGGCCCTATGGTTAAGAATCACTGCTCTAGTGCCACCATGAGGTTGACTTTTGAAGTTTTGAGTGAAACTGTTGGATGGATTTAATTGCACACATTCATGTTCTCCACAGGATGAATCATAATGCCTTTAGCGATAGTCAGACTTTTTTTGCACTCCCATCATCAGGTCAAAATTTCAATTTGTCAGATATTTAATTTGTGAGCCAATAGATGCAAAAAAAAAAAAAGAGACAGACATCAGCCTTCGCTGCAGTTTGTGTTTAGTGCTAAATGTTACCATGCCAACACCATAAACAAAGATGGTGAACATGATAAACATGAACTTGCTAAACATCAGTCATTGTGAGCATGTTTGTATGCTGTGTTATAATTAAGCTCAAAGCACTGTACAGTACAGGCTCACAGAGCTGCTGTAGCATGGCTGAACCCTTAGCATTTGGACAACAATGAAGATATATCAGGCTTTAGATACGCAGACAATACTTAAGATAATAATCAGTAGAATACATTCATTTTTGGTTTTGGTCTTTTCAAGGTGTTTGTCATCATAAGAAAAATGTATAAAATTGACAGTCTCCACCCTTCAAAACTTTGTTGGTTTAGAAGTCTGAGAGTAACCACTCACTTGCTTGTTACATGCCAGCAAATTCAGTTGAGTCCTCACCCAGGATGATGTCAGTGTAAAGCTGGCAGTATGCTTCCCCTGAACTGCTTGTTCTCTCTATGAATGCTGGCTTTTCACTTCGCCTCCCAGTGTGTTGGACAGCTATAGACCTTTCTGACATCGTCAGACAACATGTGGTTTAAGACAAGTTGAGACATTGAATTCAGCATTGTAACATTCAAATGACTCTGTATGGTTTCTCCCTTTTGACTTGTAGTATAGTATGAATATATTGGTTGTAGGAGGACTTCCCTACTACCTTATTGTTATTACCGAGAGTCATACTGCGAAGTTAAATATGAGAGTCATTTATATGTTCTCTGCACAAAGAGGGCTTCATTGCCTGATTTATCTCATCTTGAAGGACTGAGCTGGTGCTGTGATAAATGTTTCAACATGATCCTTTACACACCAGTACTTTTACATTGTATTATAGATACGTGCTGCTTCAATATCAACACTGAAGACAATGTTTGCAAATGAAAAGCAGGATTCAAGTATTAATTTACATAGCTTTGCTTGTTCAAAATGTACACCCACATAGTAGATGGCTCATTCTATTCTTTTCTAACCTTTGTCATGATCTGCATACTTGTGTCCATCCCTCCATTGTTTCCCTGAATATCACACTTTGTCACCGCCTCTTAAACAAGAGAGAAATATCTGAAAAAAGTCTTCGAGTTCTTTCACATTCATGCTGCCCCTATTTTCTCCAACATGGCAGAAGTCTTGGCCCCTGTGCCAGAGCTGTTTTAATGTCATTTCCTGCCAATGAAAAAACAGAGAGAAAAGAAAAGAAATGAGAGGAAAAGAAACAGACGGGAGCCTTTGAGCTAGCTGTCTGGACAAGGAGGGGTATGTGTTGCTCTCTGCCTGATTTATGTGGGGGGAAGAGAGCGTGACTCCAGTGTGAGTGTGTGTGTGTGTGTGTGTGTGTTAATGAAATAGCATGTCTCATTTACAACTTTTTACAGCAGCTGCTTCAATCCAGAAGCATTTTGTTTAATCCACTGCATTGAATTTTCACGTTTCACGTCACTGCCCTGATTTGTCCTGAAAACACAGGAGACGTGTGTATTCATGAGTCTCAATCTGCAAACATCAGCATTTATTTCTGAAGCAGATGTGCATACATCAAAGTTCAATTGAAGTGTCTTACAATGAAAACATCTAGAATAAAATAAGATGTCAGCGAGATGGATAATTGAGAGGCTGCTTTCCTTTCCTGTTCGAAAGGATGGAACAAATTAAAGAAACTAAAAATCAAATCAAGGAAAAAGCATTTGATATGTCTTGGCTTTGTTTGTTTGCTCTATAGATATTGATGAGTGTGGGCTCAATGAGACACTGTGTGGCCCTCGTGGCTTCTGTGAGAACAGACTGGGTTCCTTCCAATGCCTCTGTGAGCAGGGCTACCAGGAGTCCCAGGATGGCCAAGACTGTGTGGGTAAGTGTTGAACATTTGGTATGAGTATATTAAGCTGGACCTATTGTAGTTTATTGTATTATATGGTATTTGCATGTGAATACAATCAGACCCCCACATCAACTTTGAATCGTATGCTTACAGTCAAGTTCTAGCTTAGTGTATTAGTTTGCAAAAGAGAGAAAGAAAACAGAATGTATAACAATTCCTTTGTTTAAGGACAAACAAGCAGCAACATTCTACATCTCAGAAAATAAAACACTCATTTTCCAGCCTTGCATTTCTCACTACATTCATTCACTACTTGATTTGTCAAATACGATGTCTACATTTCCTGTCTGTAACAAAGCCGTGTCCTCTGATTTTTGGATGTTGGGATAACTTGCACGAATGAAGCAGCATGCTGCTGTTAAATGGAAACACCTGAGACTGATACCTTAAAACCATTTCAGACATTTTGGTGAGGCTTTGACCACCAAAATGGTGGTGGGGCTTGCACTGCCACGAGGGTTGAGCTGAGTGACGCCTCTACAGATTAAGCGGGGACACTAAGCTCCTCTGCTGCTGCCTCACGGGATGGAGCTGGGGAGACTTTGGTGGGATCATTATGACCTGCAAGGAGAGGGTCACACAACAGACGTTGGTTAGAGATTTTTTGGTAGCCTGGCTAGTTACCCTATTGAAAGGTTCACTCCAAGATGGCTGGGCATGCAGTTTACCTAAATTCCACCAGCATGTCCGCACCCCCACTGACAGCCTGTGCATTAAGTTGCCCCTGTGTGCCGGATTGTTTGCAGCTTGTGTCGTCCAAAAAATCTCCAATAACTCCAGAACGTTGCAAAAACCAAAAGTACACCAATCACTGGCTTTAAAATGATTCGTATTGTATAACAGCTTGAAAAATGTTGATGCATAGAAATGAGCTGCTGATCAGTGGCTCTTTACAGTGAATCACGAAGAGAGGAGGAATAGTCATTCCCTCCTTATTCTTCCATTTACGTATTCCTAACAGTGCCAGAGTATCTATCGTGCAACATAACACATCAAGAGCCTCACTGCAGTATTTATGTTTACAGCAATCAGACTGATTGATTCCAAAATGATTACGACAATCGGTGGGATCCACGATTCATTTAAAAAAGAGGAAGTTTGATCAGTGAACACAATTTATTAATTTACTTATGTTTTCTAAGGACTGATAATGAAGATATGGAGTGATCGTGCGACAGCTGTCACTGGCTTTATTTCCCCACATTGCTAATTTACACAATACTAATGTCACCATGGTTACTCCTCTGCTCCAGTGAGCTCTGATACTCGCATCGGATAGCCGTTTACAGTTTGTCTGTGTACAATATGCTGTATCTGTCGCTGTGGAATAAACCATAAATGAATCAATAAAGTCGTGTTCACTGCAGCGATTTTACTAGTTTTGGTCTCTCCTCTGTGCTCCGAGTTGCAGACAGCGCTGATAAAATATTAAGCAAAATTTGATTGGAGGTTTTAGTTGGTTTATACCATACCATTCAAATATAAGCAGTGCAGAAATAATCCAAAATAAATATGATGATTACGTTAGAAACAAATGAATTAGCGAATCCCTCAAAAATGCATTACATTGAACCTGTGCTGAATATTATGGCAAACCTAACTTCTAGTTGATTCGATTTCAAAAAACTAATTTAAAGATCAGTTCAATACATAAGTTACTGTTCAATTTTTCTATGGCAGCTCAATTATATCAGAATTTTTGCTCCAATTAACATGTGGGATGGCTTAACCAAAGACTTCCACCAATACTGTTTAGAATGCCTGGCTGGAGAAATGTTAGAAATTCAAAAGGAGACACATTGTTGCTGTTGTAAAAACATAAAAAACATGGGATTAGCCCAGTAGCGACTACCCCCTTCAGTCACATGACCCTTGACGTGCAAGTTATAGCAGTATCAAATCACTCTTGGTGGGGCTTGGATAGCCATTGGGCTGGGGCTAGTACCACATTGCCAAAGATTGCTACATCACTGCATTTGGGTGGGTGATGACTCGGTATCTAAATCATCTTCTCAGATGTTTTGGTGAGATTTTAATCTCTGGGGACTGCCGACGATGCTTATTCTTACACTTCAACAAACACCATGAACTCCTCTCAGCTTCACTTCAACCGATACCTTAAGTTCACTAGCTTGCACTGAAAGTGACACTTCAGTTTCATGTAACAGTTCCACATGGACTGAAACTTCAACTTCTTCTAGCAATTCTTTCTGAACTGCACTTCAATTTCTTTCAGTATTTACGTTTCAGCTACCTATTTAATGTTTTGCAGTACTTTAACTTCAAGATGAACCAAACGTTTCAGTGTCAACATTTAAAGAAAGTGAAACTGTTGCAAACATTTTAACAGCAATTCCTGTACAGAAGTGGACAAATACATTTTGATCATACAGTCTGGACTTTTCTAATCCATAAAATACATCTCAAACAAAGGCCTGGTATTCTCCTTCATTGAGGTAAATGAAGGACTCACATTATAGGAGAAAATGATTGTGTTACTGATTTGGCCTTAGTTGTTCAGATAATGTTCAGATTGTCTCAGATAATCTTTGAAAGCAACATTGCCAATTATTGCAGACATACATTGACATGCATGGAACTAATGATGAAAATCAGCGGTTTTCCTCAAGTTTGGTTTGTAATGAGTCTGAGCTAATGGGTGCTGGTGGTTTCCATGTACTAACTGGGCCTCTTTAGCTCCCATCTAGTCCATTTTCCTCCAACAGGAAGGACTGTCAGAACAGACTTTCCCCTGCTGAACCCTGATGGATCACTTCCCTCACACGCATTCTCCCAGTGACCAACTACACCAAAACGTGCAGACACATGAATGCAGGACTGCCAGCACACTCTTATTCACAAACCTCAATACAGTATGTCCTTTATACAAACTTACACACACTTCCAATCTATCCTTTGGCAGTGCTGCTGGGTCCCACCCAAGTTCAGTCCAGCCAGCTGCCTCTTGTTCACTGCCAAACCATCGTTGAAAACCAAGAGCGGTGGTGTGCCACTAACCATTCAGAATGTGTGCTGTCTTTCTGTCTTCCTTCCCCTCCATCTATTCCTCTTATCAGCCAAGTTTTTTATGGTTTCCTCCCCCCGTGTTCCTTTTTTTTCACTGCTTCATTCTCTCTACTCCCTATATCTTGTCTTCTCCTCCTGTGATTTCCCTTTCTTTCCTCTCTCCCCATCTCTCTTCTTTCATCTTTTTAAATTCCCTCAAGATGGCTAAGTAGCAATATTGACAGTTTGATATCTTTCTTATTTGGTTTAGCAACTGTTAACTGCAGCATCTCTTGCAAATGTATCTCTCTGAAACATTGAGCAACAATCAAGCTACTTTGTCTGAACAATTAGGAAAATGGTCTGATCCTTCCACACTTAGTCCCATCCCTCAGCCAAGATGTTGAGAGCGTATTGCAAAATATTTTATGCATACCAGTGTATTAAGTTCAAGCAACGTTAGCTTACTCTCCTTGGATTTAGCGACTTTCTCGCTAAATCTGGCGACTTTCAAAACCCTCTTGGCAACTTTTTTTGTCAAAAGCTACGAGCGACCAATCTAGCGACTTTTCTGGTGTTTTGACTCTGACGTGTTTGATATGAGCTCATTAGTGCAGTTGATGAGACACTGATACACACACACACATGACTTGGAGATATTCAGTCACTTCAGTCACATGATGATTCTGTCTCCTCTCCCACCCAGTCCCACCCTTTCAAAATAAAAGCTCCACAGAAAGAATTCTAACTGGAATGCTTGTGATGAAGCCTGTCATTTATTAACCTCTGTGTATGTGTGTCAAACATTATGATTATGTCTCCTCTCTCACCCACTCAGCCCCACCCTTTCAAAATAAAAGCTCCACAGAAAGAATTCTAACTGGAATGCTTGTGATGAAGCCTGTCATTTATTAACCTCTGTGTATGTGTCAAACATTATGATTATGACTCCTCCTCTCACCCACTCAGCCCCACCCTTTCAAAATAAAAGCCCCACAGACTGAATTCTAACTGGAATGCTTGTGATGAAGCCTGTCATTTAATAACCTCTGTGTGTGTCAAACATGATTGTCTTCTCTCCCCCTCTCTCACCCACCCAGTCCCACCCTTTCAAAATAAAATGGAGCAACTGTATCTTAACATGCTCAGAATGAGGTTCATGTTAAGATATGTTAAGTTCAAGTCTTTCCATCACAAATACAGAAATGTAATTTCCAAAGGTATATATCTCAAATAACTGAGTACAAAGCAATACTGGGGCTCAATACATCCAGTAGAGTTGTGCTGCTTCTTTTGCACACTCTTGATTGTTAAGAGGCTAATAACCAATAACCAAACTAATTCAGAATAACATTTACCAATGTGTTCTTATGTTCCTTCTCCACAGATGTGAATGAGTGTGAATTGCTGAGCAGTGTGTGTGGAGAGGCCCAGTGTGTCAACGTTGATGGTTCCTTCCTCTGCATGTGTCCCAGCGGCCAGGACTATAACGTCATGATCGCCAAGTGTGAGCCAGTTCCCACAGGTGACCCACCATCGGCTTTTGTACAAATTACATGTAACAAGGAACCGGAATACCTCAGGGTGTACCTGGTTTTACTACACACAAAAAATATAATCTCGCCATACAAATCAGTAAATTACAGTAAGGTACACAAACTTCATGGAGTAGTGTAGCATAAATGTATGAAATTATACCAAAATATGTCACAACTTGTCTTCAACTTCAAGGGGCTCGAGAAAAACATAAAATAGTACAGAAGATGAAGGAAAGTGATCAGAAAGAATTTGTTTCATATTAAATAACAGAATTGATCTTGCCTTAAATCCACCTTGGGGCACCACCCCTTCGAAACGAATTCATTTAGTCTTAATTCTGAAGATTGATACTGAGTTCTTGACACAAAATCAAGTAATTTAAAAATGGAAATGTTTATTAAACTACTGACTACACATACAACACTCAGTCAAATTAAATGAATAATGTGATGATGAATGACCAAATGTAATTAATACAGAGATGAACAAATAATGAATGAAGGAGGACCGCCGTACATACCAGGTAAAATCAGTGACGGATATCTTGGCAAGGTGTTTTAGCTTGCAAAGGCACAAGTGGAGCAGCTGTGTATTCATTCTTCTTTCCTGCTCTTTCTTTATTTATCTTTCAGTGTCATCAGTGGAGCGTAAAGAGTGCTATTATCGTCTCAACGATGAGAACCTGTGTGAGAGTGTGCTGATCAGCCATGTCACCCTGCAGGAGTGCTGCTGCACACTGGGAGCCGGATGGGGTGACAACTGTGAGGTGCATCCCTGTCCTGTCAATGGCACAGGTGAGTTAGAGGAGGAGTAGAAAGGAATTTGGACAACAACACACCTTTGGGTATAGTTACACACTACACCACAAGCTTTAAAAAGCATAATGTGAATACCTTAGTAAACTAGACGGTAGTTCTATCATGAATCTAGACCATAAAAGCTTCTCTGTTGAGTTTATTTAAAAGAATTGTGTTGCTTGCAACACCGCCACAGATGGAATAATTTACTGTATACCAGGGCCCTGTTCTTTGTATGTGGATAAATGAGTTAGCTTTATTTGATAGATGATTTGACACAAGCCATCAATTTCCGGTTCTTCAATGCTGGATTGAAGTTGAACTACAGGTGTGATAAGCACAACAGGTCCAAATTTTCCAAGTTGACTAAGTGGCTGCAAGCAAAACTGTACAAATAGTCACTTTTTGTAGATGCTGGCATGAAAGAGGATTGATTGCAGGTATCGTTGGTCTGGAGAAGTTACGATACTACTTGGTGCTGGGTTTTTTTTGGTCTATGCCTTACAGGTATCGAGTACCAACACCCAGATCTAATGTTAAGATAAACTAATATCTGTTTCTGACTGACCCTCACACATGTGCCTTCACTGTCACTGAGCATGTTGGTACCACACTAGGCCCAAGAAGTTCCATCCTTCATGTCATCTAATTTTCTGTTATTCTTGGTAAACGGGCATTCTAGTAACAACATGTTAGGAAGTACCGACCATGACAGTGACCTAAAGGAGTGTCTTACCCAGCTTAATAACTGAGCAGGAACTGAACCTCTCTGTTGGCCTATTACTTGAAGTTTATCTTACAGTATATACTGTCGGTGTGCAAACACACACACGTCAGTGCACAATGCACCCTTAACCTCCAAATCTCCATGTTGGTCCCCTTTCAGACCACTTCAATGAGATGTGTCCATCTGGAAGAGGTTTTCTTCCCAATGGAGACTTACTGTATGGAGTCCCCACATCTGACAGCTACAAAGGTAAGACTAAGCTACTTCTACACAACTTAATATCAAACATAAATCACACAACTGAATCTTTTGTGTTTTATAGAACACTGTTGGTGAAGATAAAATAAGTTTATTTTTTCTTTAACATGTTGCTGTACTTAATGCTTCTAGGTCTCACTTACATAGATTGACTTCCATAGAACAGTGATGTTATGATGCCAAAGTTCCAAAGTGCTGTTGGTAAAGTGCAGTTCCTTTGAGTTACAGTATTACACCCATTTTGCATCACATCTGTTCTCCCGTACACTTTTGATTCAGTTGTCTTCTGCATTATAGGATTCATAAAAATATGTAAAACTGTTTTATGACAGCTTTTGTTGGTAGCTTTTATCCAGAGTATAAGCACAAAAAATCATTCTGGACTGTATTAGAGCCAGTTGATCATGCAGTTCAATATATTGCAGATATAGTATCTGTATCAGTGTATGTTGGCCAATAAGTAGGTTTGAGCTTATTTACAACAGTGTCACCAGTTTGTCCACCAGAGACCACTAACAAGCTGATTTTCACACAACAAAATGTGCTGCTCAGTACACAGAAATATAAATCTAAGGGATGTCAATCAAGATTGTAATTTTTACCTTACTAAAGTATGATAGTAATTACTATCTGCTGATATACTGCTATTAGGTTCTTTGAACTCACATATATTGATATCAGTATTAGTCCCAAACGTTCAGTATCCATTGGGCGATCGTCGAAACTCAACTGAAATGTGTACAAAACATTTTCACAGTGGAAAAAAAAATGGTATCCATGGCATGCACTACTTTCTGCTAACAGTCCCACAATGCAATTATCACATTTAATAGATGCAAAAATCACGATAAGGGTCCAGCTTCTGGGTCCATGGATGACGCCATCATTTGAATATTCAATCCCGATTCCAAAACATGAAAAATCAAATCAATCTTGTGGGTTTCTTTCAGGTTTTGTAAGCATCAAAAAAGGTAAATGACAATAATCTAATTAACAATGAAGACAGAACTAAACATTTTTTTATTATTTTGTTTTGTACTTGTTTTTCTGCTGTGTGAATGCACAGTCTGACCTGCAGTGTAACTTATCTCGCGGAAGCACGCAGATTCAAAGAAGTTTGTAAAGCACATTTTAAATATAAAATGAAGGAATTTAAAAATATGCAGGAAAAATGAACCACAGATATTAACCAGGTTCATCAGTGAAGAACATGTAAAGAACATTATCTCTTCAATAAGTTTCTTAAACATGACAGTTTAGACAGTCATGCTGTGATGCATTATGAATAGTATGAAAGGAGACTGTAATGCTCTTGTTCGCTAGTTGACTCTTTGTTTGACCTGCTCACCATAGCCTATCAACCT
This sequence comes from Melanostigma gelatinosum, assembly GCF_949748355.1. Classification (NCBI taxonomy): domain Eukaryota; kingdom Metazoa; phylum Chordata; class Actinopteri; order Perciformes; family Zoarcidae; genus Melanostigma; species Melanostigma gelatinosum. The sequence goes on along the minus strand of NC_136645.1, from coordinate 25,974,884 downwards.
TTGGTGAATCTGTTCTATTTGTGACACCCAGAGTCCATCAATACCACCAATACCCCAGTACACCTCATCCTCACCTTCATCAGTGGTGGAGGTGGTCAAATAGGCAGCATCATGTTCACATATAGATCCACACCAGAAGGGATTATGTAAATGACACAAAGTAGTAGTTTTAGATGTTGTGAGTTAATTAATACAAAACTAAATGTGACTACTTTTCAAACAGAGCTGACACACACAAACGCGACAAGGAAAACTCTCCTCCCCCTCAAAAAAGTGATAATGTGTGATGTGCAACTTTTTGACCTTAAAGCTGAGGTTATCTCATTATCATTACAATGCTCAGCATACTGTAGCCTTTATGTATTAGAAATGTCTTTATGATTATACCATGGCTGTCTGTCGACCAGATAGTAAAGGCCAATATCTCACTCAGAAATCCTTCAAATAACGGATAGGATTCCTCTTCTGGCTCTACTGGGTTGTGCAGCAATCATTTTCTGTGCATACGCTCGATGAAGAGAAGGCAGAAATTCACATCTGAAATACTCTCTGAAACAGAATGTAAATGACATGTAAGAATAGAGTACACTGACAAGCAACTCAGACTACATTGTAGGGTTGATTCATATTCAGTCATTCTGCAGCTTTTTGATCCTCAACCACATCTAATGATACAGCTTAAATATCAATCGTCAACTTATTACCTGGTCATCACGATCTGTCCTGATGTAACGTTCAATGCAAACACTAAAACATGTTCTGTGTCAAACCACAACGACCTTATGTTGTATATTAGCAATTATAAACTGAAACAGACTTTGTGCTGATATCGTTGGTATCGTTGAATGATATGACGATGGATGATGATGTAATGTTCTCCTCTGACTATCTGAGTCTGTATGATAATGCTACATGAATGCTAAAAGAATCGATGTTAATGTCACAGCTTCCCCACATGAATACATTATACTTCTACATACATCCACATTACAGTTACCCCTGGCTCTCCATTGTAACCCTTTTAAAGCCAACATAAACTCTCTAAACATGTACCATGACCTGCCTTCTCTCTGCCTGCTTGCAGATGCAGATGAATGTACACTGTTTGGCAAAGAGGTTTGTAAAGGCGGCTTCTGTTTGAATACTGTTGGCAGCTACGAATGTTACTGCAAGACGGGACAGGACTACGACGCTGTCAAACTGGAGTGCAGAGGTCAGTGTGGTATGCAGCAAACAGAACTGTCAGCTAATAGTTTATATATGTGTGTGATAATTAGGGGTGTAACGATACGCGTATTCGTATTGAACCGTTCGATACGAGGCTCACGGTTCGGTACGCATGACGAACCGAACAATACGTTTGAATAAAAAAAAAAGAATTTTCTTTTTCTTTTTTTTAAACCTTTATTTAACCAGGTAGTCCCATTGAGATTAAAAATCTCTTTTGCAAGGGAGACCTGGCCAAGACAGGCAGCAACACAAGAAACACATAGACAGAAAAACACAGAACAAGACAAGTTAAAAGAAATTAAAAGTGATAATACGAGTATAATATAATGATAGTAATAGTATAATAATACTAGTGCTTTTGGAAAATGCAGAAGCTTAAATTGTGGGAAATATTATGTTTTCGGTGGAGCCACTGTTCTCAAACTGGCAACCCACATGACGTAACGGACAGCGTGCTCTCTGACACGCCCACCACCAAAGAAAAACTTTGAACGTCGAGGGCTACACAAAGCTACCTGACTGTGACGCACATCACCTGACCACTGAATGGGCGATGAAGAGCCACGTTCACTCAGGTTTAGTTCCATCATTGTTCGTACTAAAATGATGATGGAGAAGATGTAAGTAACAATACTACATAACATTAAGGAGCAGTTTTTGTTTTTGATGCTTATGTGTTGCTAAGAAGACACCCCAGAAGACGGGTCACTCAGGTATAGTTCCATCATTGTTCAAAGTCAAAGATTAACTTTAAGATGTTAGTTGTAATGAATAAATATATTTTTAAATCAAGTACATTTCTCTGGCATTTATAGTTTTCTACTGTACCGAAACGTACCAAACCGTGGCTCCACTGTATCGTACCCAACCCAACCATGGATTTTGTGAACCGTTACACCCCTAGTGAAATATATATTTGTGTGTGTGAATGCATTGATCCAAGGTAATATAGGACGAGGAGGTGCAGCTGACATGAAGAAAGTTATTTTTCCATTAAATGTCTCTGATTGCTTTTCTTTCCTGCAGACATCAATGAGTGTCTGGATGAGTCGGTGTGTGCCGGTGGACAGTGTTTGAACACAGACGGCTCATACATGTGTTTCTGCACACATCCAATGGTGTTGGACCCCAACATTAACAGCTGTGTCTTCATTCCTGAGGTGGCTGGTAAGAAAGGCTGGTTATCCCATGCACACATTCTAAAAATGTTGAATCTGCCAAAATGATGTTTGTTTGTCAAAGCGTTGCAATATTTCAGTCTAACAGAATGTTAAACTTTGGCCCCAAAACGAGTTCCTTGTCAATCAAGGAACTACAGTACAGTACAATACAGTACTCTATTAATACAATAATAGAGTACATGGTTAGCCCTGATGCCCAGGCTGTGCATCGCTCCCTAAAAAAATCTAATTTCAGCAAACCATCCGTTACCAGAGTACAAGCCAAAAAAACCCAAACATGTTCAACTGTTTGAAATATAGTAGATCTAATCTAAAGTACGAAAACATACTAACAACTTACTCCACAAATATTACGGAAGCTTTTAGCTGCACTCGCTGATAATTCTACAGATCATGATGATCAGATACTTATTATCTCAAGATGACAGATAGTGCTCATATTTACATCTAAATGCCTGTTTTTCTGAACTAAAATTTCAAATACAACATTATTTCGAGATACATCATATTGTTTTCTCATGATCAGGAATTAACAGTGTCATACCTCAACATTCTGTAGTTCAGTTTGTATCTAATGAAGTCCATATGTGTAAACATAAAGTTTATTTTATGACCTTTATAATTAGTAGAATAATCCTTAAATTGTGATAATGCTGGAAACCACATATTCATTAATACATATACAATTGTCGAATGATATGATAATACCTAAAAATTAGGGATTTCTTGAATCAAGCGTCAGTATATATTGTTGGGTTATAGGTCCATACATTACTGTGTCGAAGTATGGGGAAATACGTTTAAAACAAATAAAATAACACAACCAATTGTCCTACTTTTAAAAGAGACAAAACTACTAATAAGAGCTAAATCAAAACAAATGACACCCTGAAAATATATTGGAACATGCCTGAATTTGGATAAAGGGGTGAACTTATGAACAACTATCGTGAGGAAATGAAAATATGTAGCCCACTTTTGAAAGTTTAACATAAGCTCTAAAATAATTGAATAAACAAATATGTGATCTGATTGCCACATTGACATTAGGAAGGGAATGTAAATTATACTTTGTGGTGTCAAGACGTTGATGAAATAATCTGCTGCTTCTGGCTTCACCTTTTAAATAAGTAGAGAATATTTTTGCTGTGCTGTATTGTTTTCTGCTGTTTTGTGGGAAGTATTTGCCTTCTTTTGCTGCCTGATTGTGGAGTTACTGACAGACCAAATCAAATTTCAATATCTTCGTATCACAATCTCAAATTTAAGGCCTCCAAAATGATAATCTTCTGTCTTACGAGATCGCTCTCGCCTTCCACACATTTCTAACCAATACAAATGAATACTGATAAAATGTTGAAGTATTGATTCAGTAACCCAATTATTGAAATGTACTTAATTTATGTGTGTATTTGGTATAAATCCTATTTCAAATGATTGAGTAAAATCTATTTGGATGGAAGCAGGTCGTATAACACAGCAATAAATTGTGTGGTAACCCTGTATGTGTGTGCGTGTGTGTGTGTGTGCAGAGCAACATGAGGCGGAGCAGATGGACTACCTGGGTATCTGCTGGCAGACGGTAACAGAAACCATGGCGTGCACGCAGCCGCTGGGTCCCAACAGGAAGACCACATACACTGAGTGCTGCTGTCTGCACGGAGAGGCCTGGGGCATGGACTGTGCCCTGTGTCCACCCAGAAACACCGGTACACACTACACACACACACTCCTCTCATATATAGCGTCAGGCCAAGCTCAGATACACTATAGTGTATGTGTGACTTACTGGTGTACCAGTTGTGTTTGATGAGCAGCGTCTCCAGCACTGACACAAGGGAGCTTACTCATGTAAACTGGCTGTCGGGCATTTGAGGTGCCGACGTTTCCATTACAGAAGGCAACATCTTCACGTTAAGTTTTTATAAAGTAGCTCGGAAATGAATGTAAGACAGCAAATATAAATAACTGCAAGATGATTTGCTGCCATCATTAACACCAAAGACCAAGTGTTTGTCTTGAGTCCACCAAACTTCAACATTTCTCTTGCTGAGGGTGGAGATGGCAGCACGGAGACTGTCAATTGGGATTTTAACTCGCTTTAAAGTCTCGGATACACAAAGCAAGCCAAGAAAACCGAAACTGTTTGATTTGATGGTGACTAAGCCCTTCTGTGGGAGATCAGGGATGCCCATATTAAAAAGATATAAGAAGTAAGACAAACTTAATTTATATTTTAAAATCTAATTTCATTCGTATCATTACTGCTAACATTCAAACTTGATGACTTTATGTTGTACTTGTGAGTGTAACCCTGAATATGTGATGAGTTTAACTACATTTAGAATTGTATTCATTGATTTCAGTTTAATATTGGCCACCCTGTCACTGTCCCTGAATCTTCACTCACTCGCCATCATTAATTCTCCTCAGTTAGCTGCTGCATTTACACCAACAGTAAAATACACACAAAATTGCAATGATACGTAGCCACAGCCAAAACAAGTCCGTGGAACCAAAGATTAATGAGTCGCCTAGTCGACTAGGTTCTCACATCTATTAATTATCGCAGAACTTGGCAGCTCCTGGCATTTGTCATTGAACACTTTTTGTCTTTTCTCTCCCTCTGTCTCTCTCTCAGAGGATTATGCGTCCATGTGTAACATTGGCGGGCGGCGGGCGTACGGTCATGACGCCCTTGTTGCCGGCCCGATCCATGAATATGAAGTGGGCCCAGACTATTCACAATCACCCGAGCAGCAGGCTGTCCTGCCTTTTTACGAGAACGTGGACCGTGAGTATTTGTATTTTATGCATCCTTCATAGTAACAGAGGAAGAGCACTGAAACACAGGATTTATTTTATATTACCTAACAATCAGGTCTTTACTAAGTTCATAACAGTAATGTGGACAAGTTAAAGAATTGTAACGTATATAGAATTTATCCAGGAAGCAGTCGAAAATAGTGGCTCTCAAACCTTTTTCTTGCGACTCCTTGCCACTGGTTGTGATCAGCTCAACCAAGAGCCCTTGAAAGAACCCACTGGTCTAAGATATTTACCAGTTAATACTAAACTGACCAATGGAGAGTACAATGGAGAAAATGGAACAAACTATTAATGTGTGAATGTGGCTAATTGATTTCACTGCTTCATAGAAATAGAATGGCAGCCATGTAGTGTATTCCATTTAGCTGGAAAATGTTCACTTCGTTTATCTCAGAGGTTACTGTCCACAAAGAACGCGTGCCATTAAAAACTTAGTTTAGAAGCTTATTGACAATGTATTTATCTTTTGAAACTGATTAAAACACCCGTTATTATAGGCGTATTATAAAATACGGGGAAACAACGGGGATGACAGGATCTGTGTTGTCTACCTTCATTGATATAAATTGGGGGAACAAGATATTAGAACTACCTCTCAGTAACAACAGCAGCACAAACTATAGCATACGTTTAAAGTTGAATCAACTCCTCTCTCAAACTGTTTAAAAAAATGCATTGATGTGAGTACAGGCAGGATTTATTGCTGGTTGTATTAGAGGGCATTAGTACCTAATGAGCTAGTGTAATACACTGAGCATCTACAGTTGGTTTGACAGTTGTGAGTTGTACAAACTGCTGCAAGTGAAGCAGACTCTATGAATTACAGTGCAAATTATTAATGAGTATTATATTAAATATGCAGGTTCAGCTTCTCTGATGACAAACGCTGACTGATATTCATTTCACAGCGCTTTGCTGCCGTCTAGTGACAATAAAACGAACAACATATTAGAACGAGTTCCATTAAAGGAGAGTACAAGAGTCAGCTGGTCCTGATTCCAGACCTGCAGTAGCTGAAAAGAAAACCTCTGATGTGTCACAGTGGGAAGTGATTACGAGCCATTACTCCAAACCATGTTCTGTACTGAAAATTTAAAAGCGGGTTTTTGGGGCGTGCTTTGATTTATCTATGGTAAAAACATAAGAAACAGAGGACATATGAAGGAGCCAGATGTTAGGAACCTTGTTCTACTCCCTGTGTTGACTTAGCTGGAAAAGATAAACTCCTGCAGTTATTCATTTTATTTACGGGATAAACATGCTTCAAATTTTGGAACTACGGAGTCCGTTAGTTAACTGTGATCTCAGTTAACTCAAACAAAATGTATTTGTTTACATTTTGGCAAATTTGCATCATTAAAGTATGCTGAATTATCTAGAGGCGCTCCTGTTTGCAGTATACTGACGGATGTACAGACAACTATCACAGGATTACAAGTTTACATTAAAAGTTCTGGAGTTGGTTTGTTTTTTTCTGCTCCAGATCCATTCAAGGCATTTGAGGGTTTGCAAGCAGAGGAGTGTGGGATTCTGAATGGCTGTGAGAACGGTCGGTGTGTCCGGGTTCAGGAGGGTTACACCTGTGACTGCTTCGATGGATACACCCTGGACCTGTCCCGCATGTCCTGCGTTGGTAAGAGGGCAACTTACACACAACTAGAACATATAAAAACATAACATAACTGTTAAGTATCTGTCCTCCTCTGTCCACAGATGTGAACGAGTGTTCGGAGCTAAACAATCGGATGTCCTTGTGTAAAAATGCAAAGTGCATCAACACAGTGGGCTCCTATCAGTGTGTGTGTCTGCCAGGCTTCACTGCCTCTGACAAACCCAACTACTGTGTGCCGGCAGCAACGCACCAAACATCAACACGCACAGTGAGCATGGACGGACACTAAGGAGCGACAAGAGACACTAAAGCCACACGCACCAGCTTGTATTACTATACTTGTGAGGACGTCCACCAACATTCAGCCGCTGCAAAAAACCTCAACACTAAACTTAAAGTTGAACCCTCTGGTTTGGTTAAAGTGTCCAGTAGCACTGATAAATCCCAAAACACTTCACAGCCGCTCATCAAATGTCACCTTGAGGATAGGTCAAGATTTAGGGGTCATATAAGTCATATAAGTCAGGGGGTGTACCTTCAAACTGTTAAAAATGCCCAAAATCTCAAGAACATAAACCATAAATCTTGCCTTTGAATTAATCTAATTATTTTTTCTTATTTTACTCTATTATTTAATAACGAATCCAGATCTGCTGTTTTTCAGAGTCATGTTTTTTTATTCACTTCCTGCATTTCCCTTCTGCTCTACAAACCGATGGATATATATTGGATTTCTTTTGATAAACCTGTCCTATATATTATAAATTACTCCCAATGTTATGACCTAATTAAAGAATATATATATATAACAGTATCATTTTTTATGAACTTTCAGATTATGCTGTTGACATTGCAACTTGCTCTGCTCTCTTTGGTTAAAAGAAAAGTTTGCGATCTTTCAAATCTGGATGGAAGATTTCTTGTGCTCTATGTATGGTCCTAGAGCCGGTAGGTATTTAGCCTAGCTTCCAGAATGTTGACAGTGCCTTACCAGATCTCCAAATATATCAATGAAAAATATTTAGCAAAAAGTTGGTTGCATGCCAGCATGACAGCCTCATGTAGGTATAATGTTGGCGATGTTTACTGTCTTAGTTTTGGCATATTTGAATGCTAGTATTTGCTAAATAGCACAAAACAGAAATCACAGCTCAGGCTGATGGAATGTCATTAGTTCTGGGGGTATTTAGTCATAAACCAAAGAATTGGACACTTTAAAATATTTCACCCAATGGCGCTAAAGAAAAAGTCAGGGGATCACCAAAGACATGTCAGCTGACATTGACATCCCTTTAACTAGCATGGTTAATAACTGCTTAAAAGAATCCCCACGGAATTTCTAGCAATGTATTTATAGTCCTCCCTGAGTAAAAAAATCCCTTTCTTTCTTAGCTCAACATTTGATGGAGTCCCTCAAGTCATGTTAAGTTGTGTTTAATATGGTTTATGAATTTAAAATTGTAATTGTTAACATTAAGAGGTAAATGCTAAATCAAAGCCAAACAACTTTGCCCTAAACCTTCTCTTACTATATTTTAAATGACAAACTCACAGAGGTGCAGATGAGCTCGTATGTCTTCAAGAGCCTCACATTTTTTCATCATAAGGGGACATTTGGTCCTTAAAAGTATAGAAATACAACAAACACATACTTACTTAATCAAAGCCCATATATTCTGCACTGTAAAACATACATACTACATGAAACAAAGAGTAATTTACTTGAGATGAAGATTCAACTTAATCTGATATATGGTGCCTATGTGGGTGATAGAAACAGAATTGTATAAAATGTATGTTTTGTCTGTTGTTTGTGTCTTATTTTGTTCTTTAGTAGTATTTTATGTGTTAGAGGCCGTTTTGCTCGTTTAACGTATCGACAAACCCTATGGACTTGTGCTGGGGGATCCAGTTGTTTTTTTTCTACCCAGTCACACTGATTGTGGATATTTAATTCTGTGAAGAGGCCAACTGTCTTCTCCCTCTCTTTCTCCATTGCCATCCCTTTGTCTGCCATAAAGAAAAGCGTGTTTCTACACTACAGCATCACCAAATCCCGTAATATGCACATGTTGATGTTCTAAACAAAAGTTGCGAATGTAAAGCCTTTGGAGTAAGCTTTTTGTTGGATTTTGTCTCTGTTTTGTAAGAATTGTAAAATGCAATCATAACAACAATCATAAAACTACTTATTTTCAGGGACATAAACAATGCCCAGTGTCATGTGTCTCACAAATAACTAAAATACTTTGAGTTTCCTGGTATTGCTTTCTTCCTTCCTTATAACATATGCGGAGGGTGTGTTGAGATGACTGAAATGCATTTTTATTTTTCATAATTCTCTTATCTGCATTTTGCTGCAAAGTCTTGCCAGGTTGTAAAGCTGCTATGGGACAGCGATGGGAGAGGAGACACTTGTGTACATTTAAACAAAAGAGTGGAAAAAAACAGCTGATGTATTTGTAACTTGTACATGAATAAATAGCTTTTTCTATGAATTCATATTACAGTGTACATTAAACACCTTGGTAATAAACCACAAATTGTGATATTTGCACTGGCTGGCATTTCAGTTTCTTTCTGTTTGGAATATCATGCATTGGCAAGTAATATTTCTATGTTTGCATTTGAACAAATGAAAGGTTGTCATTGCAAAGGCTACATACTCTTATTTATATACATGTTTTTATATCTTATTTGGCTAGCAAGCCAAAATAGCTCACAAAGTTAGTTGGGTTGCTAACAGTTAGCTAAGTATCAGCTAGCTTTGTTCACCTCCGTGACTAATCCACTCATCGCAGTAATTACATTTTCGGGATATCGGGTTGTCGGACAAATAGACAATTGGGAATTGAAACAATGGCATGGCACTGGTGGAGGTTTTGATCTAAGGGAACATAGGGCTGAGGAAACACAAGGCTGAAGGAACATAGGGCTGGGGATACATAAGGTTTAAGGAACATAGGGCTGAGGATACATAAGGTTTAAGGAACATAGGGCTGAGGATACATAAGGTTTAAGGAACATAGGGCTGAGGATACATAAGGTTTAGGGAACACAAGGCTGAAGGAACATAGGGCTGAGGATACATAAGGTTTAGGGAACACAAGGCTGAAGGAACATAGGGCTGAGGATACATATACTCAAATGAATGTGACGTGGTTATATGACAGATTCAGAACAACACAACAGCAGCAAACAACAAACCCAGCTGCTAAATGACAGCTACAGTAGCTTGTAAAATAAAGATAATACGGGACCATGAATTTGATGAATTTAAGACATACAAATACAAAAGCTGGAACATAAATCTGACATTTGGAAAGAAAAGTACCCTGAAATAAAATTTAAAAGTAGTCAGTAAAAATAAAAATCTATTTATTTATTTATTCAACTATATATTGACATATATATATTTACATGTATTTTTACATGTATTACCCAATTTATTTATTTCATAGCCATACTTTTTTCGTTTAATAGGCATATTTATTTATTTAAAATTGAATAAATTGGCATTCACACATATCCACTCCAATATAACTAACTTGGAAATTAACTCTGATCACTGATTACTCTTGATGCTGATTATTGCAGGTTTATTCTGACCCCAATATTTTCACATTGCTGACACTGCGTTGTGATATTAACACACCCAGGACAGTCAGGAAAATGCACGAAGTCTCACATCACATCAGATACTTCTTTCTCTCACTTTAATCTGTTTGCAGTCATGCGTTCATCTTCTCATTGTCTTTAAATGTGCAGGAGCAGAATGACGCTCCTCCAACTTCATGGCCAGTTGGCATCGAGTCGATTCCCACTCCAGCTCAACGCTTTGTGTGTTTTCGCTCTCTTTCTCCGCGGGAACTCTGAGCATCTGCACACATGTGGATGTGGTTCACTGCACTTATTCAAACTCATTTGAATTGAAGTCATTCAATTTCATTTGAATATATTTGTTTTTTTAAATTAATTCACTTTCACATTTTGAGGAGAGGAAGCCTTTAAAATGTATTATAAAACAGCTCACACACACACAGACACACACACACACACACCAGCATTGTTGTCTCCCCTCAGTCAGTCCTGCTTACAGAGAAACCGGTGTAATTATCAGGTTTTACAGCTTTGATTACCACCGGCCAGGACTTGAGGCTGTGATATTAGTACATCTATTCCCTTCCTCTCCTCTTTTACTCGCGCTATGGGTCTCCTCTATCAATCTTGCTTGGGCCTTAAGTGTGGGCACATGGCTGCTGTGAAGCTAAATCAACTAAAAGACCGGCCATTCTCACTCCTTACATTAGCGTGCCTGGGCTGAAAATGTACGCTCGACAGAGGCAGCAGATATTGGGATTGTCACTGCCCAACATGTCAATGCTAGCCCACTGACCAATCACGTACTTGTAGGCCAGTTGGAAGGCTCTGACATGTCAAAGACTATGCCCAACATGTCAAACTAAAGATCTGATTGGTTGAAGACTATGACAATCAACAATATCGTCCCCATTCACTTAAACTGCAAAGGGATTCACTTGTAATTCTAAAGGCCTCGGGCCTCTGTTCTTACCTAGAGACACAGAGGTGAAATCTGATTGGATAAAAGCTCTACTTAAAACAAGCTGCACTGGAAGCAGAGCAACTGAGGAAGACAGTAATGAGCAATGAGGTAATAAGCTAATGGGAAAGATCATTTAGAATACGTGGTGTATTTATGAAAAATAATTACATTATAAAATAGCTATAACTTTGTGATTCTGTCTAGGCCAGCAGAGAAGGCTTTGCAGGCCCTGATGGCCCACCACTGCATAACAAACATACCTATTTCAACCCCAACCATGATATCTTACTATCTACCTAACCAAGTAGTTTTGTCGGTAAAGTGTTGTGAAAAAATGTGTAGCTGTCTTTCACACTTAGAGCAGGTTTAAGAATGAAACAGAAGCTCTCAGAGGCGTATAGTTAAATCAAAGCAATAGATTTATTTATCAACAGAGTTATTCAGCCCAGCTATCAAACAAGCTTGGGTGCTAATGGATGAACTTCGCAGAGATTCACCATGAGACACGCTTGAACACATCAGCGTGAATCTTAATATAGGGGGTCCGCCCCTTGATACACATTGGCCAAAGTCAAAGATGCAGGCGTGGCACGTTTGTACGTTATGGCGCCTGGATGGAGGCCGTGAATGTCCATTCACCTTGGCCCCTCCCAATAGGCGTTGGTTTCCATCAGTGTGAGTGAGGTGTTGCATGCGAGAGGACCTACAGAAAGAGTGTGGGAAGAAGCCGGGCTCAGCTGGGGCGTTGGCCCTCGCTTGAATCTCACTGTCTTATCTATCTGAAGATGGCTGCCTGTTCCTTGTGACGCAGTTAAATAAGTAACCTTCCTCCTGCTTCTCTCTGGCCTTAGTGTATGCTGTGAGCACTGTATAAGTGGTTAATAGAGCTGCATAAGCTAATTGTTATTAAAACTACAAATATGCTAGTGATTAATTAAACTGTATATAAGTCAATTGCTACTTAAAGCTGTATATAAGCTAATTGCTGATTAAAGCTGTATATAAGCTAGTTTTATCAACAAATGTAAACCTAAAAACTAGTTAATCCAGTGTTGAAATTTTATTTTTAAAAGGGACTGTATGCATATCATGAGGGGAAACTGTATGCTTCCTGTGAACACAGGAGTTTATTTTGAAAAGACACTATGCATGTAAGGAGCAGAAACTTTACACGCCATCCCCAACAAGACTCTAGAGCAGGGGTCTTCAACGTCTTCAACGTTTATATATATATATGTGTTTTATATTAAACTGGGCCTAGTAAACATACCTCTTCATTGTGCATTCAATAATAAGCTATTCAAACAATACAGAGGTTCATATATTCATGTTTTATTGTAAACATGTGCAAGGTACAGTGAGTAGAGTGGCCGTGCCACTGACATGTATAAACATACCTTGTCAGCTGATACCAATGCCAATATCAACATTGTCTGTCAATTGCATGATATTCATGCATACAAGCTATTCAAATTGATGTTTTCATTTTAAACATAAACGTGAGCAGGGCCGTTTCTAGGATTCCAAGAAAGGGGGGGCTTAGCCCCAAGGGGAGTGGCATGTTTGCGCGCATAATGCGTGGCAATTGTTTTTGGGGCCCATTTGGGGCTGTGGATATCCATTGTTTCAGACAGTTCATAGATTGGTTCAATCAGAAAGAGTGTAATTTTGCTCTGTAGTTTTGCTTGCATTCACTATATGATAACACAAGATACAGAATTTGAGGGTCATAGTGAAATTTGACAACACAAATATGAACTTTTCTCAAATAAAGAGAGAAATAATTTTCCTGCTTGTAAAGGAAAGACGGATAAACTAGCTATCATATCCGCATCACTCCAAAATCCTAATTCTTAAAGGGACCACACACAATGGATGGAGAATGGACCTGACAGTGTCAACTTTATATCGTTAAGTATGATGATATGCTGTTCTATAAACCAGAACGCACGCACATATGTAGCATGTTAGAGTTATAAATAACTTGTCCATGTGAGAAACAATAGTTTAATTTAATGACATCACCAAAAAAAAATATATATATATGTATATTTTTTTTAGAGCCAAATAATGGCAAATAATTTGGGGGGGGGGGGGGGCTGAAGAACATTTTCGGGGGGCTAACAATAAGAATATTCTTCAACAATATTCTTTTCCTTCTTTAAATGTCGTTTTCAAAGCCACACAGGAGCCGGTTTCAGGAGATCTGCCATATTTTCAAGCTGGATATCTGTAAATAAAACAAGTACTAAAAAACATATTGACTTTTAGACCAGTTTTGAACCTCTTCACCGGAGACCATAGACGTCTTTTAAACGTGTTTTGAATGGAACGATGCTGACCTGGATATTACACAGTATACTCTATTTTATAACGTTGGGCTACAGGGACAGTCCACAAAGAAAGTGTCTCCAACATTAACTAACACACATGTCTAAGTTTGTTATCGCTCCAAGCTAACATGCTAACACTAGCTAGCAGCCTCGCCCGCATGATGATCATAACATGATATTAATGGTATGGTAATGATATTTCGGTTTGCAATATTGGAATAAAGTAGTTCAACTACTTACAGAGTACGTCGTTAGCGTGAAGCCTCGTTTATTCCGTCAGCTCGTTCACTTCGCTCATGAACTCAGTAAGCTCTAGCTAGCTAGCTCAAATAGTGCCGTGTTTCCAGCCATCGCCTCTACCTTAAAAAAATGCACAGAGTCTGTGCGCATGCGTATTCCAGAAGTAAACACAGAGTTGTATTTTAGTGAACATATACAGACATAATGTGCTCTGCTCTCATTATGATGTCCTGGGAGCTTCTTGTGGACAGCACACAGTCTATAGTTCCATATTTACGACGTTTTATATGAGACATTGAATGCGTTGAAAACACGTATTCGTGTAGACCACATATGAAGGGACAGCGTAATATGATTTTGGAGAAATACGTTTAAAGTAACCAAAATCGCGTCTCTTTCAACCTACAACTGAACAAACCATCAATATTTTAAAACAAATTGGTGTTTTGTGACACGTTGATATTGTAACTGTAATTTAGCCGGTTCAAAAGACGGTTAAAATACGTCTAAGACGTTCAGACCCCATATCAACGCTTTTTCAACCAGCAATCAACGTTGAAATCCGGGTTAGTGCTCACTGGGTTACCAAACCTTTGGAAGGTGACGGTGTGGATTGTGCCCAGTGTTTCTGTCTTCATTGTCAGGGATTTTTCGTTAGTAAAGACCCATAAACTCCAGGTCACACTCAGGAACATTTCTCGTAAGGCAGGTCTACCTCCGTAAATTGTCTTCTTGGAAGAAAAACAAACATTTATAAACTAGGCCTACTGAAAACGAAACAATGCAAACATAGCAGCAACAAATATAATGAAACTACAAAACAGGAAGACCACTTGTATGCTGTGTAACATAATTGTACAGTTAGCAGGTTTTAACAGAGGACAGCACCCTGCTAATCAAATCCACTGCTGAGGCAAGTGAAGCCTACCATGAGAGGGGTCTCCTGGACCTGCATAACGCAGGACCATCCAGGGCTCAAACTCAACACTCCCCCCCCCCCCCCCCCCCCCACACACACACACACAGTCTCCAAGGACAAGAATGAACTATATTGTTATCTATTTTATAAGGAGGTCCCGTGGCTGTGCAAATTATGACTTGTTTTAGAAGAAAAGGCGGAAGCAGCTTAAAATTGGCTGTGATGCACACCAGCTAAAATGTCAAGGGCACCAGATTGGTCACACTACTTGGCCTACAATATGTGTTAGCATATTGAACCTATATATTCTGACATGAGACTGGACAACAGTTGAATCAACAGCAGAACATGTTCATTTTCCATCTGGATTAGATTATGTCTCTCTGGTGGTGTGTCTGCTCCTCCCCTCTGTCTGTATCTGTCACAAGGCTACTCAGTGATATTTGCAGAGCTGTCCTGCACACCAACCTTTGTTTCCAGTAAACTCAGAATCTATTTATAGACCGTGTGTGAGTGAAAAAGTGAGGGAGAGTGTTTGTGGAAGTTATTGGAGACAGAGAGTTAACCTGCAGCACTTGAAGTACATTTTGACTATCATTGGCTATCCTGATAAGGACTGATAATACAGGATTATGATTTGCGCGGCAAAGGTCATCTGGCAGTAATGTTTGTCTGGGTCACAGTAAGTAAGGTAAGGCATCCCGATGGCTCGTTATATTGGCTTTAAACTGCAAAACTCACACATATTCTCACAACAGGTATATTTAGGAGGTAATGTCATGATATATATTTGTTATATATTTCATAACAATCTTTGCTACAAGGTAGGTGATACTGTATTAGGTGATATTTTGTTTCAAATTTTGATGTGGTTCTACTGCACTGCTCAGCAATCAGTGGCCAAACTGTACTGTATAACGTTTTCTGTGGACCAGGTTTGTCTGTGTTTGATGGTGGAGAGCATTTATAACAAAGAGCAGCATTACTATAGGTTTACCATTGAAGTAAAATATGCAACCTCAGGTCATTATCGGACCTGGTCAAAGCATAAATTAGGTGTACAAACATCTAATGGCACTGGGCTTTTTTATGATTTTCTGCTTGCTCTGTTAAATCCAACTTTGTGGTCTCATAACACTTTGTTAGCTTGAAGTTCAAGTTTTATCCCCAGTGCTCTTAGTCTTTGTTTTGTCAATCTAGTTGTGGCCTTTTGATTTCAGGAATGTTAACTTGTTAATTCTGTTTCTAAAATACAAATGATCAGAACCTAAATAATATGCTAATAAGTGTAATGTAATGTAATAAGTCTAACTAAAGGTTCCAGCAACATTTGTGTGTATGTGGAGGTGAGTAAGTTGCAAAGGTCAAGTCTCTTAACATGTATAGTCCTACATCCTTTGGGGTTAAGCGTCTTGTCCAAGGACACATCGACATGGACTAGCGGAGCCGGGGATCAAACCGTCGATCCTCTGATTAAAGGACAACCCTGCTCAGTGGTACTGCCCACTTAAATGAACTAACTCAGACTGCTGAATACTAGCACAGGAGTAGACTTTTCTCATCCACACTGAAAGTTAAAATTGGGACATAGCATCTTTACCACACCACATAGTGCAATTTATTTGTTAAGGGATGCTGTACAAAACTTCATCATTCCACCATACACACCTACTAATAATATTATTGTGGGTGTCATAATATTATCTCTGATACGTACACATGACCCAATTCATCAATCAGGAAATCTATCAACTTGTCTTCTTTTATCCTTAAATTACTGTAAATGACACTGAATTTCAGTGTCTCCACAGTGGCTGTCATCCAGCCTTTTGTTGAAAATGAGTGAGCGACAATACACGTTGGAGTTCAATTATTTTTGTCCAGCCAGGCAGCAGGATGTGCAGTCAATGTTTTTGTTTAGGCAGACATTTTTAGAAGCCATAAGAGACAAAACAATGTGTACAACGTCATTAGAGGGGAATATGGGATGGGTTGACCCTCTAACACAAGCACAGAGCAACATTGTGGACACACACACACACACACACGCACACAAATTCAACCTTGTACTTCTATCTGTGTGAGGACACTACCCTAACCCAAACCTAAACCTCATTCTGACCTAAACCTGAAAACCAAGTCTGAACCCTCAAACAGGCTCTGTCCCTCAATGAAGACTGACCAAAATGTCTTCACTTTCCAAAAATGTCCTCACTCTGAAGGTCTAACACTTGTACAGCTATCTTTGTCCTCACAAAGATAGCTGTACAAGCACACACACACATTCACACACACGCATTTCCTCCACCCTACTCGTGAAGATGTAGAAAATGACACTCAAAAAAGATTTTTTTTAAATGTAAGTACGTGGTCCACTGGAAACTTGACTTACAAAGTCACCGTGAATGTTGTTGGGATTTCAGACAGGAAGACACACAGAAACAAACAGAAATGTGCGCACAAGCATATTGTGATACATTTCCTGCTCTGCTCTTTTCCACTTTACCTTGTGTGGTCCCTATATTTAGCTCAGTCCAGGGAAACCAACCAACACAGGCAGGAAAACTATGTTGGGAAAGAATTGAAGGAAGTCTAGTGGCCATTCAGACAAACAACTCAGACACTGGGATCAGTGGTGGCTGAATACGCAGCAGTAGGCCTACTCTAAATGGCTGAGACAAACAAAGGGCTTTGGAATGATAGAGGACCATCTGAAGAAAGTTAGGAGACACCAGGATAGCTATGCTGGGTGCAGTGGCAGCCTTTTGGATTTGGGTTTTGATGTGGATTTAAACAGACAAAAGGTGGATCTACACATGAACATGTTTAAAAGGATCCATTTGGTCTGCTATTAGATCTTGGCTGGTTGAAAGTCTCAGTTGAGGTAAGTTACATACATGGTTGCCAAAATGTTTGAATGGAAACCTGCATCAACATGTAAAATCTTGTTTGTCTTGTTACTGATCTGCCAGATATTCAGTGGGATACTTGTCTCAGTCATAGTTGTGTGTGTTTTATTGTCTTGTGGTACTTGACATAGTACTGATTCTAGTCTTTGTCCTTAATTGGTACGGTAGTTCAAACTGCTACTTGCACTGGACATGGCGGTATGTATAGAATATTGTATGATAGCCGGTGACCATGAATACAATCAATGTTCCTCAGATGACGAGAACAATGGAGTGAAGCCACAAAACAAACCTACGGACATCCATTGGACAATACACTTATTGTCAAATGTTTACTACACACTGCGGGTTCTTTCTGGTTTTACTATTAGTTCATTGTAGTATCAGTACATGAAACTGATGAACAAATATTACTGGGCCCACTATGAAAAATTGCAGATGAACATTTAATATCCAGGAATTCACACACAATAGACAGTGTAACAATTTGGTCTCAATTTAGCACATTGACCACCCATTATGAGATTCTTTGTCTGAGGCTACTTAGGCTAGGTGCCAGAACTATACACACACACTCGAGAGGCAGTTAATGACGTGTATTTGCAGCACATGACAAGATGCAGTGTGTTTGCTGTTACACACGTCTCCTCAAAAATCATTTTCAATTGAATGTATATGTAATCTGTAACTTTATTTATTTTGTCTTTATTTAATTATGATAATGTATAAAGTTAAAATTAATAACACAAACAACACACAATTAGTTGAATGCAGAAAGGCAGTTGTCCAAAACAAAATATTCCTACAACTGCAACAATGACTTTGAAAGATGAGAGTAAAGACTCCTGTCTTCTGACTCACATGCACAAAGAGCCAACCAAAGACAAAGGCACGCTTTAATATGTCTGCAACTTTATCTGTGCGTGCACATATCTCAGATTAAGTGGAATGAAGTAGCATGTAATGTGAAAGCCTTGACAAAAATCAAGGCTTGAATCTTGACATTTTCGGCCAGTTTGATCCAGTTTGGATGTTTTTTTGGAAGCTTGTCTCCTCTTTTTCTCTTTCCTCTGCCCTCTCTCTCCTCCCCCCCCTCACCTCTCCTAATTCCTTTTCTATCAATTTTCATCACCAAAATGCAAACATCAAGACGCAAAGCCTTTATACAGTCTGACTGGGTCTTACCAGTGGTGGGCCGTCAAAGCCTTCTGTGCTGGCCTAAACAGAATCACAAAGTTATCACTATTTTATAATTTTATAATTTTTCACAACAACACTACATGTATTCTAATTTTTTCCCATTATCTTATTATCTCATTGCACAGCTCCTGTCTTCCTCAGTTGCTCTGCTTCCAGCCTGCAGCGCTGCTTCCAGTGCAGCTTGTTTTAAAGAGAGATTTTATCCAATCAGATTCAGCCCCTATGTCTCTATGTAAGGAGAGAGGCCCGATGCCCGCTAGGTAGACTTTGCAGATTAAAGTAAATGGGGACGATATTGTTGATTGTCATAGTCTTCAACCAATCAGATCTTTAGTTTGACATGCTGGGTGTATTCTTTGACTTGCCAGTGGTACTCAGGTAGCCTGCTAAGTACGTCAGCATTAACGTGCGCCGTGATTGGTCAGTGGGCCAGCGTGAGTTTTGTCAAACAGAAAGCTATCTAGCAGATCTTAGTGTTCAGGTTGAAACATATGTAAGACAGGTTATGACATTTTTAGCGTTTTGCTTGGTGTAGATTCTTTCTTTTTTTCTCCAGAGGACACGTTGGCCCTGCTTTCCCTTTCTGAGCCATTGGATGGTTTGCCAGAACCTCCTTGAGGCCAACCGAAAATCCTTCTCCATGCCCTCCCCGAATTCCTCCCATGCTCGAGTTTTAGCATCCGCGACCTGTAGCTGCAGCCCTTCTGGCCTGCTGGTACCTCTCAGCTGCTTCAGCAGACCCCTGAGCCAACCAGGCCCGAAAGGCCTCCTTCTTCAGCTTGACGGCTTCCCTCACCTCTGGTGTCAACCACCGGGCTCTCGGGTTGCCACCACGACAGGCACCAATGACCTTCCAACCACAACTCCTAATGGCCTAATCCACAATAGAGGCTTTGAACATGGTCCACTCGGATTCCATGTCCCCAACCTCCCTCGGGATGTGTGAGAAGTTCTTCCCGAGGTGGAAGTTAAAGACCTCCCGGACAGGGTCCTCCGCCAGATGTTCCCAGTTCACCCTCACTACACGTTTGGGCTTGCCAGGTCTTTCCAGCCGGCTCCCCCGCCATCTGATCCAACTCACCACCAGGTGGTGATCAGTTGACAGCTCTGCTCCTCACTTCACCCGAGTGTCCAAAACATACGGCCGCAGATCAGATGATACGATTACAAAGTCGATCATAGATCTCCGGCCTAAGGTGTTCTGGTACCAGGAACACGTATGAGCCACCTTATGTTCAAAAATGGTGTTATGGCCAAACCATGGCCAGCACAGAAGTCCAATAGCGAGACACCACACGTCACCACACGTCAGATTCAAACATCTGGAAATCATAATTAACAGTTTAATATAATACTTCAGTTTATATTAATCGTCGGGGACGATTGTGGCAATCAGAGGATCAATCAGAGGATCAGCTCCGGCTACGCTAATTGATGTGTCCTTGAGCAAGACACTTAACCCCAAAAATTGCTCCCGTAGCTGTGTATGAATGTGATAGAATCTGAATTTTAAGTCGCTTTGAATAAAAGCGTCTACTAAATGACTGTAATGTAATATAATGGATTTGGAAATGGACAAAAATACTTCACAAATAGCCAACAACCCCCACATTGACCCCTTATCTTACAGGCAGACTATCATCCTGTGTTTCCACATACAGTTTCCTGTTTGTTTTCAAGGTCCCTGATTGGGTTCTAAAGTTAAATGCAGTAGATGCAGCTGTTTATGTTTGCAGTTTTATTTAAGTATAAATGTTAGTTCAAATTTGCAATAATCAATAGGGGAAAATGTCTTTTGATTGCTTTGTAAATATGGTGAGGCTGTCCACTTATCCCGTCCTTTCGGTCAAGTTTTTTTGTTAGTTATTTTCATTATAAATGTGAACGTCATGTTACGTGTTCTCAGATGAAGAGGAAGCAATTGGATATCAGTTGGCTCATTGGCTCAGTGTTCTTTGAGAGGGACGAGTGGACGTAGAACAGATCAAAAGCTTTTGGTAACAGAGTCCTAAAGAAAAAGTGAACACAGGCGCTTCCTTATTTAGTGGGAGCAAATTGGTGTCTTGGTGCATCTTTATTTTTGTGAGACTAAAAACAAACTGAAGCGTTGACACTTAGACTCAAGAAATAAAGTGAAGCTGTGTGCTCCAGTTTCATTTGGCTTATGTGTTCTCACTCTACAGAATGTCAAGTGGCTCTGCAAAGGGATTCAAAAGGGTGCAGTACACACTGAACCATCATTAATGTGCAAATTAATTTGTATCACAGATCTGACTATCTCCACGTTTAGGAGGCATCTAGTCGAACTGTGTCTACTGTTTGAGTATGACTGATTTATTGCTCTGAGTTTGTTCCAAAATTATGTCCACACATTCTGAAATAAACCCAGAGTTACTTACGGCATGCATGTGCATGTCCAAGGATCAAATTGATCTGGCACGTCAGATGTACCTAGCTGTTTGTGGCTTCACTTTCTGCACTTTCAATGTCACACACAGACCCTCAGTAAATGACTGGCCACATGCCTTGTCAGACGATAAAGTGCATACACACAAATGCAGATGCACACAAATAAAAAGCGAGCAAGTAATGTATGTTGTAAGACTTTTTCAGAATGCTAGAATATCATTTTTTTTCCCATGATTTCAAAATACAGTAATCAATGTTTTTCTATGAATAAATTGTATATATTGGTTCTATGGTCCACAGCTTAGACAAACCTCTAAAAACTCACTGTACACGCTGCTCAGCAGCAAACAGCAGACAGACACAGTTGGAGAATAGCTACATTATAGCAGCTAAAGATAAAGACATATTTGTTTAACAGGTACAACAGGAAACAAAGGTTTTTACTTTTGATTTTAACAAAAATAATGTTCAATGTTCAACTTTCAATGTTATTTAATACAAAAATCAAAAATGTCAACACAAACTACATTTATTAGCCAAGTGAGTTATGCACTCACTGAAGACATATGAGTGGCGGTGAACACACAAACACACACACACACACACACACACACACACACACACACTCACACACACACAGTCATATACTCAGAGGCCATCTGCTTAAGCCGTTGTACCAGCATTTTCTTCCATACAATGTTGAGACCGTAAAACAACCTCACAGTAGTATTTAATCAGAAACACATATATTGAAGAATATGCAGTTAAAACGTACAGTACAGGACTTACAAAGTTGTTGCCAAATGAATCAGTTTACTCTATTGGGCTCATCAGTCTGCGCTACATGTTAAACCACAACACTAACTGAGAAAAAATATTCAGTCAAACCAAATAGCATTTTCCTCTTTCAGTGATTTTTTATGTTTTATGTTGATCAAATGTAAAAAGTAAGCACAAGGCCATATTAAAGGATGGAGGAGATTATTGGGGTTGAATGGAAACAATACAGTTTCCATTCAACACCAATAATCTCCTCCAAACACATGCAAAATGCGTCCGTTTTTTATCGTTTTAAACACATCTTATTAGAAGCTAATGATTACAATCGTGGATTAACCACACTAACTAACCAGGCTTTGGAAGTTATGCACTCACTGAAGACATATGAGTGGCGGTGAACACACAAACACACACACACACACACACACCCACACACACACAGTCATATACTCAGAGGCCATCTGTTTAAGCCGTTGTACCAGCTGTCTGAACCCAAGGTCGATGTAACATCTGTCTCCAGCAGCAGACTACACATGACTCCAACCTATCTAGTCTGCTCTGAACATCATATTCATTCCTAACGCACTCCGTGTTCACAGGCTCTGCCCGCATTTGCATCCCTGTGAGAACAACACAGCATTTTAGATTTTCCTTCTATAAGCAACTAGATTACATAATGGATCAGTTAGAAACGTGAATCAGGGTTTTGGTTACAAAAAGGAGTGCCGTCAGTTGTGCACTTTTAAAGGCTTCTACAACTATTCGTGCAATTACAATGAAATCACTTTGATGTATTTTACATTGTTTACATGTGCTTGCTTAAAAACACACTTTTGCTTTACCACTTGCTTTGAACTTCTAAAGACATTGTATTTGTACGTTCGCATCATTGTCTTTTTATCGGCTAAAGTTGTATAATGTTACATTTTTTTTAATTAAAAGGAGGAAATCTGCTTTCTTAAATTTCGATGAAAAATGTAATGCAGATAAGTCAGATATTAAAGTTGCACGAATCAATATGTATTGGAATAAACTACTATGTGTGATGTGTTGCTATAGAGCAATGAACACAGAGAATTAACAGGTTTGGGGTACTTAATAATTTACTGCAGGTACAGTGAGTTACTTTGGAACAAACAGGTACCGTTTTTGTTGTAAGAAACGTACTGTAGGTCTCACTAGATGTGTATGTTGTAAAGTAGGCCTACATGGGGTAGGTTCAGGACAGGTTTATGATGTTACACAGGATGCTGTTCATTTTGTAATGTACAGGAAGTAGCAAGGTTTTTTTTACAGTAAATACAGCAAAACTGAAAATCTCTTACGGATGTATAAACAATGTGTGCGCACAAAAAACCTGCTTACCCTTTTCTCACACATAGCCTGTGAGATATATAGGAAGGGTGTGCTCACCTTGTGCATACTTCAGACCAGAGTACAAACTTTTATTTGAAATACCTGTGAAAGACATGATTAGGAGACCTAGGACCTTGTTTTATTTATTGCAGGCTATGCAGAGATCTGTAAAATGTAAATCAAAGGTGCATTATCAAAGGTGTATAAAATTTATTTAATTTAGTTATTATTTATTATCATTCTTTTTTATTTACATTTGAGCATAATTTGCCTGTTAATGATCATTTAGTTGTATCCTTTTCTTAAATGCGTCTTGGACTTCGACATCGATGACTTTGTATGCTATAGTGCCTATAATCCCTTCCCTCAAATATGTATATACAAATACATACAAATTGACGATATATGCATATAGAAATTGGCTGTGATTCGGTTTTTAGGAGCATATTTCTCACTTCAGTTTTACTTTAATCAACAACAATGTTCTTTTCAAACTGTGCAAGTTAGGATTTAGACATGGAGCGATAGTTAAGATTAAGGCGAGGGTAACGTGTAATCAGAGGAAGGTTCTCACAAATGTAATAAACCTGATGTTTGTGTGTGTGTGTGTGCGTGTTGTTTTGTGTGTGTGTGTGTGTGTGTGTGTGTGTGTAGGTGTGTGTGTGTGTGTGTGTGTGGGTAAGGTCACATGGCAGGACTGCTGCTGCTCCAGGCTGCTGTGTTTACCAACACGAGGAGGAGGAGGTCATACTGTAGCGTAGTATAAGCTCCGCCGTGGGAGTCTCTCTACTTGACAGCCAGTAGCAGACTGCAGCATCCAGCAGCAGTGACAGATATCTCAGAGAAGGGACTGATCTTTTGGCTGGATGGTTACTGTTATGCTGCTGTTCAGGGGGTAAGTTTTGACTACTTGCGAAATCCAGATTGATATGATATTTACAACCGATAGTTTCTGCAACATTTAAGGGCTGGTTTTTGCCTTCCAAAATTGGATGGACAGTTTTAGCAAGTAGGTTTTCAGCTAAGGCTTCATTTTCTATGGTTCAGGCTGTCACTGTTGGGTTGAAACAGCTTTGTTTATAAGTACAAGTCAGGATGGCCTTGAGTCTCTGTCTTACTATGTTGTATTGGTATTTTGTGAAAATATCTCAATGTTTTTTAAGAGATGTATTGTGTGTATGCAGGTGTAAGTTTTTGCATTTGTATTATACTTTCTGTCTGAATGTAAGTCTGTGTGTGCACCTACATAAAACACACAATGACGCATCTGCAAACCAGAGGCAGACACACAGTGACCCATTGTGGAGGCAGAAAAGCACAAGTCATGCTAAAGGGCACAGCTGACTGTAACATGTAGAGCTGAGCTGTGAAATCAAAAGGAAGAAAAACATAAGAATGTGTCAGTGTGTGTATCCCGTAGCAATTGACATATAACACTATTTTACGCACCATGAAAGCAGCGTGATGTCCACACAGACAAAATAAAAGAGAACACTTTCAAAGTTTCAGAATGGCCTGTTTGTTGTTTCTGAGGCATTTATGCGTCACACTGTCAGTAGTAAGCAGCATGAAGTGACTCATTTGATATTTATTAATACATTTGCTTAATATTTGATGTGTGCTTTGACTTAAACAGTGACATTTAAATCACACTCACTTCAGAGGGTCCAACACCAAGCACAGTTAAAATTGAGTCAAGATCAAGACCAACAAATTAGTCCTCTTCCAAGTACAAGCTTGAACAACGAGTATATTTATGCAAGAAATGTCAAGGTGCACATTCTGGGGTAGTGTCTGGGACCCACAATGGAGAGATGAAGAATTGAACATTGGTTAAGAAGTGTAGAACTCCTACCGAACAAAGTCTGTGTGCGTGCTGCACATTGCTACTAGCACTATTGGAATATACAGCATCTCATCAAGAGAAATGTCTCTGCAGTAGAGCAAAGGCAAACAGGGTCAAATATACTTTGTCCTTCTGATGTACACAATTGATCCGGTTATACCTGTCACTATGCGCAAAGTCTTTTGCGCTTTGTTATTTAGCATTAAAGTAGAAATATGTTTGTATAAAGAATATATAATTGCATGTTTAAAAGGAGGATGCAATGGGCAGCACATTTTGTGTCACTAGCTTCAAATAATTTTTTCTTTTGTCTTTCATGGGTCAGACTGGAGAGACAAGGGTCACAAGGGGTTACCCAATCAGAAGTGTAAAATGTAATATATCACTCTTAAAACTGGGATTCGATACTAAACACTGAACAGGGTGTTTATTATATATATATATATATATATATATATATATATATATATATATATATATATATATATATATATATATATATATAAATATATAACTAATATATTATAGGGTGTCTTATATTTTTATCTTATGTCTTTATTTCTGACACATACTATAAAATGTAATGTAATATTTTCAGGATGTATCCTATACACCATAAACTTCTACAGCAAATGTAATGGAAATCATGTTTGAGGGACCATGACCGTTATTTTCCATGACAAGTGGAAATTTGTGCTCGAATAGTGAATGATTACCAAAATCATTGGAATCACCCTCTTCTCGCAAATTTCCTGTCAATCTAACCAGTTATGATATGACAACACAAAGCCATTAGCCAAATTATTGGCTGTTAGCCATATTTTAAACCATCTGTTCCCAACTTTTTGTTATTTTATTATTTGTTCTTAGGGTATCACACTGGTGTGGATCTGTAAATAGATTTGGCACAGATGGGTTTGACAAGTGCTTGAATGTCTCGACAACTTCTGTTGTTGTGCAATGGATAATGCACACACAACCTCTGGCCCCTTGTGACCCTGCAAGATAAGCAAGTATAAATAATGGATGGATGGAAAATCTATTTCGAGCTGTCTCTATGCTCTTGAAAACATATTCCAAAAGTTTGCCATACTTTACTGTTGTAAATCAAGGATTTAAAGAGGATGATAAATCCCTCACAGGTGGGCACCTTTCAAGTTTTGTAACTTGGCGCACATCATTACGTGGCTGTCACAAACAGTTCACTGATGAAATCACTATTTACACATTTTACAAAATAGTTTTTATATTTTAATTTGAATAAATAGTTTGTTATATTAGGATATTCAACCTTTGTTTCTTTATAATGCATGTAATACTTGATATTTTTCTTTACAGGGCTTGTAATAAGGCAATAAAGTGGTCCATGATTATGAGATATGAGTTTACAGATAATTACAATCCCTCCTCAGCATTGTGGAGGTTGATTTATGGCTTTTTGCGTGAGTTAAATACGTTACAGTCCCCTAACTTGTTGCCCTGCTTGCACTGGCTAGCAGTAGGCCTTGTAGCTGGTCTGTTGCATTAAAGTTTGACAGAAAAAGTTAAATGCAGGCTGAAATTTAACTGTGGTGTTCTGTCAGGAGCTGCAGTGACTTATAACCAAGTAAGAGTAGAAGAGCTATGAATAAGGAAAGTCCGCTAGCTGCTAGGCTAATTCATGCAATGCATTGCAATGTGTAATGTTTGTTGAGAACATGGTGATTTATGTTGGTAAATGTCAGCTTTGTACTGATTTGTAGTTTTAACCATGAGTGTGGTGGCTGGAACATTTCTGGAGCAAAGCTGTATGAGGTCAGGCGAGGTCAACCAAATTGTCATTTTTGGACCAGCCAAATTATTGTCTGTTAGCCATATTTTATAGACTATATAACTATATATTTCACTTGTTTCATCACTAATAGTGTTCAATACATCCAAATTCAGCAGTTTGGCTTCATTTTGAGAGCCATAAGCCTCTCTGAGTGTGTTTGTGTCTCTGATCCATGGGACTTTCTCGTCTGAATTCCAGTTTCCCTGTGTCTATGGGGACCTAACTCAGCCCATTGGTCGATTTCAGTCAATGAACGCTCCTTCGACGCATCAGAGCCTCTAGAATTGAGCTGGGACAACGTGGTATTGATTGACAGAATCGTTAGCCAGTCAGAATCAAAACCGCGCCGTCCCTCGCGAAGCGTAAAATCCGATATGCCGAAAGTAAAATCGTCCCCCCCTCGTACCCTGCCTTATAAATAACCCCTGTCATCACGGAAACTGTCACACAGGCATACAGGACATACGTAGAACAGTTTTTTAGCTCCAAATTATGCCTTTGTCTTCATGAATCCACGTAAAGGTGAGGAGCATTTATGATTATTAGCGGTGACGCGGTTTGTTGTTCTGGTGCTTGTTGGCTGTATCTCTCTAATGATTTCACGGAGAGACATTTGGAAGATATCTCTGGAATCGGAATGGAATTCTCTTGCTTTCTGATATATTGGTTGTCCGTGTTAGCTTTTAGCTTTGTGATGGTAGCTTTGTCCGGAGTGCGTAGCTCACTCATGGCAAAACAATACGTGATATTGTGGTACATCTTGTAGTTGATTATATGAGTTGTGTAGAATTGTGTTTGGAGTGTGTCAAATGGCTTACATGATATTGTTGCCCAGAATCTTTTCTGGGTATATAACATGTGTTTAACATTCATTATATTCGTTCCTGAGAAGTGCATTGTACGACACGCTGTAAGCTAAACTTTCTCCGTAAAACCGAGAGCCCCCCCACCCCTAGGGGGGCACTGGGGCTAAAAGGATCCTGCTATCCGTATTAACCTGCTGCTTGCTAGGTTATACTTTGCTAATTAGCAGCTGGCCTTTTGTAATCATTCTCACTGTAGCATAGTAACACAGTATATTTAGAGCAGGGGTCTCTAACTGGCGGACCGCGGTCCGGATCCGGACCCAGACGCAGTTGCATCCGGACCCAAGACCTAAAATCGATATTTCGGAATCACACATATATTAGGCAGCGAGTTTGTACTTTAACCGGTAGGGTTGCACGGTGTATCAATACTAAAAAGGTACCGCGGTACCTGTACGTTAAAAACGATACGATTTTGCATATTGCAGACAGTGAAGGAAAGCCCACTGACCTACAGAGACCCGTCTGCAAAACGTGTTTCAGAGCCACACAGACAAAGTGAGGCAACACGTCTAACACGGCAAAGCACCTTTCAGACAGACACCCCCAACTTTACAAAGAGTTCAAAGAACGACGGGTAAGCAAACGTGATTATAAACATGAACACCCCCAAGCTCACCCATAGACAGCTAACACGAGGAGCCTTAGCCTAGTTTGACAACAAGCCTACATGATCATGAGGTCACAATGCACACAAACGTGCACTAAATGAAACACAATTGATGCAAAATGGCTCCATGCTGGTGGAGCCTGAGGGTGGAGCTTGAGCTCATTATTTTTATTTTGAGTTTCGGAAAAATAATTATTCCATGAATTAAGATAAAATATGAAGTGAAAATATCAAACTCACTATGCAAGTAAATGAAGCATTGTTTACCCACCCACTCCCACAGACAGTCAGACAGATGCCAGAGTCAGCAGCAATCATGGCACCTTGTAGTTCTCATTAATATCTTGCTGTTTGCTAATATTAATGCCATTTGTTAAGTGTTCAAAAAGCAGGCCAGGAACAAGCTGGTAAAAAGGGAACCGTACAGATGTTTTATTTATTACTAGTATAGATAAATATACCAGTTCTCCAAAAAGAGAAACGTGTTCAGAGAGAATATAATTTATAAGCTGAATGAACAGACTCTTCTATGTTAATTCTTCCCACAGGCAGTGTGTCATATGTTCAGAAACCGTAACTGTTGATAAAAGCGGCAAATGAAGCGCACTACGAGGCAATGCACAACTCCTTTGAACAAACGTACCCACTCACATCTGAAATGAAGAGAGAAAATAAACCTAAGAGCCCAATATGATCAGAATCCTAACGCATGAATTCACTGTCCAACAATGTTGTTACCAGAGACGATAACCACAGATAAAGTCCATGCTCACTGATTTCTCTTTTTAGAAGACAAAAACATAATATTGTGGCTTTTTGATTGACATCACTTCACACCTGAATGAACTGAATTTAAAGCTACAGGACAATTCAGTGAAATACATTTTTCTAAAATGAATTACTTTATTTTAAGATGCACATTCTTCAAAAGCTTTCTGTTATGTCAGTTATTCTTTAATCCAGCCATTATTTTACTTGAAATGAGAAGAACATTTATTTATGTATTATTTATAATCCATCCAGTTAAATTAGAAAACTGAGAATAATAGTTTGTTAAAATATAATTGATGTGTACTTTCTTTATTTGATTTGACAGTTGTTGACTACACAGAGACGTTGTTACTACTACTAGGCTTCTTGAATATATATATATATATATATATGTATATATATATATATATATATATATATATATACATATATATATATATATATATATATATATATATATATATATATGTATATATATATATATATATATATATATATATATATATATATATATATATATATGTATATATATATATATATATATATATATATATATATATATATATATATATATATATATATATATATATACATATATATATATATACATATATATATATATATATATATATATACATATATATATATATATATGGCACTAAATAGCGCGGGTTAAATATTATTGTAATGTTTCGGACCTTTGCCCGAGGAGATTTTCTCAATCTGGACCTTTTGGAATTTTAGTTGAAGACCCCTGATTTCGAGAGTATTCAGCAACATCCTCTAGCTAGATAGTGTGAGGACATATAAAGTAGATCAGCAACTGTTTAACAGTAACGACCTTGTAACTGCTCACAGTTGTACTATCCAATCAGCAATAAAGTGAATTTGTCACAAGCAAGCCAAACTGTGGTCAAAGTCAGTAACTTTCTACTACCGTCATGACTTTTTACAAACATTTCTAACTGTCTAATTTTAACTTTGTATTTCCTGGTTTTGCAGCTGCCATGTAGAATTGTGTCCATATTGTTCCATTTCAACATCAAATAAGAATACAGAGTCAAAAGCAGACCTTTCGAAATAGCTAATACAACCTGCGTTTTATAGTTGAAAGAGGCGTTTCTGACTTTTTCAGGAATTAGTTGACATTATTGTTGTGTTAGAAGTATATGAATGAAACCACTGAAAGGCAGGCATTTCTTTCTTCCTACAGAACTATTCAGATCATCTAAATTGTTTTCATGAATCAATATAGTTGAAGTGATATATATGTATAAATCAATGTAGTTGTAGTTGTGCCAAATACAAAATGACAAGGTGGGTCGCATCTTTAAAACATGTTGACGTATTTCCTCTGGTCGTCCCCGCTGAGACACAAGCTTTGTCTGCAGATGATGGTGACGACAATATCTCATTGGTGTCAGGTACATTAGCTTACCGCAGAAGCCCACTGCTGACATCTTTACACCTGATCTTCCCACCACAGACCCTCCAACTCGCCCAACGCTTCCACCCAATAGCTGAGCCGTCTCCACTCTGGTTCTAATGACCCTAGCTCCACAAATCATCTGGCAGTGTGTTGAGGCGTCCCAGCAGGAGCCCAGAACACCGATTGCAGGTCCGGTGGATTTTCTCAGGTTGTAGGTTATATTTTCTTCAAAAAGTGAAGACGAGAAGCAGGGAGAAAGGGGGGCAAAGTTACGCCTGCTTTGCCCAGTTCATGCCGTGGCATGTTATGTTGAATGCACAGCCCACGTCAGGTGCACAGAGGGATGGTGTAGCCAGTCAACTATTATCGCTGACTGGATTGCAATTATAACTAGAAAATTCCTAAAGAAATTTTGACAGTGTGGCTTCTACTGCCCGACGAAGTCGCAATATATAGCTACACACGCCGATGTTACCGGTAGTATCGTTGCGGTTCGATTGATATATCGCTTTTCTCTTTTCTGCATTTTAGATTCATACTCTTGGACTGAATCTTGTATTCGTGATGGACAGTCCACAAATGGCTCCCGTCTTTTCTGTACTGGACATGTACATCTTTGTTTGAGAAGCCTTTGGAATTGATGGGAGCTAACGCTCACGTCATTTCTGTACGAGCCTCATTCTGAGCTTCATGTTAAGATACAGTTTCTCTATGGAGCTTTTATTTTGAAAGGGTGGGACTGGGTGGGGGAGAGGGAGACATATTCATAATATTTGACACACAAACACAGAGGTTATTAAATGACAGGCTTCATCACAAGCATTCCAGTTAGAATTCACTCTCTGGGGCTTTTATTTTGAAATGGGAGGGGGGGGGGGTTCTCTAAAGATATCTAAGACCTGAATGACTGTATGATAGAGAGAGAGACAGACAGACAGACAGGAGGTCCATGCTTCCAAGTCATGTGTGTGTGTGTGTGTGTAGAGAGAGTGTAACTGGTTGCTATGCTCTTTGAGCCAAATGTGTAAGCCCGTTGGATTCCATAGATACTTTACTGTGACCAGCACAACATTTCCAAGCTTTTGGGGGAAAACTGGTGTATAAAGAGCAAAAATTGTGGGAGCTGGAGCAATTTGTTTGTAAAAATCACAGAAGATTTTCCTGCTCTGCTCCACTCTGACAGTTATGCTCTCACTCTAGCTCTTAACGAGCTGTGCAATACACACCCATTATAAAATCTGAAACAGACCCAAAATGTTCCTGAAACTTAATCTGTGACTTCATGAAAACTGTGCTAGCTATCAAAATGTCCATTTGGCTTAATAAAGTGCAGCGTTTTGTCTACGTTTTAAACTTTGAATCATGTTTCTACGTTAAAGTACGGCTAGTCAATATGGGCCCAAAGTTAAGTGTTTTTTTTAGCTGTCTTCATGCCGAAACCCCATTCAAGTGAATGGGGCTCAGTTTTTTGGGATTTTCGGGAAAACCGCTGGGCGAATCTCTCAGAGAAATATATAGCACACTGTTCCCGATCAGGCCGCACGTTTTGATGTATTTTTCACGCCGCTGTTGGCAACGCTGTGTGAGGAGAGGCGCGCCAAACTTTGGATAAAGCTGATTATTATTATTAAGCCCGGCGGATAATATACAGTGTGCATAAAGCCACACTGAACCAGATCGATTTGAACTGGC
Source organism: Melanostigma gelatinosum (assembly GCF_949748355.1). Lineage (NCBI taxonomy): Eukaryota > Metazoa > Chordata > Actinopteri > Perciformes > Zoarcidae > Melanostigma > Melanostigma gelatinosum. The sequence goes on along the minus strand of NC_136645.1, from coordinate 25,942,295 downwards.
TGGACTTAATTATATGGTCAGAGTTAGGTCAATATTCTTAACTGGGACTTTACCGTATGGTTATGCTCTGCTGTTCATTCATGCAGAATATTTTAATATACAAAACTACCTAAAAGTACATAAAAATTAGCTACACCTCCACCAGCTACACCATTAAAATATTGCTTACAGTTTTTCTCAATTGCTAAAACACTGAAACCCATTGGCTGAGCAAAGTTCTCAGTTGCCTGAACTCATTTAGCTAATTGTGCAGTCTGTTGTCAATACCTTAAACTGTTTCACATGGTAAAACACAATTTGCAGATCTCACTTAGACTTTTCAGCAAAACTCTAAACACATTCTCAGTCTCAAAACACATTCTGCACTCTAATGCACATGTCATCCATACTGGTAAACACAAGTGGCAACAATCAAATACAAATAGAGAACACATGTCATTGATTAAACACAATCACTCAAAATTGATTTCACTTGTATCAAATGATGTGACACAACCAATATAAGCCGGTTTAGAGAGCAAACAGGTGGTTGAAGGTGATGTCGACGAAGTGCTCTGGCCTGACTCAGCCCAAAGACAAGAAGAAGCACATTGATGACATGTTGACTACTTTGATTTTTGTCCCTTTTACTGTGGTATTGTATACTGTAGTAGGCCTACAGTGCATTGTAGGCTGTATAATGTACAATAAACAAATTGTATGGCCTTGAACATCGTGCTTTCTATTTGTTACAGTAACAGTACTGACTGCTCAATAGATTTTGACTGGTTGCAGGTTCATATCAAGAAAGAACAAGAATTACAGTATCACAGAGACAAAGGACATGTTTGTGAGATGCAGGGTACAGCACTGTAAAAATAGGGGTACAAGGAGGAGGAAGAACAAAATAAATTTCAAAGAGCAAAGCACAGTAGTCATTTCTGATCAATTTTGAGCGACTGTAATAGAACATGTTTCGACTTCTCCCTGAGAACTATATGTTTTGAACATTGTGCTTTCTATTTATTGGTGTATTGTTTACTGACTGCTTGATAGTGTATATTATTTTGATCACTTTGTTTATGATTTGAGAGCAGTGTTTGATTTTGAGCACAGGTAAAACTGTTTTGAGGCGAAAGTTTCATTTTGCAAGAGGATTCAGAGGTTTTGTAAATCGTGCTTGAAGATGAGGTTTTGTGTTTACAGTTTTGAGAGAATGGGCGACCGTTTCAAGAAATGTGTCTTAGCAATCGAGAAAAACTGTAATGCATCAGAAATTTGAATCTTTTAATATGCAAAAAATAATAATATTGAAAAAGACTATTATTCCTCTATAATAAGTACTTTAAGTACAATTAGCTGATGGTACTTAGGTACTTTGACTGAAATGCAGGACTTTGCAGTAATTTACATTTTACATTGTATTGCTTAAAGGCTCTGAGTACTTCCACCACAGTTTGTGAGTAAACACAAAGGCATCATTCACAGGGGTGTGACTGTGCAACAAAAATATGTGTATTTGCCAGCACGAGTCCTTTGGCTTTTTATATTGGTTGCTCAGCTGTATACACTATTCAAGGCAGCACAGCTAGTGTATGGCGACTGGCTACCCTGTGATGCTGAGAAAATGAGCTTTAGAAAGACAAAGGTTCATGTAATTAAAAACTGCAATAGTCAATGATCATATACAATGACAGAGTCACCTTATTATTGGTTTGTTGACCCAGATAAAATAACTGATCTCATCTGACTCACTTTATTAAACCCCATGGCAGGGTCAACAAAGACGGGGAACAGTGAATACCACACTGGTATTGGTTGCATTGCGCTATCAGGGTGAGTTAAAAAAATATGTCTTTTACAAAAGATTTTCTGAGAAAAGATGATCCCACACACTGCTCGAGCTAAGCATCAGAATGTATAGCTCAGCCTAACTTTTCAGTCCCTCTGGACCTTCATCAAGAGTATTGTCTTTTCTTTTTTTAAACCATCACTAATTGACATTTTGCAACGGTTCAGTTGAGATGTGAAAGAAATCCCTTATAGTGTTGAACCCACATATAATTTCAACCAGCTCTGCAGCTCTCCTCCAATTAAGTCAAGTCAATTTTATTTATAAAGCCCAATATCACAAATTTGCCTCAGGGCAGTTAATATGTAAAGTATAGGACACCCTCTATCTTTTCAACTACTTCCAAAAACACTCTGTACAGGCAACACTTAATGAAACCTCAGGAAACAACTGAGGAGCTGAAGCAATTTTTGAATCTTTGAGCTCATTGTTTTGGTTTTGTGGACTGTTTCCCTGATGTCAAATTTTTAAGTTGCAGGCCATGTTATCTGCCCAGAGAATTCACATTGTTGCTGCTGTTTACATATCTCCTGATGTAAATTCAAAAAAATGCACTGCAGGAAAGAAATGCTGTTTAATTCGTTTTACTTTTGTAGCATAAAGGGACTACAACTACATTTTGTTGTGCAACCATGTGTTGTACAATGACAATACATTGGTTAACTGTCACTGCTCTCATCAACCTTGTTTCCAGTGGCTGCAGGCTGCTGTGAAAAAGCTCTGATAAACACAACCTGTCCTGCACCAAACATTAGATAGACACATTTGGAGACGTGATAGTGGAGCATTTAGCAGCTTTTACACAATCAAACAGCAGACTAGCGGGAAAGGGAAGCAGTACATGCGAAGCTTCTCTAGTAGCTGTACACCAGACAGGTTTGGCTAGCTGCATGACGTCATGCTAATAACTTAAAATAACGGGGACAGATCCAGCACGGACTGTTACGGGAGTGAGGGACATGAAGCACCTGAGAAATGGATATATAGTTATAAATAATTATATATATATATATATATGTGTGTGTTTTATATTATAGTGAATATTATTATATGATATATATATTATTATAATATATATATCATATAATAATATTATTATTATATTATTATATGATATCTATATATTATTATATCATACAGAATATTATTATATGACATATATATTATTATATTGTACAGAATTGCCTGTGAGGGTGACAAAATAAGATGTTCTGACGTGTTTGTCAAAGTGTTATTTACTGCTTTTTTCATGTTGGAATAAAGGTTAAATATTTAACTGCAAAGTAGTAATGCGTGTTTGACAAAGAAGTTGTTCCTGCGTCTGGTGGTTTTGGTGTACAGTGCTCTGTCGCGCCTACCAGAGGGGAGGAGTTGGAACAGGTTGTGTCCAGGGTGTGATGGGCCCGTTTCCTGACTCTGGAGGTGTACAAGTCCGGGATGGAGGGCAGGCTGGCACCAATGATTTTTTCTGCAGGCCTGACAGTCCGTTGTAGCCTGTTTCTGTCCTGTTTAGTGGCCGATCCAAACCACACATTCCTAAACATATTTCCATATCTTCTAAAGTTCCATATATTCTATATTCTATAGGTTGTATGGGTGGTGATAGTACTGAAATCACCAGACACATTAGGAATCACGACATCTAAACATTGTCCCTTTTAAGATTGTATCCATTTATAGTCAAGGAACAATGCCTTCCTTCATTCAATTGTGTGCACACACAGTTGACACACTGATTGCTAATGTTGACACAAGTGTGTCAACACAGAATAAATTAGATTTCCGCCAGTGACGTATTTTTTGCCTCACCAAGTTAATGGCAGCTGATTACCGTACATCCTAAACCATTATCAAGGTTCAAACCCCCAGAGTCTCCAGCTCCCACAATGTACTGCTAATCCCCATTCAGCTGACTAAATACTGTGGTTGGCTCCAAGCTGCATAGCACCTCAACAAACCAAGAGTTTCAGACTTCTTATGGAGACTATGAACTCGATTTAATCCTGTTCCGGAAAAGATTCATTTAAGAACAGTGTTGTATTTTCATGTGTGCTGTATGCAACATGTTGTATTTTGAGAAAGAAACCACCATTTAATAGGCGCAAAGGGGTTGGTACTTTTCTTGGTTAGTACTCTAGTACTTTAGTTCCAATATTGAATCTGCAAATCATTGTCATAAATATAAAGAATTGGTAGGTGTCATATTTTGCTCTGAAATGCATACTTAAAGATGATGTGTGTTGAGTATATGTGTGCATGTGTGTGGGATGATTGAAAAAGACCACCTTTAATTTAAACCTGGTATTTCCGTGGACATCAATTTAAATGGATTGTAATATAAATGTAATTTTTTCAACGTGTTTTCATCAAGAAAATGCCCACCCGCAGACTAAATTCCATGCCAGTAGATGGGCTCCTCACTTGTCTTTTTGCCTCTCTGTCCTTCCTACCTCTCAGTGGTAAGTACCTTACCACTTCCACAACCACCTGCATGTCTATTATGCTCTTTTGCCATTCTCCACCTGTCTGGTCTTTCTTCATCCTGCTCATCTGACTCCCACATCACCATGTCACCATGATTGGAAGCAGGGTTTAAAATACTGAGGTTACATTATCTTTCAAACCACGTCAATGCACACTAACATAGATTTTGTGTCAAGCAGTCATACAGAATGAGTCAGAATGTTGCAATGAACAATACAATCTGAAAATACAGAAGAGGCTAGAATAACTTTTATAAGTTATAAGAACAGAAACCCCATTTTTATTGGGTTGAAGATCTAGGAATGATTATAGTTCTTAGAACTCTGTTTTGAAGGACTTTTTTAGCTCCTATTTCTGTACTCTTGCAGCACAAGAGGAAGCATGAGTGACGTGAGTGTACAGTGATTAGTAGAGCACATCAGCCAATGCAGACATTTGTAAAAACCTGTTAGCTGTGTCAACAATACAAAACACAAACAACAGCTTGTAACAAATAAAAGCTAACCCAGTAGCACAAAATGCAACCAGGAGCAGTGGTGGAGGACCTGTGGTGCACTTGGGCAGAGGTGGGATCAGAAGGAATCAGAATGAAGGATAAGGGGAGCTACATGTATTAAGTCAGGGATTCCCAAAGTGGGGTGCGCGCACCCCTGGGGGTGCGCGAGCTGCCTCTAGGGGGTGCGCGAGAGGAAAAGTGTAATGGCGGTCTGATGGTGTAATAATATTAAATATAAAAAGAAAATGTAATTTTAATTTAAAAACTGTCAGGTGGGACATCTGAAGCTATCAGTCGTAAAAGAGGAGAGGGACAGAGAGAGAGAGAGGAATCGGAGGCGAGGGGAACGGAGAGGTGCGTTGGGGAGAGACCGGGAGAAGAAATCGAGCCAGAGTCAGAGGAAGATGAGACGGCGCAGACTGGGAAAAAAAGAGGAAATATGATGAAAAGTATCTGTGTCTGGGCTTCACTTGTATTGGCAACGCAGATTCCCCAAAGCCACAGTGCGTGGTGTGCAGTGAGGTTCTGGCTAACAGTCTGAAGCTCTTATTTACGTCACCACCTGAACACCAAGCATGCCAGTGCAAGTCAAAAGCCCCTTACATATTTTAATATCGAAATTGGAGGAGTTACAAAACAGCCAAAACAACTGCAGTCTCATTCATGTGTTGGGTCTATAAATGACGCACTACGGGCTTCATATCTGGTTCCAGAATAGCGAGAAAGGGGCTACCGCACACAGTCGCCGAAGACGTGTGCTTGCAGCTGCCAGAGAGATGGTGGAATGTATGATTGGGGAGAAAGAAGCAAAAAAGTTGTGCATGATCCCGGTGTCCAACAACACTGTGTCGCGCCGCATCGATGCTTTGTCCGAAGACATCCTGGCTACATTAGTCGCTCATTAATTGTAAATGAAATGTGATAATCTGCCTCTGAGCCTGTGCGTGTGTGCTCGCGATCCGTATTGCTCTTTAAAAGTGACGCCTTGTGTCACTGAAAGTTATTGAAACTTTGTTGCAGTGTTTCAGGGCGTTTTCACACCTTCAGTTCGTTTGCTTTGTTGCAGTTGCTCCTTTGTTCGGTTTGTGTTCACACTGCAACATTTAACAGCGGACTAAATCTTGTAAACAAATGCCACGCGCGAGCAAACTGTTCTCTCATTGGTCCGATTCTTATGCGGCTATGAAGGCTTAAAAGGCTCTGTTGCTTCTTTTTTTTTATTTATTTTTTATTAAGGGGGGGGGGGGGGGGTGCGCGAACCCGGTCGGGATGTAGAAGGGGGTGCGCGGCCTAAAAAGTTTGGGAACCGCTGTATTAAGTGATTCACAACTTGTCGTGGAGCTGTGTGAAATGTTTTTGCCTGTTGATGTGCAGAATAAGCCGTCTATAATAGTGATACTCCTTACCCGGACCAGTTGGAAGGAGGATTTTCTAACACATTACATTTCTACTTAAAACTACTGAATCAGTATTACATCCTAGTATCCCTTAAATATATTGTATACTATTCTGTTTACTTCTCTCTGAAATAGCTTTTTTGGTTTTACTAAAGATTATTCATTCAATGCTGTTAGTGACAGTTTGGGCTCCAAACCCAAAATTGCTCCTGTAGCTAGCTGTGCCTACGGTGTGATAGGATCTGAATTGTAAGTCGCTTTGGATAAAAGCGGCTGCTTAATGTAAAGTAATGTTTGTTTAAAGTGAAAATACTTTTTTTTTGAAAGTCTTTGTCGAGTTCTTACTTTTTCTTTCTAACAATTTTATAAAATCCCTTTCAACAAAAATAATTTTACATTACACATATCAATACAAATATTTTGTTTTATTTTTCAGCCACATGGCATTTTCACATACTCAAAGCAGTTTCATGACATGAGCTTTATAACCACAATGGGTTTTAACTTAACTCAAGTCATTTGTTTTATGAATCAGCACCGTGGCATTTTTCCACTCTTTTACTTTTACAGCATGAAGAGTAAACCTATTTACCATGACTTCAAACATCAAGTCTGTTAACATAATATCAATGATTAAAGATGTATAAAAGCCAAAATTCTACTCAGAATCTTCAGACTACCAGACGACATGCTTACCACACTGCCACCCCAACAAAATATAATGTGCAAAGGAATGAAATGTAAAAGATAAAATGAATCAGTGCAAGTAGTTTTCAGTGCAAAATGGAAAGTTACAAGTCAGTGTCCAACGCTTACTGCTGCGTACTACAGACTTTTACATCTCACAGAGGCTTCACTCAGAAGTTCTTCAGAAAAATTAACATGTGTGCTTTCTCAGGTAACAGACAAACTTGCTCCTGGCTGATAGCGTCCCCAGCAGTAGAAAATGTACGCTCTGAGGGTGTAGAGCAGGGGTCTTCAACTAAAATTCCAAAAGGTCCAGATTGAAAAAATCTCCTCGGGCAAAGGTCCGAAACATTACAATAATATTTAACCCGCACTATTTAGTGCCATATATATATATACATATATTCAAGAAGCCGAGTAGTAGTAACAATGTCTCTGTGTCGTCAACAACTGTCAAATCAAATAAAGAAAGTACACATCAATTATATTTTAACAAACTATTATTCTCAGTTTTCTAATTTAACTGGATGGATTATAAATAATACATAAATAAATGTTCTTCTCATTTCAAGTAAAATAATGGCTGGATTAAAGAATAACTGACATAACAGAAAGCTTTTGAAGAATGTGCATCTTAAAATAAAGTAATTCATTTTAGAAAAATGTATTTCACTGAATTGTCCTGCAGCTTTAAATTCAGTTCATTCAGGTGTGAAGTGATGTCAATCAAAAAGCCACAATATTATGTTTTTGTCTTCTAAAAAGAGAAATCAGTGAGCATGGACTTTATCTGTGGTTATCGTCTCTGGTAACAACATTGTTGGACAGTGAATTCATGCGTTAGGATTCTGATCATATTGGGCTCTTAGGTTTATTTTCTCTCTTCATTTCAGATGTGAGTGGGTACGTTTGTTCAAAGGAGTTGTGCATTGCCTCGTAGTGCGCTTCATTTGCCGCTTTTATCAACAGTTACGGTTTCTGAACATATGACACACTGCCTGTGGGAAGAATTAACATAGAAGAGTCTGTTCATTCAGCTTATAAATTATATTCTCTCTGAACACGTTTCTCTTTTTGGAGAACTGGTATATTTATCTATACTAGTAATAAATAAAACATCTGTACGGTTCCCTTTTTACCAGCTTGTTCCTGTCCTGCTTTTTGAACACTTAACAAATGGCATTAATATTAGCAAACAGCAAGATATTAATGAGAACTACAAGGTGCCATGATTGCTGCTGACTCTGGCATCTGTCTGACTGTCTGTGGGAGTGGGTGGGTAAACAATGCTTCATTTACTTGCATAGTGAGTTTGATATTTTCACTTCATATTTTATCTTAATTCATGGAATAATTATTTTTCCGAAACTCAAAATAAAAATAATGAGCTCAAGCTCCACCCTCAGGCTCCACCAGCATGGAGCCATTTTGCATCAATTGTGTTTCATTTAGTGCACGTTTGTGTGCATTGTGACCTCATGATCATGTAGGCTTGTTGTCAAACTAGGCTAAGGCTCCTCGTGTTAGCTGTCTATGGGTGAGCTTGGGGGTGTTCATGTTTATAATCACGTTTGCTTACCCGTCGTTCTTTGAACTCTTTGTAAAGTTGGGGGTGTCTGTCTGAAAGGTGCTTTGCCGTGTTAGACGTGTTGCCTCACTTTGTCTGTGTGGCTCTGAAACACGTTTTGCAGACGGGTCTCTGTAGGTCAGTGGGCTTTCCTTCACTGTCTGCAATATAGCCAAAGCACTTCCAGATGATACTTCTGGCATCTTGTTTTCCAACAACCCGAGGACAGTCGGTAAAAGCTCCTGCATGTCTCCCTTGTGATCACTCGCTGTGAGTGCGCGCGCTGCCTGTTGCTGTCAGCGCGCTGGGGAGCCCCGCCCCCTTGCATGCCTGCAGGCAGCATGACAGGGAGCGGAGCAGCGAGCGCGCTCTGATCACGCGCTATTTTAATAAAGTATCGACACTAAAAATATGCAAAATCGTATCGTTTTTAACGTACAGGTACCGCGGTACCTTTTTAGTATCGATACACCGTGCAACCCTACCGGTTAAAGTACAAACTCGCTGCCTAATATGTGTGATTCCGAAATATCGATTTTAGGTCCTGGGTCCGGATGCAACTGCGTCTGGGTCCGGATCCGGACCGCGGCCCGCCAGTTGGAGACCCCTGCTGTAGAGCATTTTCTCATGCAAAGGTCTGGAACATCACAGTAATGTCTAACTTGTGGTATGACTTAGTCCCATTTATATTGAAGTAGCCTAGCAGTTGCATTAACGTCTGTATGCAGTCAACAACTGACAATAAATCAAATAAAGAAAGTTCAATTGAACTGTATGAATTATAGATAATAGATACTCTAATGATACATACATGTTCTTCTCTTGTTGCAAGTAAAATAAGGATACATTTAAGGATAAATTACATAACAGAAAGCTGTTGTAAGATGTGCATCTTAAAATAACTAAAATAAAAGTACTTCATTTTAGAAAGATTTATACAACTGAATTGCCCTGTTTCTCTCCTGCTCACAGGAAAACCCTGATTGGTCCAGAGCAGTGAGCAGAAAGTGTGGACCTCTGTCCTTCCTCCAGCTTGGCACTATGGGATCATCCACATTGGGAAAGGCAGCATCTCTTGATGCTCTCTTAAATGAATGCATTCATGCATTTGGTAAGTAACATATTTAATATTATTAAATTATTTTGCATATTTTTTGAGAAATTTGCCCTCAATCGACTTATAACCAAACCAAGTGCAACAGTGTGGTCCATTGATGAATGATGATGTTTCTTTTGGACAACAATAATGCAGAGGAATGAGATATATCTGGCATCAATTTATTGTTGATTGGGCCTTTTCATGGGATTTGTTGACAATAAAAAGATATAGAAAATGCCACCAGAAGGATCCTTTAAGATAACATAGTGTAACATACTGCCTGTTGTCTGTTAAGTTTAAATTTGATGACATTTTATGATTGACTTCTCTTTATAGATGACAATGGGGATCTGAAGGCCAACCTGCTTCCTCGCACCCTGCTGCTGATGCATCGCTGGTACATTAAGTCCTCAGAACTGGCGGGAAAACTACTGATGATATATCCCTTCCGGCAGAAACCCTGTAGGAACTACAGCTAATGCACATTAACACAATGTTACACAGTGTTACCGCTAATGCACATAAATACAGTGCTTTAATAATGAAATACTGCTGGCTATTGTATTTCAGTGTGCTGAAGTTATGTACTACTGTACTACGACTATAAATTGATACATTGATGAATTAGTCCTCACCTCACAGGAAATCGAAGCTTAATCTCAAAATTAAGATAGCATAGCAGTTGATGTTTCATTTCATTTAAGTGACTTCCTTTCCCTCACCTTTTATCTTGCTGTAGTACTACAGTTAAATGTAAAACAAGCAGTATTGATCTTGTCCTGAATCAATGTCCTTGGAGCTGCTGGTAAGTGCATAAGCACAATCTTACATATTAGGAGCAGTTGGCTACTGTAAAGCGCATGAGGAGCAACTTGGGGTTTAGTGTCTAACTCATGGACACTTTGAACCATAGATAAAGATATTGAAAAGAAAAAGATCAGACTAGTAACATCTTACATTCTAACTGTATCTAATATTATATAAATATCTTTATACACAGACTAATTGCATATAATGTAAAGATCTTTATTTACAGTCATACTGTAAGACCATAATATACTGACTAACTTTATAATATGATCTTTATTTAAAGTCTATGAATGAAACAGACAATCAAGGTTGTGGAAAGTTAATGTTAATGTTACATCTCCTTTTAACTTTCCTACTCTATATACAATTCTTGTGCTTCCAGCGCCACGACTATTCCCTCTAGAACAGCTTTTTCTGATCTGATTCCCTTGTAAGCAGGACAACATCATTTGCCAATGCCTCCAATGTAGTTACTCATCCCTGTTTAACATAAATCTGTTTTACCATGTGACAACTCTATGGTGTTTGTTAGGTGTTTGTCACAAAACAAATAAATTAGATTCAAGGAAACGTTATGGTTTGGGTTAAAATATGTATTTTGGTACATAACGTAAGGGAAAGATTGTGAGTTAGGTAAAGTGACTAATTTGTTAAGTTTATGGAACAGTCAAGGTCATTCTTTAAAAATAATCAAATGTCTACTGTTGACTGCCATTTGGAAACAGGAAACAAACTTGTGCAAAAGTCTGATGTTTTAAGTCAAATGATCACTTTGTGACTTTATAATAATCTCACATGACCTCCTTGCTTTTGCATGTTCTCCCAAAGTCTGCGTGTTTGTTCTCTGGGTGCTCCAAATTCCTCCCACAGTCCAAATGAATGTCCAACCATTTCTGAAGACAAAAGTATTTATAGCTTTTTTAAATGGCCACACTCAATGATGGGGTCAAAAGCTGCAGTCATAGTCAAGAGAGACACAATGAGTCATACACATTCTCAACAGCATTCTTGGTGAGGTTTGGTTGGTGAGGTTTGTATTGGTTGTACATACAAAAAGTGACAAATGGATGTGTGAAGAATGACAAATAGAGAGCTTGAGAGAGAAGTTCAAACCATGCCTACTCTCACCTCCACACATCTGGACAATTGCAGTTTAAAGTAGGTGTGATTGACAGATTGTTTCGTTAAAGGCTGGACAGTGACAAAGTATGACAAACCTTAGCCGAAATAACTTTCTCTCTTGCATAAGGATGTTGTTACACATGACTCTGCTATTTGAGGTGAGAACTGCCATCAATGTCGATTTAGGTCACTGCTGAGAGAAAGTTAGAGGCTCAGGCTGCTCATTAGCTTGTAGTCCATACAGTAGCAGCTGCACTGTCAGCTGAAGTGCTCATAAACAATTCAGATTCATTCTTCATTGTCCTCTATAGAGGAAATGTGTTTACTTGTGAGAAACGTCTGTACACAATCAAACTTTTAGAACAAGCAACACTCAGAAACAGGGTATGTTATATAACAACAGCGTGTGCCCAGGCTGGTTAAGGCTGTAATGGCTGATGCCACAAAAGTCCTCCCAAAGTGTAGTTGTCTATATCTACGGCCAGAGGGGATGTTGAGAGGCTAGTTTCCTGTTTGTCAGTTCTATATATTTCAACGATGATACAGCAGCAAACAGCTATTTGATATGTAAAGATATAGTGGAGTAATGGCATCTAGAGCAGAGAATGAAGTCAAGCTTCTCTGTGCTTGGTTTTAGTAGATAATAATTATGTTACATTGGTTGTGGTCACTCAATGAAGAAATACCTCCTTATCAAGCTGAATACCTTGGTATGTTACTAAAATAACGCAATCATAGCTAAGTTGTACATTCTCTTGCTTCCCTTGTGTACTTATCTTGTACCTTGAAGCTATTCACAAAAGCTTAACTGTATTCCCTTGTTTATTTCTCTGTGTGTCACATAACCTCGGGAGGGGAGGTGTGGCCGCCCATTTGTTTTGGTCTGAGCTGCTGGTTCTCTAGTGCGACATCTAGTGGTTTTGAATGTCATAGCATGATAAATTATTTCCTTAATTCCTGATTTGTCATACATTGGAGTCTATTGATTTGTCAAATCTTGGAAAAAGTCCTTAACTGAACCCCACGTACCGTGACAGCAAAGGTGACGCCTACCAGAGAACCAGGCTGAAGATTTGTTATCTAATGAGGTAAGATTCTACATACACATTCATCCAAAACGAACACATTTTACTCTGGATTACTCAGCCTCTGGGAAATCCAAACCCAAGCCTACAGAAAAGCCAATGCCACCTCACAATATTACCAGATTTTACGGCAATAGTGGCATAGTCGTTCAGAACGGGCCTTTCTTGACTCGCGGTATTGTTGCTTGCAGCGTTGTCGGGGTTCTGCCTTTTCAAAGCCTGTGGCCCATAGAAAAAGAATAGGAGTAGAACGACATTGAACTGTGGTCATTCGAGTAGTTCAAAAGAAAATGGCGATTGTTGTTAGTTGTTGGGGCTGTAAAGAGCTGAATTGATGATTCTGTTTAGGCCAATTCACTTTCTTTCTTACCTATAAAAGGGACAGCCAGCATGGCAGGCCTACATGCACACACACACGCTAGCCAATGTTGTTATTTTACATGCCACATTGGCATGAGTGGGTCCGCAACTTGCCGCAAGTTGGTTTGTACGGATGTTAGCCTGCTTCAACTGCAACCGGTTTCATTGAAACCGCAACCAGTGAATATCCTGCTTCGTTGATATGAATGCGAATGTCCGTTCTACTACCTATATACCTACTTACATATGAACATACAAACATATACATACAGACCGACATGCCTGGTTACCTACCTTTATGCATACATACATCCATACAGTTTCAAGATTTCACACAGAGGACGAGGCAACAGTTCGATTTGGCCCTCACAATGCTCATTGCCCGTGTCTTTTTCAATTTAACAATCAATATTTAGCTATTGTTTTAACACTGCTCTAGAGCCAGCTCACACAGGAGTTCCTATAATTATATCATGTCTTTTTAGTGTCAAAATATGTGCTGCTGAAATCTCTATGTGTGTGTCCAGGTACTGGATTGTGACATTCCCTGCAGAGTTCAACCTGGACTTGGGTCTGATCCGGAAAACAGAGGAGTTCAGAAATGTGGCTGCTCAGCTGTCCTGTGAGGAGCATTTCAAGCTCCTCGACATCTCCACCATGTAAGACACCAAGAGCATACAGATACACTTGGAGAAAATATTGACCTGATCAGTGTTACAAAGTAAGATCTTTATTGTTCCAACAATTTGGTCCTCATCCTTATATCAAAATAATCCCAATTCCAATGTTAACCCTGAAACAAAGTCCTGGTCCTAAATGATCTAAATGACAAACTGTCATTATTGAGTGGTACATAGGCCCAATTTTTCTTGTTTTGTAGCTGCTACATAACACGGGACCAATATGACTACAAACCTACATATCTCAAACTACCTATGACCTTAAATGACCATACTGGTGATCCTGCAGCTTTTTGTCTTCAAGTTACAAATTGTTTAGAATCACTGTGTCACACTTTGTCTAGATTGATTGTGCTTATTGTTTGTTCATTTTTCTCCATTGTAGTCCGTCATATGACTGGATGCGTAAATTGACCCAGCGCAAGAAGCAGGCTAAGAAAGGCAAGGCCTCACTGCTGTTTGACCACCTGGAGCCAATGGAGCTGGCCGAGCATCTCACCTTCCTGGAGTTCAAGTCCATACGAAGGATATCGGTATGTCTACAAACAGCTCAGCTTCTGTCCAGTGATTTTTTTGCCACGCTAGCAAGTCTAAAGGGTTTGTCAGTCCTTCTGGGACTGTTGAATACAACCATCATGACTTACTTAATGTGAAAAAACAACAATAAAGCTCTACAGAACAACAGGCCTGGGGTGAACATTAATATCTGAAAAATAAATATAAATCTTACTGATCTCATATCTAATATCAGTGACAAATCACACAAACTGTGCATAAAAAAGTGCATACAGACTCATTGCAAACATGTTGTTAACCTTTCCAGTGTCAGAGGGGCGCACAGGCGAGATTTGTTTGCCGACATGGATGCTCACGTTGGGGATAAACCCTTTCACTTCACCCAGAAACTGGGAAGTGAGGAGCCCAAGTGCTGCCAAAACTGCAGATCTGGAAGATCTCACAGGAAACTGCCAACCAAAGATCTCGCAAGTTTTCGGTATCCAACTGATCGGCAGAGGTGGCTGCAGGGTTCTGCCGGTTTACGGTCCCGAGGCTAGGTGACTGGGCGACTCAGAAGACATTAGCTTGTGGGCCAGTGACAGACTTGCACCGATTTAAAGGCAAGACTAATTTTGTTAATCCACAGAAAATATATCTGTCGGGTAAATTTTTGGCCAGATTGTTCTGTCAGGCAGGTGAGTGCAAGGCAACAAAGGGGAATGACCTAAATGGAAACAATTTGGCAGACAGGAACAATTCAGGGATCTATTGATAAAATGAGGTTGCATTAATTACAGCCAAACAGGTAAATATTCCAGATTAAAGGTTGCAGGTTGCAGGTTCATGTATAGGGTTTAGATGGCTGGAAAGAAAGGAATGACACAACATTAAGAATCTGAGTGGAAATGGGCTGGTTATAGGCTGCAGGGCTGATAAGGGAAAGTGGACACAGGTGAGCAGCTGTATGAGAGAGTCAGTTGACTGCGACTGGTGGGAGTCTGGGGGTATTCAGTGGTATTCACATGGATGGCAATGCAGGGACTTGGGGAAGTGAGAAGTGGCTGGGGACAGGTGCAGCAGGCCAGCCTGAGTAGAATGAAAACTACTGAGAAAAACACATGCAACCATTTAAAGCAAGACTATATAACATTTGAAATGAAAAATACAGACATCCTTCCTCTTAAAAGTTGAATTCATAACAAATAAGATACACCCATGTTCAATTCAGGACACTCTGCTACAGAGTAGCTGCTACAGCCTCGGTCTGGTATGACAAGTAGCTTGTGGTGGTGAATGCCTATCATTAGCTAATGTCAGACCAGACGGATGCTATTGTGTTACTGGCATTGCTGAGTTAGTTCTTTAACTAAGTTCAAGTTAGGTTCGATATGATGTCGTTTCATAAAGTTTTACAATCAATATTTTCAAGCCCAATAAAATATACACTGTGAATTGGGTAAACTATGTGCAACACTGATAAGAATGTTCCTAAAAAGCTCTTGGGAAGCTGAACACCTGCTGTAGAGCTTTGATGTGAAGCTAGCTGACCTCTGGGTGAACTCCCTGGTGGTTAATTGGTAACAACACCAGAAAGAAGTTCAAAGTTTCAGGGTGTTATTGGAATTGTGACAAAACTATGAACTAATGAAATTGACACTTTTATGTGTGCATGGGTTACCTTCATAACCTCTGGAGCCAGATAAGAGTGAGTCCTTGAAATTAATTGAAATTACATGAGAATCTGCTACTTCAGTTTACACAAGTACTCACATATTCCCCACACATGGCCAGAAATAGACTTCTAAAGATGTAAGATTTGCAAAACATCATTCAGTATCTGAATATCGCTGTGCGACTCCTTGAGCTACATTTTCCCCACAAGATGATTCCACATTTTCTTTTTGAAGATTCTATGAACTTTCCTCAGGCACATTGTCAGGTCAAAATATCAACTTCACATGCAACACATTTTAAAATGTACCGGAAAAAGGGCATGGCTCTCACGATACCATCTCCCCATAATCTATTTTCAATTATTCTGTGCAATGACCATTACAGACTTAAGAAGCTTAGATTGAAAATTGACAGCTGGATATCTGATCTGTAATATTTGTTTCCAGTTCACTGATTACCAGAGCTATGTGATCCACGGCTGCCTGGTGGACAACCCAACTCTGGAGCGCTCCATTGCTCTGTTCAACGGAGTCTCGCAGTGGGTCCAACTCATGGTGCTCAGCAAGCTAACACCTCAGACCCGTGCAGAGGTTATTACCAAATATATCCATGTGGCTCAGGTAAGACAGGGAAGAGGCAGCAGTGTTTTAAAGGTTTTTTTGTCCACAAAACATGGACAATAAGTGGCTCACATTATTTTTACCCAAAACTGTTTAGAAACATTATGCAAGGCTGACTACAGAACTGGGAAGCTGATTGGACAAGAACAGTGTATACATTTTACAGGCTTTCAAATCCTATCCTGAACTCTGTCGCCAGTCAAAAACAGAAAACAGCAATGTCCAGACTAGACTAATGCAACAGTAAAGTCTTGTAGTCTTTTTATGACAAAACCAAATTTGTCATAAAAGCTAACGTCATTGCTTTTCCCTAATCAGAAAAGTATGGACTCACCACAGAAGTGCATTGCAAAAAAAGTAAATTGGAGGCCTCATCTCGCAATGACTTACATGACCGAATAACAAGAAATGATCTCTTACGTGAAAATAATCTCACAATTATTAGATAAATCAAGGTGGTTATCAGTCATTTGAGAAGACAGATAATTAGCATTATTAGTCCGTCAACATTGTGCATGCATCTAAAGTCAGAAAGCACTCTGGTTTTACCAGAGTTGATCTTGAGGCGGTTCCGCTGGCACCATCCTATAAAGTCCTGGTTCAGTTCCCTGTATTCCCTGTCATCACCAGCGGAAATGAGGCCGACGATTGCAGAGTCGTCAGAGAACTTTTGCAGGTGGCAGTTTGCAGAGTTGTATTTGAAGTCCGAGGTGTAGATGGTGAAGCGGAATGGAGCTAGAATGGTTCCTTGTGGGGCCCCCGTGCTGCGGGACACCAGGTCGGACTCACACTCCCGTATCCACACATACTGTGGACGGTTGGTGAGGTTGTCCAAGATCCATGCGGTGAGGTGGTGGTCCACTCTGGTCTGCTCCAGCTTGTCTCTCGGAAGCAAAGGCTGGAGGGACTCCACTGGAGAAATCAAAAAACATGACTCTCACAGTGCTTCCAGCCTTTTCCAGGTGAGAAGGCATCTGTATAGCAGATAGATGACAGTGTCATCCACCCTGATGCCAGATTGGTAGGCGAACTGAAGTGGGTTCAAAGATGAGCTCACCAGGGGGTGGAGATGTACTAGGACCAGCCTCTCTAGCGTCTTCATCAGGTGGGATGTTTATGCCACCGGCCTGAAGCTGTTGAAGTCCCTGGGTCGCGGGGTCAGGAAGTGATAATTACAAAATTAGGCAAACCATTTTTCTTTTTTTTCTAGTGAATGCTCCCCACTTCCTCCTTCCTCCAGGAGGACTTGAGTTCGTACAGCATAGAAAGCATTCACTCAGCGAACACTTTATTTAAAGTGGACCATGGTTTACTTCCTTTCAGCCGATGTCATTCACATACACTGCAGCAGGAGATAAACTGGGACACATTTACACAACAATTACAACTGTGAAATGGACTCTAGGCTGATTTGTCACAGTGGTTATGTACAAACAAAGGTGTGGTTGAGAACTTTTATAATCTACCCCAGTTTTTTAAATGCAGGCTTTATTTCACATTTTGTTACTGATTAATAATAACCTGTGCCTCTGTAGCAGTTTTGAATGACATTGGCACATTTATTTGTAAAAATACCTAACATTTGTAACAATTAATATTTGAACTTGTTTAGTCTAACGCTTAGTCACAAGAACCATATTTCCAGTTTGGATGTATAACAGTAATATCATAAAATAACACGAACATTGGGTCAAAACAACCCCATTGTCTTGGGTGGTTTTCTACGCATATGTTGACCAGAATACTACTCGAGTAAATGCACTGTACTTAGTTCCATTCCACCACAGCTAACCATTTAATCATCAACTATAACTTGACCTAAGTGTCTCATAGTTGCTTTCATTTAATGCATGCTTAAAGTACAGCATCGGTTTTATTTAAAAAATGTGTTTCTTATGACAGAAATTGTGGACTGCCTCCACAATGAACAACTAGGAAAACTGGATGGCATCTGATGGTAATGATAATGTGATGAGAATGGGCTATTCACATTTCATTCATTAATCTAACTGGGACCTTGTGCAATACAACAACACAGACACAGAAAATGTTCTATTAGATAAACATTATTGAAGCAAGTTTTCAACATGTCCCTCTGTCATCAGAAACTTTTGCAGCTGCAGAACTTCAACACTCTGATGGCAGTGGTGGGGGGGCTGAGCCACAGCTCCATTTCTCGACTAAAAGAGACTCACTCTTATCTGGCTACAGAGGTTGTGAAGGTAAGTCATTATCAGCCTATGTATATATTTGTATATCCACACAAACATTCAGTACACATGCATTCCTACAACATTTTATACATACAAATAAGCATACCACTATATACAAGGTCTGGTTATGGTTAAAGGGGATCCAGTGGTAATGTATTTGCAGGAAAACCAGGCTTACACATGTTTTATTCAAGTTTAGTTAGTTAATTGGTTTAAAAAAAGATTCAATCCAATGAGTTGGATGAAAATGGTATCAACAAAGCAACAACCTTCTCAGCCGAGTGTTTGAGATAGTCAGCCACAAGTTCACTGAAGCCAAAATGCCTTGAGTTGCAGTTCTTCAAATGATCACTAAAGGCTTGCTCCAGGCAAGTTTACTATAATGAAGTCAGTTGAAAATCCTCAAACTTTTCTAAAAATACAAATAAATACATAATTAATACAACTTACTTTTGACCTATACAACTGCCTGCCTGCACCCAAACTAAGACCACCAAGGCAGGTCACATGAATTCCCACACCATTCACTTTGTGATTTGATAATTATGCAAACCTCAACATTCCCCACTCCCCTCCCCAGATCTGGAGCGAAATGACTGAGCTGGTCTCTTCCAACAACAACTACTCCTGCTACCGAAAGACCTTCAATGAATGCCAGGGCTTTAAAATTCCCATCCTGGGTGTGCACCTGAAGGACCTGATTGCAATGCATGTAGTCTTTCCTGACTGGGTTAATGACAGCAATCAGGTTAACCTAGTGAAGATGCATCAGCTCTACATGACCTTCAATGAGTTGGTTTCATTGCAGAGTGCAGTGGCCCAGGTGGAGCCCAACATGGACCTCATCTACCTGTTAACGGTGAGGGATTACCTTATATATATATCGTAATTTGCCAATTACAATTATAAAAGGGATAGCTCCACACAACATGCCTCAACACTCTTCTTCTTTCTGTCTATTTGTTTTTTGTTTAAATTCATGAGAACATGAGAAGAGGAGTACAGTAAGAAGGAATATGTCATTTTCAGAAATCCTGGGGGACCTGAGATGAAGGCAAGCCAGTAGTCAAGCATATTTGTAATGACTCATATACATATACATATCTCATATCATATTTCATTATATTCCTTCCGTGGCAACAATCAAAGTTAAAGTATGGAGAGAGAAAAAAGCATTATATATAGTTAAGGGCTAGTAATCCTTTTCAAATATTTTGTTGCTGTATTTGTTCAACTTCTCTTTACATACTGACAGCAATCAATAAATAAAAATGCTCTGACAAAATAAAAACAAAAAGCTGATCCCTGTGACTGTAATTAGCCCGTCCAATCATTTCACTCTGGCCAAATGACGGACTACCTGCCTGTCTGCCTGCATGCACTCTGTCGTGCATTCATTGCTCTTCACCGGTTGCTAGCTTGACAGCTCTGAGTTGTTTACATTCATTATGCTATGCTTACGTTCATAATAATACTTTTGGGGGAGTGGCTTTGGAGGGAGACGTGAATGGTCAGTGTTGCCGACTTGGCGACTTTCTCGCAAGATTTTGCAACTTTTAAAACCAGTGGCACTGGACTGACAACGTATGCAAATAACCCACTAACTGTTACCAGATTGGTATTCAAATGTTGTTAAATCCTGATTGCTGCACAGAAGAACATGAAATCACCTTTTTCCAATTGAACCCCTCCCACTTTAAAACAGTGAGAAGAGCACACACAAAAGAATACAAAGACATCCCTCAAATTATAAAACTGGAAGTTTGTGATCATGTACCCCATCATACAAAGGAAGCTGACTTTCAAAGCAAACGACTCACATAATTAAAGTGTAACTGTTACACAAACAGTTTGACAATCTTGTCTCAAACAATCCTACAAAAGTTATCTTGTACAGTTCTTATGGTCTAGGGCAGGGGTCTCTAACTGGCGGACCGCGGTCCGGACCCGGACCCAGACGCAGTTCCATCCGGACCCAGGACCTAAAATCGATATTTCGGAATCATACATATTAGGCAGCGAGTTTGTACTTTAACTGGTAGGGTTGCACGGTGTATCGATACTAAAAAGGTACCGCGGTACCTGTACGTTAAAAACGATACGATTTTGCATATTGCAGACAGTGAAGGAAAGCCCACTGACCTACAGAGACCCGTCTGCGAAACGTGTTTCAGAGCCACACAGACAAAGTGAGGCAACACGTCTAACACGGCAAAGCACCTTTCAGACAGACACCCCCAACTTTACAAAGAGTTCAAAGAACGACGGGTAAGCAAACGTGATTATAAACATGAACACCCCC
This sequence comes from Melanostigma gelatinosum, assembly GCF_949748355.1. NCBI lineage: Eukaryota > Metazoa > Chordata > Actinopteri > Perciformes > Zoarcidae > Melanostigma > Melanostigma gelatinosum. Next base: position 25,921,370 of record NC_136645.1, on the reverse strand, counting down.
AAGCTCACCCATAGACAGCTAACACGAGGAGCCTTAGCCTAGTTTGACAACAAGCCTACATGATCATGAGGTCACAATGCACACAAACGTGCACTAAATGAAACACAATTGATGCAAAATGGCTCCATGCTGGTGGAGCCTGAGGGTGGAGCTTGAGCTCATTATTTTTATTTTGAGTTTCGGAAAAATAATTATTCCATGAATTAAGATAAAATATGAAGTGAAAATATCAAACTCACTATGCAAGTGTTGGGGTCTGTGCGCCACCTCCGGGCTGGCTGAGCTCCTCACATGCTTTCCTCCCTGACCTGAATGACCTCATGTTGGCGGCGCGAGCAGTCGCAGCGGCCACTCGCGGTCCCGGAAAAACAGTGTTTTCGTCTTTTTCGTCTTTTTCGTCTAGTTTGTCTAGTCTGCCGCTGTGTTCGTCATGCCCGACGGACTTATATCGCAAAACACAACAATACAGCCGTGAGTTTCTTCTTGGAAAAAGTACAACTTTCTTCAACTTGGAAGCCAAACTCTCCGTGGATCTTAGCAGCCTGGGACTTCTCTGCTCCCCCCATTGTGTCAACCCCCACCCGGTAAGGAGACCGCGCAAGCGGTGCGAAAGGAAGCAAAAGCGGGGAAAGCGTGGAGGTATCCGGGCTAGGCTAGCGGCTAGCCCACACAAGCCGGCAATTCCAACATTACTCATGGCAAATGTCCGTTCACTGGACAACAAGATGGACAATATACGGCTACTCAGAACCAAGCGTGAGGTGAGGGACTGCTGTGTTTACGTGTTCACGGAAACATGGCTCCACCACAACATCCCGGACTCCGCTATTCAACTGGACAAGCTAACATGCTACCGAGCAGACAGAGACATAGTTAGCGTGGGAAAGTCCCGCGGCGGCGGTGTGTGTGTTTACATCAGTGATGCTTGGTGTCGAGACGCTATTGTTGTTAACCAACACTGTTCCCCGCTGGTGGAGTTTATGGTTTTAAAGTGCCGCCCTTTTTACCTGCCGAGGGAGTTTTCAGCCATTCTACTGGTGGCTGTTTATATACCTCCGAGCCCCAACAACAAGGACAGAGAGGAGGCACTCAGTGAACTTTACAGAGCCATCAGTGAGCAACAGACAGCACACCCAGACGGCATTCTCATCGTTGCTGGAGACTTCAACCATGCTAACCTAAAAACTGTTCTGCCTAAAATATACCAGCATGTTGATTTTCCAACCAGGGAAAACAACAAATTAGACCTAGTCTACACATCGATCAAGGGAGCGTACAAGGCGTCCCCCCTCCCCCACATTGGCCTCTCCGACCACCTCACGGTCTTGCTGAAACCGGCCTACAGAGCAAGGGTAAAGGTTACCAAACCGGTTTCAAAACAGGTACGGGTGTGGCCAGAGGACAGTACAGCTGCACTTCAGGACTGCTTTGGTACCACAGACTGGGACATGTTCAAGCAGGCAGCCACCTACAACCATCACATTAACATTCAAGAATACACAGAGACAGTCACAGGTTACATCACCAAGTGCATTGATGATGTAACTACCACCAGAGCCATCACCATCCGAGCCAACCAGAAGCCATGGCTGACAGGGGAGGTCCGCACACTGCTCAAGGCTCGCGACACCGCCTTCAGAGCTGGAGACCCAGCTGGGCTGGGAGCAGCCAGGGCTGACCTGTGCCGTGGCATCAGGAAAGCTAAACGACTGTACACCAGGAAAATCACAGGACATTTCAAAGACAGCAGGGACTCACGGAGCCTGTGGCAGGGCATTAGGACCATAACGGACTACAAACTACCGCCACAGACCTGTGACAGTCACACCTCCCTGCTTAACAACCTCAATGGCTTCTTTGCACGCTTCGAAGCACAGAACAACACACCTGCGCAGAAAACCACCCCCCCCACCGACGACCAGGCTCTGTGCCTGTCCCCAGCCAGTGTGAGGAGCACACTGCTGAGGATTAATACCCGCAAGGCTGCGGGACCTGACAACATTCCTGGTCGTGTGCTGAGGGACTGCGCAGAGGAGCTCACGGATGTCCTCACCGACATCTTTAACACCTCCCTGAGCCAGGCTGTTGTTCCCACGTGCTTCAAGGAAACCACCATCATTCCTGTGCCGAAGAAGTCATCTCCAGCCTGCTTCAACGACTACCGCCCCGTCGCATTGACTTCTACCATCATGAAGTGTTTCGAAAGGCTGGTCATGAAGCAGATCAAATCCACCCTTCCTCCCTCCCTGGACCCGTTTCAGTTTGCTTACCGAACTAAACGGTCCACAGAGGATGCAATCTCCTCCGCTCTACACCCAGCCCTCACACACCTGGACACTAAGAACTCCTACGTCAGAATGCTGTTCATAGATTTCAGCTCAGCATTCAATACAATCATCCCCCAGCAGCTTGTGTGTAAACTTACAGACCTGGGCCTCAGCCCCTCTCTCTGCAACTGGTTGTTGGACTTCCTCACAGAGAGACCACAAGCTGTTCGGGTCAACAACAACACTTCGAACACACTAACACTGAGTACGGGGGCCCCCCAAGGTTGTGTGCTCAGCCCCCTTCTCTTCACCCTGCTGACCCATGACTGTAAACCCAACTACAGCTCCAACCACATCGTGAAGTTCGCTGACGACACTACCGTGGTAGGTCTCATCAGCCACAACGATGAGACTAACTACAGGAAGGAAGTGAACCAGCTGGTCCGTTGGTGCCAAAATAACAATCTCTTCCTCAATGTGGGGAAAACAAAGGAGATTGTTGTTGACTTCAGGAGAACCCACTCCCAACCCCCCCTCCCTCTGACCATCAATGGTGCTGCTGTGGAACAGGTGAGCAGCACCAAATTCCTCGGTGTGACAATCACAGATGACCTCACCTGGAACAGCAACACCACTGCACTGGCAAAGAAGGCCCAGCAACGCCTGTACTTCATCAGGAAGCTCAAGCGAGCAGGAGCCCCCCCCCCCCATCATGCTCTCATTCTACCGAGGCGCCACTGAGAGCATCCTCAGCAGCTGCATCACGCTGTGGTTCGGAAGCTGCACCGCCTCCAACCGCAAGAGCCTGCAGCGCATTGTGAACTCTGCCCAGAGGATCATCGGAGTCTCACTCCCTACACTACAGGACATTTACAACACCCGCCTCACCCGCAAAGCACTCGGCATTGCGGGTGACCCCACCCACCCCTCCAACAGCCTCTTCAGCCTCCTGCCTTCAGGGAGAAGGTTCCGCAGTCTCCGTTCGAGCTCTACCCGGCTGAGGAACAGCTTCTTCCACCAGGCGGTCAGGATGCTGAACTCTCTCCCTCCCTCTCTCCTCTCGCTCCCCCTCTCTCCCCCCCTGCCATCTCTCCCCTGACCTCTCTACCCTCCCCCTCACCCACCTTTCCCCACTGCCTCAAATGGAACATACCAGGACATCTACTCCCCCTCACACCCCTTCCCTCATCCAGCACCAGTCACTTTTTATCAGCACCAGTCACTTTTTATCAGCACCAGTCACTTTTTATTCTCTGCTGCTACTTGTTTAATCCTTTATCTAGGCCCTTATGTTCTTAACTTTATTCTATTTTATTCTATTATATGTTCATGTCTATATTACACTGTGGGACTGCGAGAAACGGCATTTCGAATTTTCTGTATGCATAACACATGTGGAAACTTTGACAATAAAGTGAACTTTGAACTTTGAACTGAACTTGAAGTCTGATCCTTGCCCCCTTGAGATGACCGCACATCCAGCCTGACACCAACTCTCCATTGGCCGAAAAGCAGCTTCCCGCTGTGCGCAGAGGCCCGCTTATAAGCACCAACACAGCTAAAATCGCCCTCTTCGCCCTGGGACCCATCCTTGGACATATGAAGACACACCAGCCTCCTACCTCCAGCACGACGCTGGCAATCGAAGGCCACGAGGGAGCCGCGGCCCTCAAACCCTCAAACCCTGTCAGGTCACAAAGCCATTTCGCTGGTCGAAACAGCCGTGTTTTCTTTTTCTGAGTTAAGGCCCCTTACTCTGCTGGGACGAATCCCTTCCACGATTCCTTCCCGATTTTTCTTTTGTGCACACATACCGGCAGGAGGAAAGACGACTCAGCCTCAATCCTCCACCGATGATTCCCGGTAAGACGCACGGACCACGTCGTCTAAAACCGAAGTAAAATCATCCTCCCTGCAGCGAGGATAGATCACGTCTGCGTGTCGCTCCAGAGCGAGCCCACGCCACGACGGCCCGAATCCAGCTGCAAAGCCACGCCGACCAGCAAGCTCCCCCTGCGCCCCTTCCTGACAAGGAAAAAGGACAACTTCCCCACAAACTTTTCCGTTGCAACGAAGCATCGACAAGTAAGGTTCATTGCATCTGGGCATAGCTTAGCTTAAATTAATTTAAGTTTAATTCAGGCCATTCATTTATATGTTGATATTCCCGTGTTTTTGTGTGTTTAAGTTACTGTCGCGCGATATCGAGGTATTGCGCAACTCCTCGCGGACCAGAGAAGCTCCGCTGTATTTGTGTATTAACTGCTATGACTGTTTATTTGGGGATTATTTTCATTCATTGTATTCCACTTCGTGTGGTATTCTCTCTTCATTAAATCAGCTCTGTGAGTGAAGTGTGGAATCTCGGCTATCGTACATAACTGCCTGCAGTTCTACCGACAACGGCACTTTGTGTACGATACGGCCAGCGATCCCCATTCTCACTACAACGCGGACCGCACGCAGAGGTTTGATTCATGACCCCCACCTTTGCTCTCTTTCTTGCCTCTCCCCTAACACACACAGCTCCTATCTCTGCCCCTGGGTGAAACCCCGTTCAAACGATCGCCTCACAACACACGTGTGCATCGGCACACGTGATTACATACAGCAGTCTCACCGCCATTTTGTCCGAGTCACTCGACTCCGCCATCTGGTGGTAGTTTAGCTGTAGTATCTTAAGGCCCCTCCCCTTTTGGTCCGCATCACTCGACGCCGCCATCTTTGTAGTCTTTAGCGGTAGCTGTAAGACCCCCCTTCCTTTTCACCCACAGACCCACACACACACATACACACACACACACACACACTGATATACACCCTCATCCATTTTATTCATTCTTTAGTTTAGGCATATAAAATTGTATGATAGTGTTTATTGGTTGCAATATTAATTGATTTGATAATTTACTATTTTGATTTAATAAACTCTGTTATACTTTAAGGAGCAGTCGTCTGTGATTACTTGTGCATGTGTATTTGATAAGACTGTATGTAGTAGCCTGTGTACGAACTTAACCCTTCACTGTCACTGAATGTGTAGTCGCACTATTGACATTATGAGTGACCACTAATTATGAGACTTAGTTTTATCGTTTGGTTATTGGTCCCTGTTCGCAGGGTGGTGCCCCGTTGTTATTAATAATCATTAATAATTGTTACATACATTAATAATTCTATTGATGTCAAGAATTCAGTTTCTTAAATGCTGATAACCCAAACACGCTCCTTTACGTTCCCAACACAAGTAAATGAAGCATTGTTTACCCACCCACTCCCACAGACAGTCAGACAGATGCCAGAGTCAGCAGCAATCATGGCACCTTGTAGTTCTCATTAATATCTTGCTGTTTGCTAATATTAATGCCATTTGTTAAGTGTTCAAAAAGCAGGCCAGGAACAAGCTGGTAAAAAGGGAACCGTACAGATGTTTTATTTATTACTAGTATAGATAAATATACCAGTTCTCCAAAAAGAGAAACGTGTTCAGAGAGAATATAATTTATAAGCTGAATGAACAGACTCTTCTATGTTAATTCTTCCCACAGGCAGTGTGTCATATGTTCAGAAACCGTAACTGTTGATAAAAGCGGCAAATGAAGCGCACTACGAGGCAATGCACAACTCCTTTGAACAAACGTACCCACTCACATCTGAAATGAAGAGAGAAAATAAACCTAAGAGCCCAATATGATCAGAATCCTAACGCATGAATTCACTGTCCAACAATGTTGTTACCAGAGACGATAACCACAGATAAAGTCCATGCTCACTGATTTCTCTTTTTAGAAGACAAAAACATAATATTGTGGCTTTTTGATTGACATCACTTCACACCTGAATGAACTGAATTTAAAGCTGCAGGACAATTCAGTGAAATACATTTTTCTAAAATGAATTACTTTATTTTAAGATGCACATTCTTCAAAAGCTTTCTGTTATGTCAGTTATTCTTTAATCCAGCCATTATTTTACTTGAAATGAGAAGAACATTTATTTATGTATTATTTATAATCCATCCAGTTAAATTAGAAAACTGAGAATAATAGTTTGTTAAAATATAATTGATGTGTACTTTCTTTATTTGATTTGACAGTTGTTGACGACACAGAGACGTTGTTACTACTACTCGGCTTCTTGAATATATGTATATGTATATATATGTATATATATAGATATATATATATGGCACTAAATAGCGCGGGTTAAATATTATTGTAATGTTTCGGACCTTTGCCCGAGGAGATTTTCTCAATCTGGACCTTTTGGAATTTTAGTTGAAGACCCCTGGTATAGGGACTTGGTTCATATGGACTTCACTCCTAAAACACTTGGTTGCTCAATCTGTCATTGTCCATAGTTGATAGCTTTTACATGCCGCAGTACTTAGAGACATGACAGCTATTTTACATTATCTGAAAAGCTCATAAAATGGCTAAATTATTTATAATAATTATGCAAGGGTTTCTTTAACCTTTTGGTGACGACTGAACCCTATCCCTATTTTTAGGCCTCTGCTCGAAAATTCCGTATCCAAGCCTTGAGCTCGCCATTTTGGCCATCTTGGTTTTTGGCCGTCGCAATCTTGATTTTTTGCAACCAGAAGTGATACAAGAGGGTGGGGCTTAGTGCAACCAAAAGCTGAATTTAAAATGTTAATTACTCTTGTAAGCTGTGCCTGCGGTGCGGTGCGGATGTGTGTGGATGTTAGATAGTCCTGATGGGCAGGTGGCACCTTGCATGGTAGCCATCAGTGTATGAATGGGTGTGAATTGGTGAATGATGACATGTAGTGTTAAAGTGCATTAAGTGGTTGGAAGACGAGGAAAAAACACTATACAAGTACAGTCCACGTATGTTTACGATTTACAGAGTTTGTACTTAACTAGGTATGAGAAAAATACTTTCTATTGTGGTAATTCAACATGAAAGCACAAGACTCACAGGAGGAGACTCACAAGGAGACTCACAAAAATAAAAGTATGAACTGGAAAATGATAAACAGCATCCTATGTCACCTTTAAGTAGGACTAATTTGCTATTAATTCTGGGAAAAATAAGAATGGCTGAGCATCTGCTTTAAACTGCTCAGCACCTTATATAAAAAAATCAACTGCTACTTTTATTTTGAAATTTCAGCAAATAGTGTAACAATACAAAAAACATAGCTGTGGCAGGGGTCCGTTCTAATGCAAACTCGTATGTCAGGTTAGGATAGGATAGTTAAAATAGTGTTGTTAGTCGGAAGAAAACGGCCGACGATTTGATTTTACTGAACAGCTGGTGTCACTGATTGTTGCATGGAAACAAGGATCAGAGTTAGTCTAGTGGCTTAGTATTTAAGCTTAAAAAATTTAAATAAAAACTGTGTGACTTCTATTCGACTAATCTAAAAAGCAAGATTAAGGCGGGTCTAACACTACAGACCAGTATATCTTTATAACACAGGACCCTGATCTGATTGCTCGGACCAAAACTAATTTAAAGTTGCACTTGAGAAGCCCACTCACTTTCCCTCTTGTGTTTTCAGCTATCTTTAGACCTTTACTACACCGAAGATGAGATTTATGAGCTGTCATTGCTAAGGGAACCACGTAACCCCAAATCATTGGTAAGTTTTAGTTGAAATGGTTTGTATTTTGTCTTCAAGCTTGTGTTCAGTTTTGTTTTAACACTTTAAATTATACTTATTTTTGACAACTTACAAATATTTGTCCTTTTTTATTACTTTTTTGTTCCTGTGGAACTTTTGGGAGAATTGGAGTGAAGAGTGTACTGGGGGTGGCACAGATAATTTGCTGAACTAAGTCCTGTCTTCGTGTACTGTATCCTTCCTCACAGCCTACCTCTCCAACAACTCCCAACAAGCCCCTGGTCCCACTGGACTGGGCCTCCGGTGTGACCACCAAACCAGACCCTTCTGTGGTCAATAAACACATCAGGAAGGTGGTGGAAGTGAGTGGATGACCCCTTTTCAAATGATGCCCACACAATGCAGAAAACAGCTACTTGTTGGACAATGCCTCTGATATATGTGTGTATAATTAATTTCTTGTCATTGTGAAGTCTGTGTTCAGGAATTATGACCATGACCACGATGGCTATATTTCTCAAGAGGACTTTGAGAGCATCGCTGCTAATTTTCCCTTCCTGGACTCCTTCTGCGTTTTGGACAAAGATCAGTGAGTTTAGATATTAAAATAATTTCCTACAGTAAGTGTAATTTTTAGTACATGGTCACAGCACGATGATGTAGTTTTACCACATTTCCCAGTAAATCATATTAACATTTCCGTTCCAAGCTACTTTTTCTCTTGAAGGAAAAAAGCTCAGAAGTGAGTTTATCTTCATCAAGCGTTCTGTTCTCAACCACATGCTGAATCTGCACTTGTACCTGAAGTCTCTGACGACCATATTCATTTGTTTTGTGTTGTTATAACTTACACCACAAAATAAGGAGCGCTGCAGTTTGTAGTGTAGCTTACTCGTTTTAATAAACGGGTCGATAATAAACTACTTTCAAACAAGCCTCCCCAGCATGGAAAATTAGTAAACAAGTTGTAAAAATAGTAATTTGGAATTGAATTAATTTGTATTGTTAAACTTAATCCTTAATCCTAATTTAGAATTTCTTTAATATAGATATTGTTTTGTTTCTTACACTGTGTACATCAGCAGCCTGCACATTCTCTCAGTACCTATCATAGTTTAAAGGATCCAATTTAAAAAAGAGAAATCATCTCCAACACATTGGCAGAATTGAGGTTCAGGTTTATTTTGGCCTGGTGTAAGATAGAGATGGTACTTGTCCTTAGGTGTGACCACAGTTCGAGAACAACTGTGCTAAAGAAGCGAAGTGAGAAAAAATGTAGGGGCGAGCACGCTCATTTGCTTTAATTCTGTAATTGTAGTTTAATCTTAGGGATGAATGTTATGTTACAATTGGTCTGACCTGAAAGGACTGGAACACCTGTAAATGACTATCCTCTCTCTCTCTCTTTCTGCACAATCTTCTTTCTTTCTTCTACTTTTCCAATTCTCTTTCACTCAGAGATGGATTGATCAGCAAGGATGAGATGATAGCATATTTCCTCCGGGCTAACCCACTGCTCCAGAGTAAGATGGGTCCAGGTTTCATCCACAACTTCCACGAGATGACGTACCTGAAGCCCACCTTCTGTGAACATTGTGCTGGATTTGTGTGTATCTCTTAGATTCTGTCACTGCACTTTTCTTCTTAAAGTTCCTTATAGCAATAAACATATGAAAATATTGCAATTAAACTCACCAGTCGCATTCCAAAAATGTTGTCAGGCAAGTCAAATGTCAAGTTCAGCCACACACTGTATCTGTTTGCTAGGTTTTATAGGGTATTACACACTGTCTCGAGGTCATGTTCTTACAGATGCAACAGCAGAGTTGTGATGACTCTGCTTTAGGAAGATGTCTCCATGCTTTTAGCTAATGTTATTTTTTGTATTTTCTGAATCCACCTCCACCCTGCTTACGTTTCTGGACCTGCAGCTTTGGGGAATCATCAAGCAGGGCTACAAGTGCAAAGGTATTGTTTCATTGCATTCTTCTGTAAAGACCATACAAAGATTGTATAACTGAATTAACTGTAACTGGTTATAGTCATATTATGATCTTGAATCCTGAACTGCAGTAAATAACCTGCCATCCCCAAAAAGTAAAATAAGGTTAATCTTGTTATATATATCCAGTATATTTGCATTATATGCAATATTATAGATTTACCAAGCATACATGTCTTGTGTTCGTCAATAGGATATCTGCTTTGCAAGAGATCATTTCAAGATAAGAGATCATTTCAAAATAATAGCCAAGAAAGACATTTATTTCTGTTTTTCTTTACTAGAACAGATTTTCAGTGGCTCAAAAGTCTAACAACACATGGCTACTGATCTGATATACAGACTTTTAGAGGTCAACGCAATCTTAACATACTTTATATACTTATACTGTATATAAACTTAACACTTTCTAGTTCTTTCCAGAGCTTTCTATCGATGGAGTCTGCTCAGTTGTCAGTTGCTCAGGCGCAACAAGAAAACGGCTTTGTGCAAACTATTTAACATAACTCGACTGCATAAATATTGGGCCAGTTAGCGAAAGAACGTCAGTCTGTTGTGGTGGTGAGGTGTACATTATATTATGGACTTCTCAGTTTAAAGATGAATGAGAAACAATAAATAACACTTTAAATACTGTGTCCCTGTAGCTTGATGTTAAATGTTAAAGCATAGGCACTTTCAATTTAAAATTAGGGTTAGTTTAACATTTCATCCTGACGAAGAAATCAAAGAACTTAAAATGAACAGTAAACGGTAAATGGACTGTACTTGTATATCGCTTTTCTAGTCTTCCGACCACTCAAAGCGCTTTAGAAATACATGTACTCATTCACCCATTCACACCCATATACAGTGATTGCAGGGGCTACCATGCAAGGACTGGCGGAGCATCCTTTGATTGAAGGACGACCCACTCTATTACTGAGCCAAATAACTTAACATATTTTCACATTAAACACTAGTGGAATTTAGCTATGCAGATAGATTTAGTTGGATTTTCCCACGTTTTGGGCAAATTTGGGTGAACTGACCCTTTAAGAACTGGGAAACTGAAAACTTCCAGTGATAAGTGATAAGTCAGATTTTCATAACCTGATCCCAAGAACATGCTTCCCATTGGCAATCAAGAGTAACGGAAGTAACATCATCCTCTTGTCTTGATGCTTAACACCTTTGCGCTGAATATATGTTGTGTCACTGTGTCTATGTGTCTATATTTACTTTGCAGACTGTGGCGTTAACTGTCATAAACAATGTCGGGAGCTGCTGGTCCTGGCCTGTAGGAAGCTAATCCGCTCCACCTCTCTGGGAAATGTTTCTCCAGTTAGACTGACCCACAGCTCACTGCCCAGCAGCCCGGCACTGCCCACGTGTCAAGGTAATTTCCAGCTACAAACAGAATTGAAAAATGGATTTTTATAAATCAAAAGTAAATTGCAGTTAAAAAGGCTTTGTATGTTAAATATGAGCTTCTTTATATCAGATTACTATGATGAACAATTGATTGGTTCATCATTTCCTGGGTTCTCTCCTTTAGATGAGGATGAGGTATTTCAGTTCCCAGCTGTCACATCAACAGGTCCAGCTGTGGATACTCAGTCCATCACTCTGATGACTGGCTCAGCCCAGAGGATCTCTGTGCGCTTCCAGAGGGCCACCACCAGCCAGGTCACCCAGACTGACCCCCTGTGGCCCGAACACAGCTGGGGGGCCACAGATGGCGGCTCCCACACCTTCCCCAAAATGAAATACAGGACTCACAGAAAAACATCTAAAAATAAAGGTTGTGCCCGCTGGGAAAACCAGAACCAGGCAGTTACTTCACGGTGCAGCGTGGACTCTCAGGAGAAGTCAGAAGTCTCAGGGGAGCTTGTACAGAACGGGATTACACACAGAGGGAAGGTAAGGGAATTGGTGACTGTAACATTTTAACAGATGGTGAAATGGAACCTGTGGAGGTGAAAGCTATCTTTTCAAACATGAATGCTATTTACTATGAAAACAGAGTCATTGGCATTTTATGATGAGGACCGTATTTTGTCAAAGAACATGAAAAAATTCAGGTTGGAAAAAGATACCAGGGCTCGCTATGTGAAGACTTGGAGGGCAGACAGAAATCAACAGCCATGTGTTAAAGCTACACAAGTGTTGTGGGGGGGGGGGGGGGGGGGGTCCACTTCAAGTTACAGATCGCTGAGTCTGAATCGCTTATCAGTCACCAAGACACTGCACAGTGATTTATAATACACGCACAGGATTTTACAGCTCTGGAAACAAAGGCAATTATTTTGTCTTTAGACTGTGAGCAACCAATTGAAAGGTTCTTGGTTGGTTAAAGCGTTCTTCAACCACAAGGTTGGCGGTTGTGATCTCCGGCTCCTATTATCTTTATGTGGAAAGATCCTTGAGCGAGCCATTGAGCCCCAAGTTGCTCGTCAGGCACTTTACAGCAGATCATTTTTGTTTTGTTTTGTCAATTTACAATTCCGTTTAAAAGGACACTTACACAGTTTCAACATCATGCACAATTGAAAGAACATCAAGGACAACACCAGAAAGTCACAGGACTTATTTCCACTGTGGTCCTTGTATAAGTGTGCGTACCTTCGTGCAGAGATAGTGGATTATGGCATTAGCGGCATATAAAAGCACAAAACACATCAATATCCAAAAAAAATGTCACAATGGCCATTATTCTGACAACAGGCAAAATACAGATGTATTATATCGAACAGCCAGTGTGTTGGCCTTGCCCTTAACATGACGGGGTTTGTACTTGCTATCAGGGACTTTATTCCAATCAAAATAACTTTTACCCATCTCTGTTGTTAACGGTAGGTCAAATTTACACAATAACCATGAACAACTTTTTTCATCCATGAGCAAAAGAATTATCCTCATGGTCTATAATGTCCCCCTTTACTCTGTGTCATGAATAATAATATATTCAGGGTAAGGATGACAGTCTGATTACTCTCTGCAATAAATACATTTTATTTGACATTTTCATTTAGTCACATATGAGATTTGAGGGAGCTGAAAAACAGAGCTGGGGAACTCAGGCGGATGGCCTGTGGGTTGGAAAGAGGCAGAGTTTGAGATTTCAGGCAGACAGAATGGAGGCTGGGCTGATTAGCAGCAGGGCCAGATGGGTGGAGTAAGTCTGGAGGGCAACCAGACAGCTAGATCTGGAGGATGGGTAGGACGATGCTTTTGAGGTCAGGGACATAGGCAGGACCGTTGTGGAGTGAAACCTGGAGGTGTGTATGTTGGCTGGACCACTCTCGAGGTTGGCACACGTAAGCAGGACCTCTCTTGAAGGACGACCAGAAGGCTAAAAGTTGTGAATCCTAGTTGGCACAAGAAGATTTTTTTGCAGGTCGGGAAACGCTACAGGACTGGGGGCCAGTGGCTGGAATATGTAGCAGTAGGCTGTAGGGGTGGTCACGTTTTGCCACGACATGGTGTTTGCGACATATGCAGGGATGGCCGAGGTTCCATGGTTCTGTGGCCTGGGCAGCTTAATCTCTGTGACACTGGACAGATGAGTCTCTGTGGTGGTAGCAATCTTTCTCTTGTCAGGCAGGTAACAGGCAAAAGAAAACCACATTAGATCTATGGATGGCAAGATGGCAACAATGGAATACTGAGAGGTTGATGAGGCAGTACCCAACATGCAGGTGAGCAGTTGGGCGGGGAATGTCAGGTAATTGCAGGGCTGATGAGGAAAGTAGGAACAGGTGTGGAGATGGGTGAGTCAGATGGGGAAAGGAGAGAAAGTCCGAGGGCACGTGGTGGATGGATGGAAAATGGGAATGAAGGGTCCTGTAGCTGGAGTTGGGCTGAAACGCTAATGTTGTTTGTAGCCTTGTGGCTAAAATGAACTGCCTACGGTTTTGAGATTTAGGGTATTTGATTTGAACTATTGGTTTTGTTAACACGGTCAGCGCACATTAATAAACATTGCTGTGGAGTTCCCGGGACACCTTCTGTGAAGATTTTATGTACATAGACATTATTATCTTACACTGTGTTGTCAGACATTAATTTAAACACAATGAAACCAAGAACAATGAAAGTCAACAATAGTTTCGTGAAAACGCCATAATTCCAGATCCAAAAAAAACATATTTTCTCTTCCTCTCCAGGACAGCTGACTTGGTCACGATGATGACGACCAGTTCAAGAGGTCCAGAAAGCCCCTAACGGCTGGTACCAGGAAGCTCTTCTCTCTGGGGGATGTGCTGGGCTGCCTGAGGTCCCCCTTCAGTGACCTGGAGTTATCATGTCCTCTCTAGACTTCAGCACAGGCGTGCTGTGTGGACACACTGTAGCTGCATGGAAGAACATAATGTGTGGTCTCAACGTCACAAAGATGAAGCAAAGGAGCTCAGTGGATAATGGACTAACACCCACTGTGAATCCCATGGAATAACACCTCCGTCATGTGCAGGGTACATCCCCAGCCAATTGGCTGGGGATTACTAAAATGTATCTTACGTTGGAGTTTGATTCAGGATGTACATACGTAACATCAACACTTGAAGAACTGAGAAAAAACTTCTTTAAACTTCACTAAAGTGTGGAATGAAATTCAGTGGATCAAAGCCAGCCAGTTACTTTATGTAAGCCGCCAGCTTTGAATATCCGGCTGGGACAGTATGACAAAGTAAAAGCCTGATCTGTGGAAACCCACAGGCAAGTTCTTTACCACTTACCAAGTTGGAATGATTGGAAAATACATGATGGATATGGAAAAATGTGTCGGTATTTGTGTGGTTTGATGCAAAAAAGGGAAAGTCAAAATGAAAGTGAATATAAAGGGTAACCTTAACCCTTCCAACATATGAAGCCTGGATTCTGTTAAATTATATTTTTGAGTGTTCATTGCCAATGTTTTTATTTATTCCTAGCACCAACCCTGCTGTTCCACCTCAGGTAAACACCCGTAGCTCTGTCGGTTTACCGTAGTTTGTACTGCAAGTGCTGTTTGCACCGTTAGCTATGAGCCTTTGGCTCAGGCGTCGGCATGTTGAGAATCGTTGAGACGCAATCTAAATGCTCCCAATCTCGTGTTTTGCACCTTTAACTTTCCCGTTGTCTTAAGAGTCAAAAATGACTGCATTAGGGTGCATGAGTTGCACTGCAGAGATAACTGCCCGAATGATGGTTTTTCTCAGTATGACATTTTTGGACTTCCTGTTCTGACCCTAGCATTAGAAAAAAGTGAATCACTGTGCTTTATATTTTTATAAAATATGTACATCATCAGCTATGGGAGATTTCAAAGGCTCAAAAAAGAGGAAAATCTAAGAAATTAAGTAAAATACAACACACATTGTCGACCGTATTATAATTTGCAGACAAACACGAATGTAGCTAAATGTATTTTAATAGAGAGGCTGGAGGGGCACTAGCCTCTCCAGCCAGCTGTCCCAAAGGAAACTATTTCAATGGGACTGCTCCTGTCAGCGATGATAAGCTCTGCCTATGCTCGCACCCCCGAGCTGTGATTGGACAGTTAATTGTTTTTCATTTTGGCTCCAATGATGCGTTTCAATCTCAAAATAGACCTCAGGGAAGGTAATGATGGTGCTTTGCATTTACTATCGGCAGGTTGAAGCTGACATGTAATACACCTCTTCAGTTTGCTTTCTGTGTTGTGATTTGATTTTAATGTGGCATTGAAAAACCAACTCATTCAGTTATTAAAGAAAAAAAGCCAACAATTTTTTTAACAGAAGTTTTTCATTTAATTATGACAGTAATTTTACTTTGTAACTCAACTTTCATTTTAAATACAAAGATCACCTGTAGGTCTCTTTTTACATTTCGAAAATCTTTTACAGATGAAATGAAATTATATCGCATAATAAAATATATAAAATGTTGTATGTATTATATTAAATATAAAATAATACCATATATGAAAATGTAATTGATATATTAAACATAGTAAAGAATGAAATAATAAGGCAGGTAAAAGTAAGGGAAACAAAACAACACGCAGAGCACAGCAAATGTGAGAAATACATGCGTGAAGCCCCTCCCTCATGTGTTCAGCCATGGTGCTCATGCTTCCTAAAATAATGTTTCCAAAATAATTATAGTAATAATAATATGTCACAATAATTACAATATACAAAAAAAAAACAAGTTCAGGTTGATTTTTTAAAAACTTTTGTGCAAGTTAGGGTACAGAATATGAAGACATCAGGAAGGTTTGTTAAGGAAGGTTAAAGCGGGTGATGATGGTCCTTGAAAAGGCAGCGTCAATTGTTGGTGAACTTCAGTCTCAGTCGAACAAGTTTCATGTCCATCCACCGCCCCGACCCCCACACCTTCACTCCCCATCTCACTACACTGAGGACACACCCTCCTTGGATTATTACTGAGCAGACCTCTGTGACTGTTAACATTTCATGTTAGAAAGTCAATGAAATGATTACAAACACACAGAGCAACCCAAAACATGACACTGCCACGAAATGAGTGTTATGGGGGTAAAATACTATCAAATCAGACTTTGAATAATGTCATGGTGAAATGAAAGTATCTGTCATATATCATATAGCAAAAGATAACTACTTAGTACAATTATGGTTTCAAATATGTTTCACAATTATTATTATTACTATTATTATTATTAATAGTAGTAGTATTACTAATAGTACTAGGAGGAGGAGTAGAGTATGTAATTTATTTAATAATTACTTATTGATTTATGAACAATATGAGCCAGAACAAGGAAATCAAATCATAGGAAACACATTGTTCAAGGAATCTTACATTTATTTTATTAATTATTCACAATAATTGCATACATACGGTTAGCACATGTTTCTAAAATGTTCAGTGATTAGGCTCTTGCTGTTGGTAAAGAAATGCATTAAAGTGAGAATCATGACCTATAAAAAAAGATTAGATTTAGTTTTTGTAAGATTTTAATGTTGAAAGTACAGAAAGGTGTATAACAACACAATAGTGGTGATAGAAGTACGAGCAGAACTTGACTAAGACATAGTTAGTCAAGTTCTGCTCAATAGTTAGTCGAGCAGAACTTGACTAACTATGTCTTAGTCAAGTTCTGCTCGACTAACTATTGAGCAGAACTTGACTAACTATGCCTTAGTTAGTCAAGGCATAGTTAGTCTATATGCCGGTTATTGTCTGAACCAGCTCAGTGTTACACTGACAGCTAACTGTGCACCTCAAAGTGCACACTCTGTTAACTGTGCACCTTGAGATGCACAGTTAACAGAGTGTCAGTTGAATCTGACATGAAGAGAACTTCAGCAGCAGATGGGTCTGACATGGAAAGAGGTGACAGCAGGTGGAAGATCTCAGCAGAAACAGTTGTTAAATATGTTATGTAATGTAAAGGGTGCCACCTGCCCTTTAGGACCCCAACTAATCATTCATTCCCATTCATACACCGCAGGTGCAGTCTTGCCCAAGGACATATCAACATGGACTAGCGGAGCCGGGGATCGAACCGCCGATCTCGTGATTAAAGGATGACCCTGCTCTTCCACTGAGGCACAGCCGCCTGTAGTTATACTGTAGCGTTGCAATTAAAAGCCCCCAGTGTGAGCATTTTTGTAGTTATGGTGATGGTCTTAATGAGTTTTCCAAAGAGCTCTATCCAAAGGGACAATATTTGGATGTAAAGAGAAGAGTGGTAGGTACATTTAAAACAGTGTGGTGGCCATGTACTCATTGTTAGTGAGTTCTTCTTGGTTGTGGTTACAGTGATATTGTACTGTATACCCTGTTTGATTAAAAGAGCCACTCCACCCCCATGGCCTGCTGGTTGTTCTCTTAACATATTAAACCCGGTTTCTTAATTGAGGCCACTGTGTCCTGTTTTTTAAACAAAATTAGTGTTTCCTTATTTATTTGATGTGTAAAAAGGTGGTAGCCATAAAGGGAAAGTTAACAGGATTAACACCTGTTAACAATCCAACAGCCCGCCAGCAGGCCCAGCCAAACAACCATCGTTGAGAGGCTGTAGCTCGCTCAGTTCTACAGCTAGAAGATACTGGTTTTAAAGAGAAATAGTAAATTTAAGGAATCGGTTGGTACCAACCATGTCATTCTAGCTACTCCTCCGGGAAGGGAGCTAAATAACGCTGAAGTTTGGTGAGGGAAAAACTGTCATTGCGATTTCCGAGGGGGTCCCTTGATCTCCAACCTCAAGATGTGTGAATGAAAATAAGCTTATTTAAGTCTCCCTTTTACAGACAGCACACGTTATGCTAATCCCCTGCAGTTTGGGGGGGAAAAACATGCTACTTTTTGCATACAGTATAAATGTGATATCTTTGCCTTTTTCTAAAATAATGTATTTGAATGTTTCTACATACTGGGGTAAACCGTCTTGAAATTGGACTGGAAAGCAGACACTATTTTGATCCCAATTGTATTAATGCGTGATGATAGTGACGATCCCGCTAGTCCATGTCGATGTGTCCTTGGGCAAGACACTAAACCCCAAATTGCTCCCGCGGGCTGTGTGTGAATGAAACTTTACATCCACAAACTAGACTACCGGTAATCAATTGATCAATATATTTTTATTTTTGATTCATGACTAGAGGAATTTGACACACACTGCTGAGTTCATATCAAATTAATCTTCAGGTTCCAAGCTTTCAGGCTATTTTATGTCCAGAGGCTTCTTGGTGCTATGGTGGTGAGGCCATGTTTGGAGATGGAGGGGTGAGTGCAGCCGCAGTTAGCACATTTGTCTTCCGTCAGTGATGCATTGTTTGTGATGAGACGTGACAGAGTTCTTGCATTACATTAATGTGTGGCCGTTAACATTGTTGAGTTTATGGGATTTATCAATTGCGTATTGAGAGAAGTTTATAATACATTTTATTTATATAGCGCTTTAAAAAACTAAAAAGTACTCAAGCACTGGTCAATAATGAAACGATAAAAGCAATTACAATATAAACAAAGGTGACATAAGGGTAAGGAACACCACAAACTAGCTTCACAGGTTAAAAGCAGATTTGAGTAGGTGAGTTTTAAGTGCAGTTTTGAAAGTAGTGGTGTAAAATGAATTAAAGGCTGCTCATCCTTTCCTTGTTGGTGGTCATTCGCCACCTTTTTGTTTGGTATTCAGCTCCTGTTCACTTGCAGACAAGTCGGTTTGTTGTTTGTAGCAGGCGTCCGATTACCGAGGAAATAGAAACTCCAGTCTGGGTGTTAAACGGCTTCCCTGCCATCACATGCATCAAGTCTTGCAATATGCTAATTCCACAACTCCTGAGGGACTTTACTTTCTCCTGCAGTACTTTTGTCATGACTGCTGCACCATCATTTTGGATGTCTAATATATTTTACAGAAAGACTTATTTACATGAAAGAAATCAAAGACTATTTCCAAAACCATTATTGCATTAAGATAACTTTATAAAAACAAATTCAAAATTAACAAAGCGTTTGCAAAAAAAGTACCACTGAAGGTAACAGCAAAAAGTGTTTTGACATTACAATGTGATTAAGATGCCAACTGAACAGACCCTAATCAAGCATCTTAAGACTCATTCATAATGCATTGAACTCCACCCTCGGTGGGTGATGTGTTGGCTAGCTACCTGATTTCCTTGATCATTTAAAATTTCATGACTCAAATATAAAACATCAAAAAAAAAAAAAACTGAAGCATTAGTACAAACTCTATAAAAGTACCATACATTGCCAAAAATACACAAATGTTACCAGTGCAACTGCAAGCATCCGTGTATGTGTCCAGTGTCGCCCAGTAAGCTACAACACAGGCTGAAATATCTGTGAATCACCATTGAGACTGATGCGTGGCTCCACGTCTCAATGAACAGAACGTTTACAAAAGGCAAAGTTAGTCTTTAGCATAGAACTAAACAGGGTTTTAAAAGACAGGCAGACAGAACGCATGTATACAAAAACAAACAAACTCATTCTTTGGCTTCTGAGCAGTGGCTGGTAACTGCTGACAGGACTGAATGGACAACAAACCTCAATCCCCACACAGAAAACAACATCTGTGGGCCTACCGATGTCTGGCTGCACTATAATTTCCCTGGGACGCAGTCATTCACCAGTCCATGCTTACATCAATCTAACATTCACACAGCCATATTACTTTCCCTTTGGTACATTACATCATGTCGTCATCATCATCATCATCTCCTCCTCCGTACATGTCGGCCAGTTTCTTGAAGCGGGATCCCCACTCATTGAGGCAGTTGTAGTCCTGGTCTCCGCTGCAAGACGAGTTCAGAGAGGAAAGGCTTCCTGCATCAGAGCCGCCTCCTTCATAGTCGAACACCAGCAAGGAGTCGTAAGGGGGTGCGGTCGGGTCGTTGTCGGCTGCCTTCAGGTTCTAAGAGAGTCGCAGAGGACATATGTTCTCATTAAACTGAACTCCATTATTTTATATACAGTGGAATCAGAAGTCAGGAAAGATGGAGCGGATGATGCAACAAGTATCAAACAACATCATGCCATGACAAATAAACTCATCAACTGGGACACCAAAGGGAGCCTCATCGGTTTGAAGTCAAGCCTTTGACAGCTCGTGTTAACTAATAATCTATATGATAAGAGAATGAAAATGCTCCTTGAAATTGCAATGGTGCGTGTGGCAACATGGGATCATTTGTGATTTCAAACAAATATGTGCTTTAAAAACACTCATTCAAAAGCAGCGATAAATAAACTATTTTAACCATTTTGATTTGAATTTGTTTGTATGAGCTCTTGTTTGTTTGACTCACATCGTCGATGAAGTTGCCGATTTCCTCTGGGTTGGCGGGCCGAGGCCGGTACTGAGGAGCCGGCATGAAGTTTGGCACCACGTCATTTCTGAACACCTCGGGCCGGTTGTCAAGACCACGGTGGAGAACACCCAGATCATAGTCCTGATTGTAAACGCGCAGGGGTTTACACAAAGATACTGCATATTTCATTTCAACAAACACATCTGTTGGTGCATTCATTGAATAAAAGTAAACTGTTGATATTTCTATATGCAACTCACTGTATTCTATGTCTCCTGCTGTTAGATGATAGATTAGCAATGGTGCTTTTGCTAAAAACAACCATCTGATACCATGTCTTCCCACTAACGTTAATAAGTGCTGGCCAGCGGCGCTGCTCAACTAGAGTAACGGCATGAGATTTTCATGGTACGAGTATAACCTCCGAAAATAACCATTTCACAGCAACAATATTAATGATAATGTGATACCATAGACCAGGGATTCCCAAAGTGGGGTGCGCGCACCCCTGGGGGTGCGCGAGCTGCCTCTAGGGGGTGCGCGAGAGGAAAAATGTAATGGCGGTGCAGTCCTGTCTCCTAAAAATTACGTTCCCCCAAAACTAAAATGCATTCTCAATTACGTTTTACCACGAACGTATTTTCTCCCTGATTACGTTTGTGTTTGACGTACAAATACGTTTCTCATCAACATATCTTTGCTGTACTCCAGTCTTTATTATTTTTCTGTGATCTGCCTCGCCTCTACCCCGCCACCCACGAGTTATTGACCCGCGGCCTGTTCCGAGGGCTGACAGACCTGACGATCGGGTGCCTCACGGCGGGGGCGGCTGGAGACCTCGCGTCCCGGCGCCAACGAGTGAGCGCCGCCACTCGGAACCATAAAACCAAGTCCCGGATTTCACCCGGGGGACATTCTGGAGGTATTGTGACCGGGTGATGTGCCTCGTTGCTGGGGAGGTATGAGCCGAGAGTGGCGGGGTGTTATGGAGGTATATATTACAACTCGGTGTTGTTCCCGTGCGTGGATGAGCACATTTCTGCCGGAGACAGGCGGCGTGTTGTGGTAGTATTGTGACCGCGTAATAGGGAGAAGGAGAGGCGGTGGTGGAGAGGGAAAAATGTTAAAGAGATGGTGGAATGTATGAGTGGAGAGAGAGAAGCGAAAAAGTTGGACGTGATCCCGGAGTCCAACAACACTGTCGCGCGCATCGATGCTTTGTCCGAAGACATCCTGGCTACATTGGTCGGTCGCGTGAAGAAGAGTGAGTTTTACTCTCTGCAAGTAGACGAGCCTACAGATGTGGCCAATCGTCCGTTACCTTCGTAACGTTGCGTCCGTTACCTTTTCGAAGGCACGGTGCAGGAAGAGTTTTTGTGTTTTTTATCTTGTAAACAAACGCCACGCGCGAGCAAACTGTTCTCTCATTCGTCCGATTTTTATGCGGCTCTGTTGCTTTTTTTTTTTTAAGGTGTGTGTGTGAGGGGGGGGGGGGGGTTGGGGGTGCGTGAACCTGGTCGGGATGTAGAAGGGGGTGCGTGGCCTAAAAAGTTTGGGAACCGCTGCCATAGACTATCATTATTATTACTCTTAAAATATTGAGAACTGACTTATAATAAACAGAATTATAAACCTGATAAAACGTAACTGTTCTGTAACTGAAGCAAGTTAGTTTACATGTTAGCAGCACTGAAGAATGTTAAATGTACTAAATAAACCGCAGTAAGCTCTTAGAATAGCCTATGATGATTAAAAATGGTCACATAATGCAGGTGTGTGACACTGCAGCCAGGCTGCTTCTGTCTGTACCTTTAACTCTCAAGATCATTTTCTTCAACATTGTAGCTAATACTGACTGACATGTCCCTCCAGCTTTTCCAGTCAGAACCACCTTCATTATTTTGATATGATGTGGTATGACTTGCCCCTGATTGAGCCTCGTCATAAATCAATCAGTCCAAATCCCCCGTCCTAATTTACCTGATCGTCCTCCCCGCCGCCCTCTTCATCATAGTAGTAGACGTTGTCTCTGATGTCGTCGTCTTGCAGTAGAGGTACCTTCTGCTCTCCTCTCCTCCGTCTCGCGAAAATCAGCAGCAGCAACACGAGCACTAACCATACAGAGCACAAAGCTTAATACAACACACCCATGATTCACCACAAGTCCAACCATTTCATGCAGAGCAAAGAAAGCTTAGGTGAAGTGCTGAGAGTTGGGCCACCCAATGCTCCCTGCACAGTGAAACATTCTGGAGAACACATCACAATGCAAATAGACCATCAAATACAGACATACCATGTGTTAATTATTCCAGCATCCCGACTGGGGTTTTTTAACTAAATATCAGACTTACTGAGCAGCAACAGGATGCCTCCAAGTATTCCCAGGATTACAGGCAGTTCAGTGCCACCTGCCACACGCCCTTTGCAGGTCACTTCTTCCCCGGTGCAGTCACAAACTGTGGCCTGGACGGTGCTCTCCTGCGCCTCGCCGTGGTTGTCTGAAACCCTGAGGACCACAGTGTACTCTCCACTTTCTAGCTCAGTGGCTAAATTTAGGATGATGCCGGTTCCTGAAACAGAGGAAAATTGACTTTATAGCCACGGACCAGTTGAGTTTCTCATTTTGTCTTATATTATTTGGAAAAGTGTTGCATGAGGGGCTCCTTTCAATGAGTTCTCTTCAGACACCGATTATGTGCCCCAATAAACCATCCAAATCTCAGCAAACACTTTCTAAACTTACACCTCAACTGAAGCATCTGACTGAGTACACTGCCATGGAAGAACTACCGGTTATATGAACTTTGATCTTTTTGGCGACGGCTAATCTGAGGACAATTTTCAGCTCCTAAACAGTTACAATATTTTCTTGATTTAATTAGTTGTTTTTTCTGCAGACAGGACTGACCTACGAGTTTCTCCTGGTAATGGCTATTTGATTGGCTGGTTACAAGTTTGTGGCTTACCATGTGTAAAAAACCTTGTATTTATTGTGTATTAATAGCGTACATACTTGAGTCGTTCATCCTAGCAGTCCAGTTAGTCTTCGACATGCCCTGTAATGAGACGCTGTATGGAGCAGCAAAGCCCGGTCCATCTTTATCCGTCACAGACAGCAGCTGAGGAGCCGATTCCTTGTGACACACCTGAGGAAACACAATGAGAGAACGACTGTCTTTATTTGCTCATGTTACTGCAAAACTTTTTGTGAGATCGTGACAATGTTTATTAGTTTTCATTAAGAAGTACAAATGACAAGGACAAACAAGGTTCCCTCTCCTCCCACCTCACTTCCCCAAACCTTTCATAAGGTAGCAGCAGATCAGACATGTATTTTGACCAGTGGTGTATAAAGTACCCAAAAGCCATACTTGAGTAAAAGTAAAGATACCTTACTGGAAAATGACGAGTAAAAGTAAAAGTCACCTATTAGAATACTACTTGAGTAAAAGTCTTAAAGTATCTGATATTTATTGTTCTTAAGTATCAAAAGTAATTTTCTGATATTAAATGTACATCATAACCTGAACATTAAATGAACATCATAACCTGTTCATTCAAAGTAAAAGTACAAGTGCATGCTGTTAATAAAAAAGCAAAGGGTCAGAATTTTGAGAATGATGAAGTTTATTCTTTTAAGTGCTGTGGCACCATGACCAAGGACATGGAGCTGTGTTGAACATAATTGGGTTGGCTGTGATCCATCCAGGAGCAACAATGTTCAACATAATATATTGTACATACGTGTACATACTTTTGCATCTACTATGAACTTATCATCATAACTCTCCGAAAAGCAATATGACACTATGAAGGAGTTGTAACAGTGCGTTTATAAGTCTGCTCATTAGACTAGAGGATGTAGAGGCAAATGCATAATATTATGTTCAGCAAAACATATCCACTTGATGCATCAGGTCAGTGTTTAGAGAAAGGACACCTGCCTTGTAAACTCCTATGGGCCTGATTTGAACACAATAGACAAAGGTTTGTCTCAAGCTGAATCTGCAATTGGGCGACTGCTACCATCATAACTCCATCTGATCATCCACAACATGACTCAAATATCAAAACATGATCGATACTAAAGCAGCACCAAAAGTAACCCAGTCATTACTTGAAACTGAAAAATGTCCGGTTCATCTTCAAAAGACAATTCTATTAGAATGTAAAGAAGTTACATTGTATTACAATGATTCTATTGAAGTCACTTAAAAGAGTGATTATAGCTGATTTAACTTACAGACATGAGATTGATCTTCTCATGTCACTCTCTTTATACAATGATATAAATTCATCCCCGTTTTATTGATATCTTACGAAATGTTCTCCTCATTTTTCGTGCGTTTTTCCTGAAAAAGTCCAGCAACATGAGTCTGTTTCCGCTTGTTACATGCATACTGTCTTTTCAAAATAAACTTCCATCTTCACAGGAAACAACTAAGGTTTAGGCGATGAAACTACTGAGTTGGGTTTAGGAAAAGATCGTGGTTTGTGTTAAAATATCTACGGAAGCGGCGTTTCTTAAGTACGGAAGTCACGTCACAAATAAATCAACATTGGCTTCTCGTTTCACACACGGCACAAACTGCGGCCTCCTGGAGGAAACACCAGTGTTTGTTTGACCCGTCCACCTCTCCTCATCCCACCCGTCCTGTGTGGAATGCTACTCATGTAGTCGCCCGCTAGCTATAGCATGTAGCATCATGGGCATCACTAGGAATCAAAACACTTTGAGAGCACTTGTTTGCAATTGTGCATTCACGTGATTAACCAATGATTTAACTTGCTGCTAGGACCACTGATTCACCAAACCTGCTTGCGTGCAGTCTGTGTTCCACCACAGTCCCCGACGCTGCTCTCATCATTCATTTTGTTTCTAAAGATAGATTTGATTTTGTAGCGAGTAATGAAGGTTTCAGGGGAAATGTATCGGAGTCAAAGTATCAGTTTTCTTTGCAAAATGTAGTGAAGTAGAAGTAAACAGAAATATAAATAGTAAAGTAAAGATATCCAAAAATACGACTTAAGTACAGTAACGAAGTATTTCTACTTCGTGACTATACACCACTGATTTTGGCCCTAAACCATCAGCAGGATTTTAAAGTCAATTCTTTGTTGGACAGGAAGCCAGTGCAAAGACCTCAGAACTGGAGTGATATGATCCACCCTCCTGGTCTTAGTGAGGACTCGAGCTGCAGCGTTCTGACTGACTTGTTACAGAGACCTGTAAACACACCGTTACAGTAGTCTAGTCCACTGAAGAGAAATGCGTGGACAAGTTTTTCCAAATCCTGTTGAGACATAAATCCTCTAATCCTTGATATATTCGTCAGGGGATAGTAGGCTGATTTATACATGATGCCATGATGATAATCTATTTTTGGTCAATATGCTTTCTTGCAAGATACACTAAGCGTATGTTCCTTTTTCTTCAGTTTTATGTTTGAAGGGTTGCGGTTCAAAATGTAAATCTTAGGTAGCAGAGGGACCTCGATAGGGATGATTGTGTTCATCTTTTACTTTTTCATAAAAATATTTTTTCCGATATTCCAAATACAATGATACAAGGTCCCTTCACATTCATTACATACATCGCCAAAATGGTGTAATTGTACTGGTGTTATTTCTATATGCACAAGTGAATTATTTTGCAATATTTTCGGACGAGTATTTAGAGATCATTTCTGTGCATCTTCACAAACCAATAGGATGTTCCAATCCTACAATGTTGTTTCCTTATTCAAGTCCTTCCTCCATGCTTCTAATATTCCCTCTGAGGACACTTGGGAACCAGGAATTAAGTAATCATAGAAAGAAGAAATCAAGCCTTTGCAAATATTTAAAAAACATTTTCTTGGTAGGATGAATTTTTCCTTCATCAATTGAAACAGAAGCTGTTTGTGTACATCACCAATTTTCCTCAGTCCCCTCTCTGTGCATATATAGCCCCCATCTGCTCTTCAAACCCAGCACTGCCTAAATCACACCCATCACAGATTCCAAGTTCTGTACCCAAAACATGCGAATTCAAATCTCATCTGCATTAAAAATTGTTTTGGGAAAGGAGACGCACCTTGATTGAACGTTCCTCAATGGTGGGTGCATTGTCATTGACATCTTCTAGCTGGATTATTAGTGTACCAGTTCCTGTGGCTGGGACATCATCTGGTGAGGTGGCAGACACACATCAGGAGAACAACTCAATTCTAGGGAAGCTAAAACGTCAGTGAGATAACGTACATATTTAGTTTGGCCCCTAAAGCAGTGCAGAAAACTAGATGACCGTGTACAAGTCTTGCCTCCTACCTACCATTGTCATATGCACCAATGAGTACTGTGTATTTGTTGTCCTTGACGAAGAGAGCCTCTCTATCCATGTCCTTTCGTACTTTAATCAGGCCCATGTCTGACACATTCAGCCATCCGGCAGGGTCTCGAATTATTCTATACCTGGATATAAACAAGAAAAACGGACAGTTAATGCTATGCAAGCGAGCGGATAACAACTAACATGCTTCATGACTGGGCATTCACAGATCCGATCACCATAAAAAGATTCAGTTGATATTTGCCATATACAGTTCTTTGAGTTTTGCATGGACATATTGTCAACTTAAGCCTGAAACATTTTACTTTTTATTTGGCTAAATGCTCATTAAGCCAAACTTACAATAAATTGAAAAACTGGAACATTTAAGGTTTTTAGTGGTTGCAATTATTGACAGCAGGACTGACATATTGAACCATGATTATTGCTTTATCATCAACGAAACTCAATCTCTATCAATTTCCAAATCAAAGTGATGCAATGAATATCAACAGCTACTGATTGGAAATGGTGGAACGAGAGGTCGTTTTCAGCATTTTAAAGAAACACAATAAAATCATAGCTTAATTCTAATATGTTGGAGCAAACCAAATTACACAAAAACTTTGGAAGACAATAGTTAACATGTCGTAAATGCTGGTTGCACTTTAATAGTATACGGTGAAATTAAAGATTAATTGAATAGTCTTTGTTGCCCTCAGAGGTTGGAGAATTGACACCTAAAGCTTGTTTTTTCTTATTTTAGTTCTCTGACATAACCTTGCGTTTAAATACTTGTTGAAAATAAAGATCAGAGTATGAGCTTACTTGACTGTCTGTTTGCGTGCAGTGTCTGGGTCAGAAGCAGTGTACTGCACCACATCACTGCCCAGTGCAAGGTCCTCCCGTTTTGACACATGTTTTTCTATTGGATCAAAGATTGGAGCTTCATTGACGTCCAGCACACTCACCACCACTGTGGCAGTGGCAGTGGGCAATGGAGTAGCAAAAGGAACCTCATTCTCCACTGCAACCAACAGAGTGTGCGTGGTGCTCCTCTCAAAGTCAAGACCCTGATTGGATGGAAGGAAAAGCAGAGCAGCACAATTCAGACAAATGTCTCACAACTCTTACTGCTGTACAACTTACACTCAAATTCCCTCAATACATAACCAGTGGCGGCTGGTCAATAGAGGGCCATGGGGCCTGGCCCCACCATGAGCCACACGAAAAAAAAAGAAAACAATAATAATAATTATAATAATCATAAATTATACAAATTGTCAATATTTGTGTTTTTGAACAATGGAATGTACCCAGTAATATGTGTAAAATATGATATCTGCGCAAAATATATGCTTTTCCTGCTCGTCCTCTCCGCCTGTGTGCTCGTCTGCTCGTGCTCTCCGTCTGTGCGTGGACACGTCTGAGAACGCGCAGCTTGGGGGGCCCAAAAGAGGCGGGTCTATGAAGCAGTTTAGCCAATTGCTGATTAAAGATATAAATGAGTGACATACAATTTAGCCAATCAGCGCCCTCAAATAGATTCAGAGTGGGGCCAGAACGACCAGGCCCCCCTCGCTGCACTAATTGAGATGTTAAATTCACAGTGAAAACTCATCATAGCTTAATTTAACATCAGTATTCATAATTACACTTCATGTTTACTTCTCCTGATCTTTACCTCCTATAACAAGGTCCATAGGGGCATCTCAATAAATGAACATGTTATATTATATTATATAAGTGTTATTTACTGATTGTTTTCGTGTTGGAATACATGTTAAATATTTAACTGCCAAGTAATAATGCGTGTTTGATACTTACATTTTTTTTGCATTAAATCATACTGGGATGTTTGCTGAAATTGATAGGATGGCCCTACCTAGAACATTTTCCACCTGCCGCCACTGTACATAACAGTGATTGTTATCTAATAAACTCACAAAAGGTTGCTGAAATACTATCTATGGAACAAACATTTAATGACAGATATCTCATAACTTTAATATTGTGACTGTGAGAATTCTTTGTATATTTCCTACCTTGGCAGTAGAAATGATTCCTTCAAGTTTGTTAATTCCTGTTTTCACAGTGAAATGTCCTCCAGGATCACCATCGATAATCGTGAACTTAGCGTTCCAGGCTGGGGAAAGTGGCTCGTCACCATCTGTGATCAACATCCTAACGACATGAGCGTCCACTGCATTTTCTTTAACAGATGCCGCATACTGGGAAAATTTAACAAGGGAGTTAAAAGAGAAAAACAGTGAAGATCAGAAAAAAGGATGCTGCTTGTAAACAAGTATTTTTTTAACCATGGCCTTGATTTCATAATCCGCATCACCATGCAGTTTAGTTCATGACTCTACAGCTATGGGATTCTGTTTACTATAGTTCACTTACCATGAACGAGCCAGCTCATACATGGTCAACTTTAAACTAGAGTACTAAAAACAACAAAATGAAGCATGGCAAAAACCCCAAAGCTTGACAGATCTGCGGTGCCTAGTTATGGTTGCTGAGCTAGGATTGTAGACCTGCTCATCTGGAGAGGTGTTTAGTGAACGTAGCTCTCTAGTCAGAATCATGTACTTACGGAAGGCTGAGTGAAGGCCGGAGCATTGTCGTTGCTATCGGTGACAGTAAGGATTACTTTTGCTTCCCTTGTCAACCCTTCTCCTATCAGGTCTGCTGCTTGAACCACTAGAGTGTACTTTGGATATTTCTGTTCGAAGAGAAACACAAATGAGTTTAACTCACCAACTTGAAGGCATAAACATTTTTGACGTAATTTTACAGACTCCGTTGGAGAAAAATCCATTAAGAAAAATAGCTAAGAAGCTAATGAGTCCCATTAGCCCTGGGTGGTGTGATGTTACATGATGACAAATGTTACTTTGAACAACAAAATGAAATGTACAGTGTATAAAAGCAACAGACTACTTTCTACTCCATCAGGGGGCATTCGTAAGGTTCAGCGTCATCAAAATTGCATTTCCTGTTGCTCTAGGCAATTCCCATAATATTCTCTTTGGAAATGCAAAACGGAGGAAAGTCGCAAGGTGGTATGAACGTTACCGCGACAACAAATTTGGAGTTACTTGAAATGACTGCGTCATGAATGAATAGGAAAACGTCAGTTCTACAAGCTACCTCAGGCTGGTTGGCAAGATGTACAGTTTCTTCTGCATGGGGATTATTGTTTTCTATGTCTGCTAACAAATATCCTGAATCTGTAGTTTTGTGTCAATGAATCTATATCTGCCACATATCTATAGATTTCCAGATATGCATCATTTGATCTTTCCAACCCCACTTGTCAAGATCAGCCAATAGCAGATGGCTATATAAACTTTCACACAGTTTCTGTGATCAGCTGTGTGAGATCTCAGTCAGTGGTTTCATACCAACATCTACTAATAAACTACTTCCTATGTAAACAAACTACTTCCTCAGTCGGCCCGCACGAAAGACAGACAGGTTTTTAGAAGGCTCACCTCTCTGTCAAGCCCGCCGGCATTGACTCGGATGGCTCCAGTGACTGGGTTGATGACAAACAGAGATGCGGTGGGCAAATCTGGATCCTGGCTCAAAATACGGTAGCGAATATCTGAGGCGTCAGTATCTGGCTGGTCAAGATCTTCGGCCACAACCTTAATTACCTCATAACCTGGAGAGAGGGAAGTCAGAGGTGAAAATTAAGTATGTGATATTCTTGGTAGGGCTGGGGCTTAGAATTTTGTCTTCCAACGATGATGAAATCAAGGTAATTGAGATAAAACTATTATTGTGCCGCTTTTCAGCCCTCCGCGGCCAGACCAGAGGCTGCGGACTCGATGGAACCTCTCCCTGCAGGAAAGGACTCATGCTCCCAGGGCAACGTCTAGGACGAAGTCGGCAACCCACTAAACCAGTCTTCAAAAATGGACCCTTTCTCGATAACCATGCTTTGTGGCTTTGTCATCACCATTTATATCTATACACCCAATGTGTTCATAAATAAATTGTTTAGCACAACATTCTTCATAGATCCAGCCTCTTGGCTCTCAAAGTGCACCACATTATTGCATTTAACTTGAAGACGTACACAATTTTATTTCTAGATGCATCCATAGTCAATGAGTAATCGTTGATTTTTCCCATAAACGAGCAGCGCACTTCATCAAAAACGTGATTTACAGAATGAAGCTGGTACGATCATTTTTTCCAACAATGCACTTGTGATGGTTGTGGTCAGTCAGTGACGTCAATTAGTCTAATGCAGGGATTCCCAAAGTGGGGGTGCGCGAGCTGCCTCTAGGGGGTGCGCGAGAGGAAAAGTGTAATGGCGGTCTGATGGTGTAATAATATTAAATATTAAAAAAAAATGTAATTTTAATTTAAAAACTGTCAGGTGGGACATCTGAAGCTATCAGTCGTAAAAGAGGAGAGGGACAGAGAGAGAGAGAGGAATCTGAGGCGAGGGGAACGGAGAGGTGCGTTATTGGGGAGAGACCGGGAGAAGAAATCGAGCCAGAGTCAGAGGAAGATGAGACGGAGGAGACCGAAAAGGAGGAAGGGATAGCACAGACAAATCGGGAGCACATCGGCCCATCGCGGAGTCAAGGTGAAAAAAGAGGAAACGAGAGTGAGCATCAGACTGGGAAAAAAAGAGGAAATATGATGAAAAGTATGTGTGTCTGGGCTTCACTTGGATTGGCAACGCAGATTCCCCAAAGCCACAGTGCGTGGTGTGCAGTGAGGTTCTGGCTAACAGTCTGAAGCTCTTATTTACGTCGCCACCTGAACACCAAGCATGCCAGTGCAAGTCAAAAGCCCCTTACATTCTTTATATCCAAATTGGAGGAGTTACAAAACAGCCAAAAACAACTGCAGTCTCATTCATGTGTTGGTCTATAAATGACGCACTACGGGCTTCATATCTGGTTACAGAATAGCGAGAAAGGGGCTACCGCACACAATCGCCGAAGACGTGAGCTTGCCAGCTGCCAGAGAGATGGTGGAATGTATGATTGGGGAGAAAGAAGCAAAAAAGTTGTGCATGATCCCGGTGTCCAACAACACTGTGTCGCGCCGCATCGATGCTTTGTCCGAAGACATCCTGGCTACATTAGTCGCTCATTAATTGTAAATTAAATGTGATAATCTGCCTCTGAGCCTGTGCGTGTGTGCATCCGTATTGCTCTTTAAAAGTGACGCCTTGTGTCACTGAAAGTTATTGAAACTTTGTTGCAGTGTTTCAGGGCGTTTTCACACCTTCAGTTCGTTTGCTTTGTTGCAGTTGCTCCTTTGTTCGGTTTGTGTTCACACTGCAACATTTAACAGCGGACTAAATCTTGTAAACAAATGCCACGCGCGAGCAAACTGTTCTCTCATTGGTCCGATTCTTATGCGGCTATGAAGGCTTAAAAGGCTCTGTTGCTTCTTTTTTTTTCTTCTTTTTATTAAGGGGGGGGTGCGCGAACCCGGTCGGGATGTAGAAGGGGGTGCGCGGCCTAAAAAGTTTGGGAACCGCTGGTCTAATGAATAGTCTTGTCATAACCCATATAGTTAACTAAAATGACCCTTCAATATAAAAAGTAGTATACAATTTATAGCAAGGTTAACTACCATGATGAATTGCATGCACATAAAACAAAAAGGTAGATTTAGACAACTGGCAGTTGGGAATAATGACCAAGGTGACAAAGGTTATTTTTGATTTAGCCATCAGTGTAAGCTTAATTAGGATGATCACTTTTTTGAGAATACGAGTTTGCAAACTGTCTTACGTTTTTAATTAGGTTACAGGTCGCATCAGAAAAAGTCCCTTTCAGTAATGGCACATCCACTGTGTAGTATTCCCCAAATGTGTTGGAGCAGGACCTTGATTTAACTCTATCAAAGCTTTAGGTCAAACAGTAGCAGTTCAAATATGCTCTTTTATCTTGTGATAACGAAAAACACCGTGTAACATTAACAGACATCTTCAGGGCTAAAGGAGATCCACTGCCTGTACCTTTTGGCGAGGACTCAGCAACTTCTCCCAGGAAGGTGTCTTGAGTAAAAGTTGGTTTGTTGTCATTCTGGTCAATTACTTTCACAATAATGTCCATAGGCTCCTCGGCAGTTCCTGCACCTTCTGCCACAGCATGTGCTTTAAACTGCAGAAGACAAACGCATTGGAACTATAAAACTGTATACTCAATAATAATCCATGTAGATCCTTTATTCCATATAGCTAGCATTCACACTGGTGACACAACATGCCACTGGTTTCACTTTAAATCTCTGATCTACAGGTGTACCAAGATAGGCAGTGAAGAAGACCGTTAGCAATTAAACATCATGTTACCAATGTAAGATTGAATAATTATTGTTTTTGGAGGAAAGGTTGATTAAACGCCCTGAATAAACATCTGTGATTGTGCCGATATGCACAAATTAGTTTGAAGGAATATGAAGCTCGGCCATGTAATACTGAGCTAGCTGCTCCAAGGTGATTTTTTTGTTCCAGTTATAGTTATGGGGCAACTCGGATAGCAAAAAAGCCCAGCGCTGTGGGTCACAGCGGGCTGGTGGAGCGCCGGGTCTAAACTGTAACGCCATCAACAGGATGAGAGCCCTGGTGCTGGGCTTTGCTCTGGCTGAATGTAAACTGCTAATGAAAGCTCCATCCGTCTCCCAGAGCAGGTGCACGCTGTACGCTGTACCCCAGTAGCATGAGATGAGGTTGCGAATCGTTTTCTTGTTTCTTCCACTTAGACTTTAAAATCAATAAACAAACTATAAAAAAGGCACAAGGATCATGGATGTATGATTGAAAAGCCTTCAGGGCAGCTCTACATCTTTGTCATCTCATGTTGGACTGAGGACAGACTACAGTGACTATCTTCTTATTCTAGGAACAAGTGGTATTACATGACAGGACGGGTCGGGGCTAGCATGCTCATTTTAGTAGATACAGCATCTCTGATCAACAGACGTCTTTGACTTAATCACTGTAACCTCTTCACATTCGACTGGTACATTTTTGGAGTCTTTTAAACTAAAATCCTGGACAAATTACACATGTAATTCAGAAAGGAGTACAAAGTGTGTCAATATGATTGCCTGCCTGATCATGAAAAGAGAGTATAAAACTAACATCAGAGAGGGTGCTTACCATGTACACGCCTATTAACTCCCTGTCCAGCGGTTGTGTGAGATACAGATTACCAGTGTTTTTGGTCATGGTGAAAAGGTCAACAGGATCCTCACTGGCTCCTGGACCAGTGATGCTGTAGAAGATCTTCTGTAGTTTATCCTCATTAGAACGGATCTGGAAAAAACACACCAGGCCGGAGTTATACCACTCTCACCGTTATATTAGCTACAATATTGTGTACTGCAGAGGTCTGCATTCACCTTTCTGAGGTACAGAAACCGGTTACAATACTCTACATGGCTAACAGCCGATTCATTATTTCAGCCATAGTGCAACTCAGAACATCTATGCATTATCTTTATAATTTCACCCGATAACAGGATGATTACACTTTAAAAATATAAAACAAGGTTATTAACTTATTATCACCAGTTAATGAAAAATTGAAACTATGGCTATATTTAGGGAGGAGTGGGGAGAGATGCACACATGAAAATGGAACGCTATATTTGAATGTACTGTAAATAGAAAACCAAAAATGTAATAAAAAGCCGAGCTCAATGACTGCAGCGGGAACCTTGGCCGAAACAGAGAAACAAATAATCAAAATACAGTTCAGTATCAAATTCTCAGGAACAAGGGGCTTATGTTCCTCTTACTTGAGCTACTAGTAGGGGGTAGGGTCCTCTGTCATTCTCAGAAACTTTTAATTCAGGAATAACCCAGTCTCTCTTCCTCCTTATCAGCCCTTCACCAGTCTTGGGAAAATTCAGAATGGGCACCTGGAAGAAAATGCACATTTGTAGCCAGTTAGTGTGACAGACACAAGACATTGGACTCTTATCGCTGCAGCGCACGTTAGTGCATAGTTGTAACCCTGCTGTTTTTCACAGTTGTCGTTACAGTTAGTCAGTGCTACATACCTGGTTGAACTCTGAATATATAAATTAATAAATATTCAAAATTTGACTATTCAGATAGATAGATAGATAGATATTTGATTGTGAAAAAAAAGCGACAATAATTCAACAACTGTAATGATGACAGAGCGAATGACACCGTTTCCCAACAGCAAGCGCTATATTCCACCGTTTGTACTTTTTAAAACAGAAAACATTTTATTTTGTGATCATAAATGAAAATGACATACAATTTAGCCTCCAGCAACCAGACACGTTTATTTAGATTTTTATTAATGAAATGAGACGGTGTCTTATAGATAACTCCATATTGCAACTTCAGGAATCAGCCGTTCCGCGTCCATTGCGACGATTTCTTAGCGAGCAACAGAGATAAATGAAAACCGGGCGTCTGACAAAAGTTTAGAGCTGCGCAGTGCTGACAGTTGAGACACGGCGTCATGACCATAATGCGCTAAAATTGATGTACAAATAGTTTGAACACATATTTGGCTAATTTTGACAGTACTCCTAATAAGTTACATTAAGTTAGTATAGAAAAAAAATTGAATTCCAAACTTACATCCCACAGCATTGCTATGAAAAAGACTTCTGCTAACAGAATTGAACCGGTGAGCTTTGGCAATTCATACACAGCCACAAAGGGGCAGCGTTCTATAGAAAAACTGATCTTCGCATGCAGAGCCTTTCTCCTGTCAAACCTGTCTCTAACTATGTCAATTCTTCCAGACCCTTGATAAACACCAATTTGATGCATGTGGCACATGCAAAACATATTTTACATCAAATATATTATTCGAATGAGCGTAATTTAGAAACGTACATTTGCAAGTTTCCTTCATGCCCTTTCAAAAGTGTCTCTAATCCTACAGTACCTCTGTCTTATTAGCAGAGTCCACTTCAGTGTGGTGGTGCTGATGGTTGTGGTGTTTGAGTTCTCCATGGTGATGCTGGACATTATGGTGGTGGTTCCCATGGTCATGCCCATGGTGCACTACTCGGACAAGAACACTCATTTTGTGACCTTTTGAGTCCCAGGAGTGGATGAAGAATTCCCGGTGTCCATGAATATCAACTGGTCTTTTTACCTGGAGGGGGAAAAAAACATCCATTAGCAAAGGTCAACCTGCTGTTAACAGATTTGGATTCAAGAAAGCTCTCAACATGACGTCAAACTTCTAAAAATCCAAAGTGTTGAAGGTAGTTTGACATGAAAGACCAACAACAAGTGTTGTTGCCAGTCAACTAAATCTGTGCTCCATTCAGGTGGGTCCAAGTTACACATGTAGGAGTCACTCAACAGAGATACTGCCGCCTTGAAACTTACATTGGTTCTGTCATCATACTTCATCTAAGTTGAGTCAAAATGGTATTTTGTTATCGTTTCTGAGATAAACCACCTGAAGTGTTGCTGAGAATTCATATTTTCACACAATAGTTACTCAAATCCCCTAATCATGTTAAGGCACAAAGGGATGTGCAAGGATTTTGGAGAGGTGAGCATTAGAATTTTACAATAGTCTGTTGAACTCTACTGACCTTCAATATGCCATCTGTCTGTACTTTGAAATGGCTGTTATCGGTGCTGAAAAGAAATGTTGCGCGGCCTGTGCAGTCAGAGAAGCCCACTGGAATTTGAAAGAAGAAATAGTTATCAATTACAAATGCAGAACATACAGAGAAAACAGAAATAATTGGCAAGTCTTCATATGATGTGTTCTGGCTAATAAAAAAAAGTAGCCTTTCTAATAAATAACACTGCTACTATTATTATTAGTGGTAATATTTTTTTACTATTATTCTATCATATCCACTTCGGCAGTTTTTTAAAATTTTAGTAGTAATCCTTTTTCTATTATTATTGGGCCTAACATTACTGCTTCTACTGCTATTACTACTCATTGTATGGTATGGTCATATGGATCGATTGTTCATTCTGTACACATGACATCTATTGCACTTCTGACCATCCTGATAGAGGGATCCCTCCTCAGTGGCTGTCCCTGATGTTTCTTCCTTCCCCCCCCCTCAATGGTGATAAGATTGATGCTTCCTTTACCTCAAACAATCTTTGACACGGTACAGACAGCTGCTTGTAGAGTGCACATCAACCTGACAGTCAAGTGTTGTTTTGGCCTGCCATCAACTTACTCACAGAATTTTTTGCATTAATGTGCAACAGCTGGTATGACCTGCAGCTGGTAACATTACAGCCAGAGCTTATAACCTTTATCAATCACCAAATCATTTCTCACATTTCCACACTCCAATTCATCACTCTCATATGCAGTGAATTATTTGTACTGTATTCTCAGCTGTGGTGAAGGAGCGCAGCAGTGCAACACTAGCAGGCTGAGATGGACAAAACACAGCAGAGTCCAGTGAAGAAGAGTTTGCTTCTGATCAATATCGATCCATTAAAATATGTACATATTATCCCGATAAAGATCCTTAGGATTAGCTCAGAACATCTTGTTACAAAAGATTAAGACTACTGTAACCCAAGTTGTGCAATATGTTGTGACAAACTCATGACTGAGGTGAAGTCTCCAAATAAAAATAAAAAGCATGAAAAAGCTTTAGCTGCATACGTCTATACTACGGTTGTCCTTAGTGATATGTTTAATTTTGTTTTCAAGAGTGGCATCTTTCATTTAATAAAGATTATTCAAGTTTGGTGAAATTGAATACCTCCTATGCCTATTGTATATGGGGTCAGATCAGTATTCATATTAATAAATGCACACAATCGTACTCACAAATGTTTTTTGTGATTTATAAATAAATGACTCGACAAAAATATTTTTCATAGCACACATGATAAAAGCGAAATCATTCATTTTAGGTTGGTACCCACAGGCTAGATCACAGGGAGCTACCACTTGTGTTATACCGGGTATATGCATTATAACATTTCAACCAAAAGAGTTGGATCATTGTCGATCCGTACGGATTTGGCACACATGTGAACCGTGGATTAATAACTCAGTTTAACGTTTATCATTACGGAGTGAAATAAAGTTTTACTGATGAACGTTGGAGCCAATAGCCATTACAATATGCGATCAGGACACCATACTTGTCCAGGAGGATATTACCATGCATCAGCCACTAAACAGACTGAATGTAAAACTGCCATAACACAGCACCAAACAGTTTATTATGACCAAGCAACCACAAGACAACCCAGTTTAATGATTTGGTAATGCCATGAGTTGACACATTGTACGTCTGCAGCGTCATTAGGGACTCTTCCCTCCTCAAGCAAACCAGAAGACTGGTTCATCTTGTTTTAGACAAGAAAAAGACAAAGGCCAAACCAAAGAGGGTGATCAGCCATTCTACTGAGATAATTGGGAAAAAAGTAAACGGTGGAACACTTCCGTGACCTGACAAACATGTCAGGTCTGTAGTGAAAAGAACTGCAGCCGTATAGTGCTTCTTTTCTAAGACTATTTGATAAAGCAAGGCCTGTAAAACAGGCTCGGGGAGATTGTTTTTCCCTGCAGGTAAGAGCAGTACAGGAGGTGCGGAGTGAGTGCAAGCTGAAACCTGAGGTTGTTTGTGGGTGAGAACAATGTGAGCAGCTAATCTGTAGATGGCCAAATGAGGAGCACCGTAGCAAAGCTAAGGAGTTTAGTCGATCACTTTAACTTTGGTCTCGATGTTAAGCTAAAATGTTCTTTCCTGAAGGTACAAGCTGAAAATAATCCATAATAATGAACATCGTAAATGAACAGCACACCGTTTCCTTCAGGTGCGCATTAGCCAATGAGAGAGAGCGGCTTCCTGGATTGTACCTACCTTTTCCCAGTGTCGTGCCCTGCCTCAGGTGCTTCCTGAACACCCGGATAATCAACACATCCGACTTGAATCCAGGCACACATGTTGATGCCTTAGTGGTCAATAAAGATGAGGCCTAAGAGAAGAAAACAGCATTTTTATTCATCATAATCCAGATGTATGGAAATGTGGAATCAGTAGGCTACAGGATAACTTTTTCAGTCGGATTTTGTTAAGGAAACTGTAAAATGGCATTCCGAGCCATCACTCAGCATTGGAGTCATCCCCAATTAAGGTGGATAAACTTGCCACCCAGGGAGTCATAGGGTCCAATCTGGGCTAACAAATAATTGCACTGTTGAATTGAACAATCTCAATAATTTTTGTTATTGATCTATTAGTTTGGTCTATGTAATGTTGAAAAAGGTGAAACATGCCCATCAGAAGCACTGAGAATTCAAGGTGATGTTTTTGAACAGTTTTTGTTTTGGCCAAAGCTCAAAAGGCAATATAAAATGATATAAAACAGAGATATAACAGCAAATTCACATAAGAAATAAGCTTGAACTAGCATATTTAATTAAGTAGCAATACAATTATTTATCAAAGCTGTTGCTCTAGGTCTATCAATAACTCTAAATCTGTTTTAAAAAAAGAGCTTGATTCAGTAAAAACTATAATTCGCATATTATAAGAAACTATTTCCCGAAATGTTCACAGTATCATAGTAAACGCAAATGCTGTGAACACCATCGAAACATGTTGGAATTCAACCTGCCGACAACGTCATCAACGGAACTAGGGCGAGGCCCGTGGAGACCTAGTGGCTACTCGAGGGGAGGAAGAATGAAACTCTGAACGAGATTAAACGCTTCCTTGGTTCAAAGGGGTGACATATTTGTTAAGACATTGTTTTTAAATTACTTAATATTTTATGCATCATTATTTACGCCATCTGCAATTCAGTCGAAGCAGCGCTTATTAATATACAAGTTCGCCATTATCACCCGCCCCAACAACCGAACTCCTTTAAGTTAAATACAATGCAGAGCCGCGGCAAGTGTTGACTAACACAAATAGAGAGTACTGAAATAAAAAAGCTGCTCGGTGCAGAACCGAAAGTTTCGTCAGAAATAGTTTTCTAAAAACACCCAGTAAGGTAACTAACGTCGCCACTTTATTTTCTCGTTCTCTAAATCTAACACGAGAGAATGACAGAAATGCGTGGAAGAGTTAACGTGAAGTAATAATGAAGGCAGGAAATCTCACCTGAAAAACGACGATTAAAATGCCCAAAACCGCGACCCGGCCGGTCCCCATCTGTCTGTAAACCCTCTTTCTATAGTCCTTGCAATGAAAGTAGAAAACCACTGAATTGCGAGGTGATTTTAAAATATATATCCCTTTGCGAATTTTCGTCGTGGATTCTTTGTCTTCTCTCGTGAAGGTAGATTCAGTTACTGACTGAGTTCAGCTGGACGAGTTGCTGCAGGTACTTTCAGCGTGTGACGTCAACCTACAGGTGCGCGGTTTCCGTGTTCCCGATATGGTCATACAGGCTGAACACACCTGTAGAGACAGATACCGGTAGTTTCTGTTACTTCCTGCTCATGAACCGGTAGCAGATAAACAACAGATAACACACCGACAGCAGTGTTATTGACCAGCAGCTGTATCAGAGCTAAGTGAATAGCATTCTTAAACTTTCTGTCTCATTTCCTCTTACTGACAACCCCGGCTTTCTCTCTCTCTCTCTCTCTCTCTCTCTCTCTCTCTCTCTCTCTCTCTCTCTCTCTCTCTCTCTCTCTCTCTCTCTCTCTCTCTCTCTCTCTCTCTCTCTCTCTCTCTCTCTCTCTCTTCAGCTCCCTCTTGCCTCTTCTTTCTCTCTTTCGCTCCCACTCTTTCTCTATACCTCTCTCCTCTCTCTCTTTCTCTCTCTCTTTATCTCCCCCTATCTCTCTCTGTATCCCCCTCTCTCTCTCTTTAGTCTGCATACAATTGACAACACTTTACATCCTAATATTGACAAAATATTTTCATATGGTGACATAAAATTTTAAACTACTTTACTAAATTACTAAAAACTAAATTTTAAACAACCCTGTGGGATTTAAGATTCCAACTAAGGTCGTTCATAGACTGCTGTCAGGGTATGAAACCAGCCTCGGAAAACCAGTAGAAGTTTCAGGTTCCCCATTTTCATAGAGCTTAACGAGATCCTAACCATACACTGCCATGCACCATGCATGTGATGTGTTTATTATTGCTGCTGTATTTACAGTACACCGTACAGCACACTCCCATGACACTATTCAGTGTGTTTGAGTATGCAACATGCAGCAAAATAATTTGCTAATAGACTGTACACAGAGTCTAAGAAACGTTTTAAGAGCACTTCTTCCATCCATCCATCTATTCTTTTCTTACCCTGACTGTCTGGACATCTGACTGTGACCTGATTTGTACTTTATAGTCAGTATCTACGGACTGCCCAGTAAC
Organism: Melanostigma gelatinosum; assembly: GCF_949748355.1. Taxonomy (NCBI): domain Eukaryota; kingdom Metazoa; phylum Chordata; class Actinopteri; order Perciformes; family Zoarcidae; genus Melanostigma; species Melanostigma gelatinosum. Next base: position 25,880,092 of record NC_136645.1, on the reverse strand, counting down.
TAGGCTTTGCCCCCCTCACAGGCAAAACCATGAGCTGATTCACAATAAGGCTTCATTTGATTTCTGACTTTATTATTATTTATTTACTCAGGCTTTTTGTGGACCTTAACTCAATATAAATGGACTGAAAATACAAACTGAATATAAATCAGAACAATCTCATCTCACTTGCTGCTGCCATTGTTTTACAATTTACTTTTAAAGTAAAATTTGTGGCTTATTGACCACAACTTCAGTGGCTATAGCAAGATAGGTTTACACTACAGGGGTAAACAGCAAATCATTTGGTAAATGGTGAATGGACTGTACTTGTATTGCACTTTTCTAGTCTTCCGATCACTCAAAGCGCTTTAACACTACATCATTCACCCATTCACACCCATTCATACACTGATGGCAGGGGCTACCAAGGTGCTGCAAGGTGCCACCTGCAATCCGAACTATCTAATCATTCATACCCTTTCATACACCCACGGGAGCAATTTGTGGTTGTCTTCGGCAGATTTTATGACGACCCGCTCTAAAACTGAGTCACAGTCACCTCCATGAAAGTGCATTTGAATTGCAAATAATAGTTTTTTGTCCACCCGTGTTGACCATGCGACATAAGCCTGACACTTATTCAGTGTCAAGTGTGACAATATATCATGGCGAGACCCAGGAGGACGCCCCACAGAAACTCACTATTCCTCACCAAATCAGAGAGCCTCACAGAGATCAAAACTAATTGTGCATTCCGGCAGTCCTGAACCCGCAAACATTTCAAAGTTTAGGGTTGCCCTTAAGCTGCAGACAAAATATACAACATGGGCATTTTACCATGTTCCACTCAAAAACATAATGGACAACCACATTAGTGTGCAAGTTACTCTCCCTGTGTGCAGTGGTTGACAATATACTGGCTGTATAATAGCTGGCTGTATATCTAGGCTGCTAACAAGAGCCAGCAATATATTATGGGCCTTATCTCATGTAGCATTAACATATTCGGAAATAGCTAAAAATAATATAATTTTAGGCCAACACACAGTGTTCAGGCTAGCCACAAACAGGGATTATACTGCCTTACTAGCTAACGCCTGGGAACAAGTGAAAGAACACTTGCTAATATTGTCAGCATCATAAGAAAAAGAACAGCAATGAAGTAAACAAAAAACACTGTCTGTATTAAAGTATTTAAAGCCAGAGTAAATGCCAACACAAAATCTTTAAACATTTGCTGTTGATGGAACTAGCCTGGATTTTCTCTCTTCCTCTTAGCAATGGTAATGCTAGCTAAAAGAATTTACCAACAATTCACAACTTTATTTGTGATGTCAACAGAAGAATTTCTCAGCTCCACAGAAGTTTAGTGTTGAATCCTATCTGTGTATATGTTATCAGTTTTTAAAAATGATTATTACTGATAAGTATGATATTGATATAACTTTAGCGAGGTTAGCCTTGTAGCAGAATGTAGCTTAGGGTGTAAGCAAGTCCTTGCTAATGTTTGTTAACTTTATGTTGATGAAAGATTTTTTACACTCCTTCAAATATCATTCCCTGGAATTTTTGATTATAGATAAAAGTAATTAAAGCAGTAAATCCTAATTTACTTACAGTGAGTATCAGGCAGACTCAAGAGCAGGTAATGTTAGCTTCTGTGTTGTTGTTGCTTTGGAGTTAGGGGCAACTATTTTTCTCAAATCATTGAGCGAACAAAATGTCACAATGGTAAATGTTCATATTTTACTGTATCACATAGGGCTAAAATATTAGAAATAAACAGACAATAAATAACATAAACTATGGTTTTTAAATGTATTGAGGCCGAGGACTATCGTAATTTAGATATGTACTCTTTTCATAAATGAGATAGGGCTTATGGTTTTGTTTATTATTTTCAATATTTTATTGAGCACCAGGGTCTTTGGTGTCAGATTCCTTTATTTTTCTTTGCTGAAATTGGAACTTAACTACATTCATTTGAAGCTAGTCCTGATTAAAGCGCTGTGCCAGGGGCACGTGTAATAGTGATAATCGTTACCCGGAGAGGTTGGAAGGAGATATATATTTTTTGAAGAAGTTACATTACATTTCTGCGGATATACCTGTGGAGCTAACATTAGCAGAGTACTGCACATCACCACTTCAATGTTATGCTAGTTACCGAAGGTTGTGCTAGTTACCGAAGGTAACAACAATCAATTGTAAAACATTAATTTTAAGTGTCCCTTCCATTAAAGACATAATAAAGTCTATAACATAATCCTCTACAGCTTCAGAGTGAATGAACATGAAAGATGGGGGACTTTTCAAAAAAGCAATTAAGAGATGTTATCTTTTGCTCTTCCCCTCATCAGTCATCCATCCTTCCCACAGAAGGACAGAGGGAAGTGGGGTCAGAAGAAGAAAGACTGGTCAGTTTACAGTGGCCACCACTTAGCCAGTAAAAAGGGTCGATGTGGGATAGAAAGGGAGCGAGGGAGAAAAGAGGAGGAATGAAGGAGTGAAGGAATAGGGCAGGAGTGGGAGGAAGGCAGCAAGCAGTGTCAGATTACATTGTTTGTTGAGTTTGAAGAGCGATACACTACCTTATGTGGGACTATGGGTGTAATCAGGACTTTAATGTCTATGTGTATAATTTTAGTATTTGTCACATTTTAGTTTTTGGTTGACTGAAGTTCTTCTGGACAATAATTTAGCCTTTTGTAAACAGGGCTAGACACAAAACTGGGCTTGCTAGTGGGGTTCATTAGCAATGGGTACTAATAGCCATGACTGTAATCGTCATGTTAACATCAAGTGTTGTTCAGGGTATGATTAAGCCACAATCACTGAGTGTTGTCGTTTAAAAAAATATAAGTTATTTTCAATAGCTACGAACAGTCCCTCCCCCCATGAAAGTTAACACTAACCATAACTGGGACCATATTAGCCGAACCCTACGCTGCTGGCCAACTACATCCCCGTGAGGAGAGCAGATGGGAGTGTCAGTAACCGATTCTTCCCAGCTGCCAGATCCGTTCTGTCATGTGCGGGACATGACGGTATGTCTTGTATCCAGTATGTCTTGCGCGAAGACCCACCCCTACTCTGCCTCTGATTGGCTAGAGGCTGTTAAACACTAACATTAGCCTATGATCTTAACTGGTGCTTCGAACTAGACAGGCCTGGGAGGAGTGGCTCAGCCCCGCTAGCTCAGGTTTTTGTTACCCAAGTCTGAAGGTGGACTTCCTGGTCCGAACTATAGTTGTTGTTTTTTTTTTACAATTTTCGTAAACTATTTCAACATTTCCGATAATTTTTTAAGCGAGAAATCAACTATGTATATTTTTCATGTTGGCTGTTTTTCTGAAAGAAATCAATATTATTGATAATATAATTATTAATTATTATTATGACATGATTATGATTTATTATATTACTATAGGCTGGTGCCGTGGTTTGCCTGCAAGGCCGTGGGCCTTGCAGGTTCATCTGCAACCAGTTGACCTTGAGTGTCCCTGCCCGGAATGTAGGCGTCAACAAAATTCCTGGAGAAAACAGAGACATTACTGATCCTGTTGAACCTTTAAGACATCACAGGTGTCATCCAGTTAATTTACCAATAGTGCATAAGGCTTTGTGGCGGGGTAGATTGATCACACAATGGATTCAAATACAGTTGTGTAAAATTCGTCCAAATACCATTACAAGTACTAAATAATTTAATTTTTAATTATTAATTACAGCTTTATTTATGGATTTTAGGTATTGTTAAGGGACCTGTGTAACCCTAACCCTTGTTATTCAGTGAAGAAAGTAATACTATTACTAATTACACTAGTGTGACTTTGTTGATACCATATCATTGGCATTTTTGTTACAATTAATCTGTCACAAATTCAAATGTCAGCCCTTCAGCCTGGTCTCACTCCCATGGTGTCAAATACCAACACTTAGGCAGTGGCCCTCTGCATCTTGATACTCACGCACCAGGCACCCTTAAAAGTCTGTATGAGACGCACAAGGCTTTCAAGACACTCCAAACCCTAATCAATATTAGAAACAGAGCAATGGGTTTAGTATTTAAGAGCAAGAAGTTGGCTAATGGCAGGAGGGAGGGGTGGGGATGGGTCAAACAAACACAAGACTTTTACTGGGGACGTTTGTCTCCCGTGTGAACCACAAGTTGCGTGAATTTTACTTCCAATGTGTATGTGGTTTTGTTGCCTAAACCTAACTGCCGCTGTTTTATAATGTTAACCACATGTAACAACGTTAACCGCGACTCTTTCACAACATTAACCACGCAGTGTCATGATACTGCCCAAAAGGCTGCCCCGGCGTCATGATAGTGATGCCAGAGGATTCTGCCTGAACAGCAAAATATTTCATGAACCTTTCAGACATGTATGTAGCAAAAATGTGATGTAAATTTTACATGTTGGTCTCATGTCTGAATAAGTATCCGAGTCAATTTCACTCAAAAGTCACAATGTAAATCTTGACCAGACCTAATAAAACTTCTGTAACACCTCCAACATGGCACAAGTCTGAATTTACTGTTGGAACATTATTATAAATGCTGCAGTAGCAAATACAATTACAATTCACTGTGCACAAAGAAAAGAAAATCTCTTTTAAAAAACAGGAAACCATGCTTACTGTAACAGTCCTGTTATGTCAATTCAGACATAACAGGTCTACCGGGAGATTTGTTTTTCGCAATGCTAGCTCCCCGGGCCAAAACAAGACGGCAGTCGTTCAATGCTACTTTGGTACCAAGATCGTGGACCCAACCGCTCAAAAAATAGTTGTAAGCCTTAAGACTCTTGTACGCCTTCATCTGGCAACCCGTGTAGGAGGTCTGGAGGACGAGGTAATTTGTTAGCAGTTTAGTGCAAAAAATTGCTCTTCTTCATTTTGTAGGGATCGCATCCAATATGTGTTTCTATTTTCTGGCAATAACTGCTGCGTGCAGGTTCAACCAACCCTTTTATGTATTCACTTTGCTTAATTTCCAGTATATAGGTTCTTCACTTCCTGCCCTCTATTTGAATTTTGCGCGTCATAATAGTCACGTGATTACAAACAAGCTATCACCCACTGACCTTGACTATGTTTATGTGTGTCAACTAAGAGACAAAGTTTATTCTGACCAGATCACTTATCTCATTCACTTTCTCACACACACAGAAACAAGCATGGTGTCCTTCCACTATCATACAGGAATGTAAAACAAGCTCCCAAACTCCAGATGAACTTGAATCTGGTTAATTACCGGTAGTAGAGAAAGCAGATGGTTGGGAGTGGGAGAGATGGCGCCAGAGAATCTTTTGTTAATACTTTGGTGATATTCTGAATTTTCATCTAGCACCATCATAAGGTCAGAATTTCAATTTGTCTTTGACCTCAGCCTCAGCAGTTGTTTTTAGTGCTAATTAGCAAATGCTAGCATGCTAACACGCTAAACTAAGGTGGCAAACTTAAACTACGGGTTTTTTAGCTGTGATATGACTGCACTGTGATGAAACACGTGCTGGTGTAGACATTTCTTACCAAATTTAGTCTTTAAAAATCTTCATTTGCAATGGCTAAAAAACACCATCTACTGTTTTAAAGTGGCCCTTATCTTGCGAGGCCATTTTTGAGATAGAGTCGACCTTTTAGGACTAATCTACGTATCTTCGCCTCTTCCCACAGCGTCTATCGTTTTTACTTTTTCAGTAACCACTGTGTAGCATTACAATCAAGTTACAGTAACATTATACTGTATCTGCAAAACATCAGCATGTTAGCATTGTCACTGTGCATACATTGCCATGCTAGCATTAGGATTCAGCTCAAAGCCCTGTGCACAAGTACAGCCTTACAGAGTTGCTTGCATGACTGTAGACTGTCTTGTTGTAAAAGTACTGGTCATGATCAATGAGTAACTGCACTGACATCAGATTAGAAAAGAACATGGAATGTTTGCTTTTCCTTCATGTTTGATCTTCAACAACAAAACGCTTAAAGCTAAATAAGTCATAACTCAAGATCCACATTAGACATAACTATTGTTTTCCAGAGCTTTCAACCATCTCATGGTCTTTGCTCAGTTGCAATAGAGATGGCTCAGTTGTTGTTGTTTTTCCCAACTATTTCACACTCAACAAAACAGACCACACAAAGTAAAGCTCTGCTATAACTTAATGTAGTGTATGCTCTGCTTTTATTCCTTGAATAAAAATACACAACATAATTCCACATAAAACATAATTTTTGCTCCTTTGACTTTCTGTTAACTGCCCAGCAGATTGTCTCCCTTTGTCCAGGCCTTTAGTGGTGGCTGCTAAACGGTTATCATGTCAATCATTAACTGTCAGGTCAATGTTTAGGATAGTCTAGTATCTGCTGACAGCACTGGGGATACTGGTGGATTTACAACAACAGCTCTGACAAAGTGAAATACTTTAAGAGTATAACTTTCAAAGAAATTAAGCCGAGTCATGAATAAATTGTATGCGATAGAATATTTGGTTTCTCACTTTGGCAACATTATGTTATAGCCTTGTTTTCTATCTCAATGGATACAATTTAGATCACAAGAAGAAAATAAGACTCCAGGGGAAATCAGGGATGCACACAATCACATAGTTATTTTTACATAACATATTCGAAATTATTATGCAATTCTGAACATGCAAAATAAAACTAAAAGGGCGTACTTTATCGAACTAAAATCCCTTTAACTTCTTAACATTGGCTGTAGAAGAGAAGGCCTAGAGTGTTTCTCTATATGTCTGCAGCTGACTACAGCACAAAAGCACTTCCATCATTCAGTAACACTGGACTTCCTGTTGAAAGCCCATCATCAGGCCATTCGGGAGCTTTTAGTTCCCATCAAATCTTTATGGCAGCGAAGCCGTTCCCTTTCTGGTTAGAGCTTCACATGTACACAGTCACATGATCACAATGCATGCACTTGCAGGCGAAAACAACTTTAGCTTTGCAGTGAAAAGCTATAAGTCGAGCATCTGAAACCACCATGGACAAGAGTTTAGATTATATCAGTTTGTATGTGAGTGTGTCCGTGTGTGCGGGTGTTGGCGGAGGACAAGCCCAATCATGATTGCTTTTCCTGGAATGTGTGTGGAGGTGTGGTTTCACCTGAAGAACCACATTAATGCAGTGGAGGGGGGGGACAACAGGGAGGAGGGGTGAGAGATCATCTCCTTATTCCTGAATAATTGTTTTAGCACATTCCTGTTTACTGCTTAACCACTAAACTAAGGCCGATGAAATTACTTGTCTGTGTTCTTGGATAGAAGAGCAGACTGAAAATGGATGCGCTTCTGCTTCATGAGTAAAATGCAAACATGTCTCCTAAACCTCAGACGAGTGAGTAAGCATCTGCTAAAGATACAAATAAAACGACTGTAATGTAAGTGCTTCATGCAGGGGAAGCTGGAGTCATCTGGTAAGATAAGATACGTCTTCATTGATCCCCGAGATTTGGTTTAGCAGCAGCACTGGGACAGAAATAAGAACAGATAAATAGAGAAAGTTAAGATAAAGAGCAGTTAAAGACAAAATTACAAAATATAGAGATATTTTGTAATAGAGATAATTTGCAACTAGCTACACACATAAAACGCATGTAGTTCAGTCAGCAGCTGCATACTTGCCTTGCACTGCCATCTGGGGCTGCAAGACCTCTAAACGATGTTTTCAAATCTGCTGATATATTTTAGAAAACTCCAACAAATATAGTCACGTCACTTTAAACTTTAAATTCTCAATTTATCAACACTCTCTCCATATGAGGCCATAATTGATTTTTTAAATGATACATAGTTCCTCCTTATCATCTTTTCCCACCCTTGCGCTACTGTCCTCCTTTCTTACGCATAGACTGTATTGTCAGCAGCTGCTTTAGTTACACCCAGTTATTCATATGAAGAAGTCACAGATGATGAAACTACATCCTCTACATTACATTACACCTCCGATACACTGCAATACATGGTAACATGTATTAATGATTAATTTGTCAAAAGGACATTCACTTCATTCAAAAGAATACATCAACACACAAGTGGAAAAGGGGCAGGGGCCTCTACCTCCGGCCCCCTTGCTTAGACTTCCATTACCTTCATTTTGATCTCAGCTCTATGCCTTTATCAGCACTTATGATTTTTGTATGACAGATATCCTTGGTGCATAGAGGATGAACTGTGCTTTTCACCAAGCACCACCATCAGGTCCAATACTTAGTTTTTTTGGTTTGGTTTAAACATCAGCATGCTAGCGTTGCTATTGTGAGCATGGTAGCAAGCAGTCATTATCATTTAGCTCAAAGACCTTTTGGCCAGGTCACTCTTCAAAAAGAGATTTTAATCTCAATCACCTGTTGAAATATAATAGCATTAGCTGTTTTGCTTTTTTTGTTAACATTGCTTAATATATATATATATATTATAGTGGTGTTCAGTTTTATGCAAATATTAATAGCAGTCTTAAAAGAATCCATCGGCATTCATGTTAAAATAAAATAAAATTTTGAAGTTATAACCAATTTAAAAAACAATAAATATATATCTATATATATATAGCAGCTAAAACAACATCAGATCGAGACAGTAATCAGATAAAACACGGCATAAAATCACTGCAAAATTGTAATAATTGAGACTACACCTCGTCTAAAAGGTCAGGCCAGCCTTTCTGTCCATGTTTTACTATTTTAGTAATAAGTTTGAAGAGCATCATGATAACAGAAACCTGTTTCAAAGAACCTTAAGTAGTACAAAGCAGTGAACTGGTAGAAGAAACTGGGATAATGGTATTCTGAGTGGTGAAACATTCGTAATCACACTGTCATGATGAGTAAAAGCTTCTCTCATCGTCTCCCCCTATGCAACTTCCTGTTTGCCCTGTGTGTGTGTGTGTGTGTGTGTGTGTGTGCGTGTGTGTGTGTGTGTGTGTGTGTGTGTGTGTGTGTGTGTGTGTGTGTGTGTGTGTGTGTGTGGCATGCCGTTGAAGCCATGTGAGTCATGCTGTGATGAGTCGGTCAGTCATGCTGTGATAGGAGGAACTCAGACTGAAGCTCTGTTGAAAGAGTGCTCCCAACTTCTCATGTGGCGGGTGGGGACATGTGTCTTCCATTGTTTTACAGATGAAACCCAACTCTACCTTCCTTTAAGGTCCACCAACTTCGACCTCAACAGTCTGCATGGGAACCTTTAGGAACATACAGTATACATGAATAGAATGTAAGTATTGTTGATGTGGTTACGTGAGTAGTCATATTCCCAGAGAACTATGTTTGAGGTGTCCCAGTATACTGTCTGTTGTGAACACATGAAGGAGTGGCCAAATATGAGCATCATTTTGCGCCTGTTCCCACACAAGCCATCACCCCCTGAAATGTAAGGTTATTTCCTGTCATGTGCTATGTGAGGGGAACAACCGCTTCTCTTTCGTATGCCGTTGTTAATACTCCAAGTGATAGCAACAAAATTCACTGCGACAGTTAATTATACACAATACCTGACAGCTAACCTGACCTAACACAAAGAGACAAAAGTCTGTTACACTTCTCTGCTAAAGGAAATGACGAACAGAGTGTATGTCTTTGTTTGAGTTTGCTGGAAACTGTACGTTGTAACAGACCAAGGCTGTGTTTCTCTCATTGTCAACAAATCCCGGGAAAAGAACAATAAATTGATCCCAATAACAAGTATCGTGTGTGTATCTTATTCCTCTGAGCCATAGAGCTCCATTTTTGTCCCAAAACAACTCCATTGTTCTCCTCACTGTTGCACTGGGTGACATGCTCCTTCATTACATGAACACACTGGGTTACTTTGACTCAGTCCAACATACACTGTCCTGTTGCCTCAAATACTCCAGTTTAGAAATAATCCTCCTGTTTGAGTATCGTTTTTTTTAACTACAATAACTAATAATTAATAAAATAATTTAGATTCTCTTGTTCAATCAATTCATGAATTCTAGTTTGGCAAACATGGTGATAAAAGTTGGCTCAACTAAGCATCTTGTTGAATATTAAAGCCCACTGCTTCACCACCAACCACGCAGGTCAGGTGGAAGGTGACATGGGTCAAATAAACACAGGAAACAAGGAGACCAGTGTTTGTGTCCCGAAATGTTGTTGAGTAATTTATAAGCAACATTAGTGATGTTTCTGACCTATTTTCTATTCCGTTTTAATTAGTTTCCGTACCTATTTTAAGCCCAACCATGTTGTTTTGTTGCCTAAACCTAAGCAATACTTTTTGAATTCAAAACGTTAACCACGTCTTTATTGCGACCATAGTGGCTCATTCTAAGCTAACAAAAACACAAGGATTCCTATTATCAGGTGATTTTACACGAAACAAACTAATTATTAGTACTATATCCATTTCTGCCAATAGATTTCCCTTAATGCGACACAAAGTTCCTTTAATGGCATCTGCATATAATTGTTCATTTATTATATCTTATTTTAAACACAGTGTGGCTGGAATATTTGTTCAAAACTGGATGGAGCATTTTATTTGCCATAGAATTTTGCAGAATTTAAATTTACTTATTCTAATGTTCTTATTCTTGGTGACTTTTTAAATTGTTGTTGATTTGTCAAATGATAAGATGTATTGTTTCATGAAGAATGTATTAGAATTATGCCACCTTAAACAAATGAAGGGAAATAAAATGTTCTGATTTGATCAATATATGTAAAAAAAGAGGCAAATGCTGTTCTTTAATAGTAATATTTCTTATTTATATAGCACATAATATTGCAATATTCCCTGATCGAAGCATGTCCCAAGAACAAACCTTAGTAAGAGCCACGCAAAGGTCCCCAAGGATGACAAAATGTATTCAGGATAACTTCCTTACCTCTGATAAAGAGCAGTGCACAGCTGCTTCCCTGAGCTTTGTCCTCACACAGCTGATGAGACGGTCCCAAATAAGGTTAGGGATCCACTCGCATTTAGCAGTTTCTTCATCAGCACTGTTGGTAGCTGCATCTACTGACACAGCATATTGGTTGTGTTTATGTTCTTGCTCCAAATGTTTTAAACGGCTTGGCTCCCACACAAACACCCTGATCATGTTTGGTATGAACTCGCCTGTATAACTTCAGTGTGTTTTATGCCAACCTGTCCTGTCATGTTTTCTTGAGCTGTGAATTTCAAAAAAAATACATCACTCATATCCTCATCTGAGTTCACATATTTATTACCCAAAACCCTTCAAACACTTTCTTCTGGATACATGGAACTTTATTGACTTGAATTGACTCCTGCAAAGGTGAAGACTGCCCGAGGACAAGGCCTGACGGCTGTTTACCTCTTTAAGCTCCTGACCACACCCTACACTGAGCCTGCCTTTATACTGCGTGTGTTACCAGTCTATTGTCATGCTCTGTGGGTGTAGGTGTGGTTCTTCTTTAGAATTACAGTCATTAACATTAGTCAACAGACAGAGCAACTCCACCTTCAAAGACAGCGAGAGATCAGTGCAAGCATTAGACATAACTCAAAATCTAGAACCCCATAGCGATTTTGAATAAGATAATAGAACACTACACAGTCTTCAAGTTATCGAGATATCAAGGTCTGACGTGTGTCTGATGCTCTCTGTTTTTCACAAAGTTTCCTTCAGGCTCAGACAGTAGAGCTCACAGCCAAGCTGGCTGGGCTGCCCTCTATTTCAATGCAAATAGAAGTACACACACACACACGCACGCACACGCGCACACACACACACACACACACACACACACACACACACACACACACACACACACACACACATACATACACACACACACACACACACACACACACACACACACACACAGTTGCAGGAAGATGTCTGCCATGTCCAGCAAAAAAAAAAACAACGCCACTCAGGCTGCAACAGACAGGCAGGCAGGCTGCAGCAAGCACCAGCACACCCAGAGGCCTGCTTTACAGGAACCCATGGTGTGTTACTCGTTAGACAAGAAGATATCTATGAGACAATGACAACACCCACGCCCTTATTTATCTTGTAACTACAACTCTATTCTTCTTTTACAGTAGAGAGGCTCGCAAAAGCCTGGAGGCATGAATAAATTAAGAACCAGCTAATTACATTTATTCATTTCTCCTTCTATTGACCACAACAGGATCTAACTGACCCAGGGCCCAGTGACATTTGCATGTTTATTCATGTGCTGCAGCTGAACAGTTAAATAGCTATGTAGCCTTCTCACTGACAGTAGCAGTGCACTTTTTTTGTTGGCTACCCAGAAAGGAACAGTCCTCTCTGGAGCTTTATCCAATCACCAGGCTCCTTCCATCAGATTTAACACCAAAGTCTGTCTCGAGAAGTGGGTGCATCTTGAGCTATGAACCAACATGTGACAGACCACGCCCCCATGCATCACTCTGTCTACCAAACAAATGCTCAACGAGTTATGGCTAATTTCCTGTTTTTGTTATTGACGGCGGCCGTGTTTTGGAATGGCTGATATGATAATGTTATATTATGCGACTCTGGGTTAATCCCTGTGCAGCTGTTGTGAACAGAGACTGGCGTCTAAGTGAAAGTAACAAAGGCAGCAGGAGGGACGTCACCCTCTTTAAACAGCAGACAGAGACGAGTTGAGACAGAGGGGAATGCAGAAAAGGCTGAATCATCAAACTGTCCAGTGAAGTGTAACAACATGTCACCTGTTAAGTTTTGTTTTGAGGAAGAATTTCTGTTTCTTTATAGAAATGAAACATTCCAACGTGAATCCGTATCGACAGTCTTTATTTCTTTTGTGAAAATGAAAGTAATGTATGTTAAGCGCTTTGCATTCTCGGACTGGAGAGGTGTATAGATTCATGAGAATGTCTCTCCATCTGCTGGGCAACCATGGATATAACAGCTTGACAAATGTTTTGTATGGAAGACTCACATCGGGGCAGTGTTTATGTATATTGTTGTAATCTTTACACATGATAAAATGATTCATTAACTTCGAAATTATTCCTGCTATTTGGTTTTTTCAAAGTGAAGGAAAGTGAGTTTGATTTTCTTTGTTGATAGTGTTTGTTGGATGTATGTCTCGGTTTATGTTGCTATAAGTGACAACAAAACAGTTTTCCTAATTTCTGTATTATTGTTTTCTTGTATATGTTTGTTGTTGTTGAAGGAAGTGGAATGTAAAAGAAAATGTTCTGCATAAAAATCTCTAGATGCCAGTCAGACAGGCATGTTTATGCTAAACAGTGTAAATAAATGGGACTAAACACATGAGACAGATGCTACTTACCTGACTTGTGTCCCCTGAAGTGTCATGTTGTGATACTTGTTTAAATGATTGCTTATGTAATGTAAACAAATATAATACAACAATAACTCCATGTATATATTTTGTAGTCTTTGTAAAGTGTTACAAAATTGATAAAGTGCAGAAACCACAACACTGACATTTCTCTCAACTTGTGGTGATATTTACACCGTAAAGCTCTGCAGAAATGATCTCAATTGTAAGCGAGTTGAAATTCTGTATCTTTCAAAGTGACTGATATGTTTGATTTGTTAAATGGTATGATATCCCCTTTCCTCATTGTCTCACTCAGTAACTCAGGTTTCTTTAGCCATTTATTATTTATTATTCATGTCCGTCCTCTGCAGTTCACAAACAAGTATTTATTTTAACTTTAGCAACCACTGTGAGTAAACTCTTATTATTGTGTGACTTACCTGTGTCTATGACTTTGATTCATGATCTTGAGTATTGGCTGTAGTTGAGGGCCTTGACACGCTATGCACCAAATTATGGAACACATGTATTAAACTGTTCTGAATCAGACATTTGAAACCAAACTGATGTCCAAACTGATCTTATCTGAGACTTCCCATATCACTTTGACTAATAACATGTTTTGAATCCTTTGAACTTGACCTCATCACAGATGTTGCCTCACGAGACAGGCCCCTGGACTGTCCTCCCATGGATCTATGATGTCCTTGGCTGTTAAGGCTTAACACTGGTGGTGTTAAGGGAGAAACTTCAAGACAGGTTGAAGCTGGAGCAAGAAGCAAGAGGAAAGCAAGGCCGCTTGGAGGACATGTTGATGTGTCACTGCTCTGTGGTGAAAAACGCAGCGCTTGACCTGTAAAGGTGATCAAGTAACTCCAATGGTGGACGTTAACGAAACACATTTACAAGTACTGTAATTCAGTTCAAATTTGAGTCAGCTGTTCGGGCAATTCTATGATTTATTAATTTGCAATAATGTACAATTTGTTACTTTACAAATAAAGACTTTACATACAAATCTTACTATATATGAATAGGATACATTTTTACATTAAACTGCTCAGAGGCATAAACAGTAGCTTCACCTTGACCATTGAAATGTTGCTTACATGTTAATGCACCAGTAATACTAATATATACTGCAGTTAGTAGTATCACCTAGTAACACTCACAGGGACACGTTTCTCTGTATTAAGCACTTTGACTTTTGGTTCTTTAAGTACATTTTGCTAAATACCTTTTACTTATATAGCATTTTGAATGCAGGACTTTTACTTTTTACAGTCTTTTATTTAACAACGTGGTGTCATTCTTGAGTAAAGGATCTCAATACTTTCACCTCTGAGTTACTCAGTGCACATGAAGATGTGTAATCATTTCCAGTGAAAACCACCAGTACTCAAGGACACACACCATTACATCATTTCAATGTTCCTCTGGATTTGCTGGAACTGTAGGCAAGCCCGCTGCGATTAAATGCCCTGATGATGAGAACTGTTCAAATACATCAATAAATGCAAGAACAAGATGAGACTGTGGTTTGTTTTCAATACATTTTATTTTGACAGTGTGACAATCTGATGGAGATAGTTACCCACACCAAAACCATTCAAGGCCTCACCTCAACCATTCAGTTGTGCAACTTGTGGGTTTCCCTCTAGAAACGGCCGATGAGAAGTCAGCTCTGGTTTCCTTAACCCATTAACATTTACCGGTACATTATTATGGGATACGTATGTTCTCTCCAGTGGCCTCTGAGGTCATTAACATCAACTCATGATTGTTACCTGGACAAAAACAAATTTGAGGGAATGCTCTTTCTTACTTTGTTATATATATATATATATATATATATATATATATATATATATATATATATATATATATATATATATATATATATGTGTGTGTGTGTGTGTGGGGGGGGGGGGGGGATGAAGTTAGGGGTTAGTTTAAAGTGAATTCCTACACACACGCACACAATGACGTGCATGTACAATGTAAACAAACACACGTGTCTGTTTGCACTGAGTAAACATTGAATATTGCTAAATATCTGACCAGATCTGTATATATTTACCCTTCCAGTGACGAGATGAGAATTGTCGACGACCGTTGCTTTGACGTCTCGGACCCATCCACTGACAAACTGATTATAAGCGTCGAGCCCTTTGTAGCACTCCAGCTCGTCTTTTGTGTAAGGACTGGGGGTGTTCACGAGATACGTGTAGATGTTGGCGTAGTTTACCGATGGAAGATAAGTAGGATCGGCACTGAAACCATCTGCACTCATCGTATAGGGATCCAAGTTACCAATAACCTTCAATTTGGCCAGGTAGCGAACCTTTGATGCACTATCCAGTGATTCAAAGTATGGTATTTTCGCCGCACTTCCTTGTTTACTCGCCGCCATGTAGGATCTGTATGTACTCCAACATGGCGGACAGACCTCGTAACTAAGGAGATCGTGACGTCGGTGAGATCGTGACATTGGCTAAATCCAGCTGGCTCCTCCTTCTCGCAGGACCCTCGCAGGGGCATGACCTGTCTAGAAATCTATCTGTCCCTTACTCATTCTAAATACATTCAATGACTGTCTTTTATGGCTTAACACTTATATGATAAACATTCGATATAAAAGATAAGAATTTGCAACTTTTGGCAAAAGCTTCACACAGATATGAAGGTGCTACAAATTCTACTAAGATACACTTCTAGCTACTAATCCTAAAACACTTCTACAATTATGATTATTCTAATTATGTATTTCCAAAACACTTCTGATTATGAATTCTTAAATATGAATCATTCAACACTTCTATTATAATTTCTTAACACCCAGTTCTACACTCAAAATTCCTACAGAGAGATCACTGCAAACTCAACGGGGTTAAGTGTTACCTAAGCACAGACAGTTCATTCACTTACACAAAACTATGTTCCACTCTTCTGTTCATCCACGACCTTTGTAAGGGTCGGACTGAGTCGGATAAAGTACAGCATACAAAGCCACAGAAGCCTTTGCTAATGACCAATCTTCATACTCAATAGAATGCTGTTAAAATCCCATCACCTTTTGCCACTTAATGTATAGACGAGTACAAAGCTGGCCTCTACAAGAAAGGATAATAGGCTAATAGGATAATGTCATGGCAGACATGTTGAGTCCCATTATGGAAAGCACAGGTGTAAATAATCAAATGAATGAATTCCATGTAGCTGCTCACGTTTCAGGAATCTGCTGTTGACCCTCTTCACAGAAATCTTGACTTTTCAAAGCAGCCTGGTAATAGTAAAGGAACATAAGTCTAGATGTCTGCTGGGAAAAATACCTATATTGTACAGATGTTCTCATTAACAGGTGGGAAGGCTGACATTATTACTGCTGCAGAAATACTGTGCTGGTAGAATAACGCCGTCTCTTGGAGATGACTTTTATAGAATGCTAACTTGCAAAAGTAAAAATGTTCTTTAGGAAACTTAATGCCGGCTGAATTACATTTTCTATAAAGATAAAGAGGAAATATTGTTGATTGACGTATCTGGTAAGTCTCAAAAATGTTGATACTGAATATATCAGTCAAATGCTTTGACACAGTATGTCCACTTGTAGTGACAACAGAATTGTTTCTACTTGTGTTTTGGCACTCACAGCTCTTGGTTGTGTTTACTGAGATTTAACTGAAACTACCACCTTTCACTAACTTTAACCAGAGTGCATTACCAGACAGGACTCTGTGGGGTCATAGTCTCCAGCATTGCCTTCATCACACAACCTGTCAAGGATTCTGCCCACTTTTTGATTATGGCCACCGCAAAGAGATCTGATCACTCAATAACAATACAGTCTTACTTTTTTAAATGACATTTTACACACGTCTTTACTATACAAAGCCACAGGAGACAGACTTGTGTGTTATCTTGTATTTCAGATTCAAATGCAGATACACATATCACATTTCGAAACCTTTTTGTTGTTGGAAAATATTCACACCGTAGCAATAATTGAGAATGGAGTTTTATACAAAAATAATTCAAACATTGAATTTAAACATGAAACCAGGATGTGAGGTATACAGGATATATAAAAGCACAGCCAAAAAAACAAACAAAAGCGATTCATATCGATTTCGTCTCTGTGCGTCGAGTAGAGATCGGTCTCGGATGCATTTGGCCTCAGTTGGCACAACCACTGGAAGCAGCTCTATCAAGAGTGGGCTGTTATACCTCCAAGAACGCAAAACTTCCCCCTCGTCCAATCATGGGGCTAACCAGAGGTCAGACCCATCTCTGTTACAGATGCACAAAGATAAAATGTATATCAATCTTCACTTTTGACTATGGTTGAGGACAAATGCCTTTCATAACAGTCCGTCCGTTCCTTGAAGCACAATGATGAATCACTCCTTGAGGCCTACCTCCCTCTTCTGACCACACCAATAAAAAAAAATAACTGGGACAAGAAAAAGAAGTTACGTTTAGAAAAACTTGGGCAGCAACGAGATGCCAACATCGTCTCAGGGCGTGGATATGGGAAGTGACGAGCATAATTCAACAATTAGGACTTCGCCTTCTTCTTCTTTTTCTCCTTCTTCTTCTTCTTCTTCTTTTTCGATGATTTTGCTTTCTGCGTTTTCCTTTTGTTGTCGTCACTACTATCACTGCTTTCATCTGTTGCTCTGTTGCTCTTGGATGCTTTTTCCTTGCCGGCATTGTCTTCCACTTTGACTTTGCTATGGCATCCGACAGTCTGCTCCTTGTTCACCTCCTCCTTGACCCTGACATTTGGAGGCGCCGTCAGTCCACGGGACACCGTTATGAGCATCCTCTCCTTCCTCATCTCGTCTTTCATGGAGACGTTATCCTGCCCGGCCCTGTGGCTTGTGCAGTCGTCGTGGTGTTTGCTTCTGTGATCTCTTTCGTCCCTCCAGTCTCGCTGGTGGTCTCTGTGATTCCTGTGGTCTCCTGTGTCTCTGCTGTGACCGTAGTCCCTGTGATCTCTGTCTGAGGGGTGTGGATGCTGAGTGCTGTTGCTAAAATGGCGCTTGTCCCCCTTGCTATCTCCAGCAGGCTTGTCCTTCTGCACTTTCTGCTGAAAATACATAAAAACTATTTAAAAATACAAAAAAACTATTTCTCAAAAATTATGATAAAGAAATCACAGAGTTTATGGCGACATTAAGACAGAAGTGGTCACCAAAACCCATAGTATGACGTTTTTTTGCTTTTCATGAAATGTGATGGGGCCAAAATGACGTGAGAGTAGAAGAAAAGCAATAGATTTAAACCTGTCAGAGAATAAAAAAACACAATCTTCCTTTTACACATTTATAAGTAATTAAACGCATCATTGCTTGTCTGGTATGACCAGGAGCTCATGGTGTCTAGAAAATACTGCTTTGTTACTAAGTCAGTTAGCCAACTTAAAGACTTTCCGTATGCCATTATCCTGCCTCCTGCTGCCACACTGAGTTTAATTCAGGTCCGAAGTGGACAGTTTGTCCACGTTATCCCCTCTTCACAACATCTTTCAGTGTGGACATTCATAACACATAGAAACACTTTTCACAGACTAGCCCAAGCCCATTGGTTCCTACTCAAGGCATGAATCATAAAAAATAGGTCCCATATAAAGTTTCATTTTCAAAAAAGTTCAGTCATTTTCTATAACTCCGAAGTTGAAAAAAATTCAACTCACGCGAATTCGCGCCACGGCAGTGTCATCGCGTCTGTGCATAGACTTTGTATGTAATCTATTCGCGCCGCGTTTGGTGTGAACGCAGCATTAGTCCAAATAAA
Source organism: Melanostigma gelatinosum (assembly GCF_949748355.1). Lineage (NCBI taxonomy): Eukaryota > Metazoa > Chordata > Actinopteri > Perciformes > Zoarcidae > Melanostigma > Melanostigma gelatinosum. Next base: position 25,861,032 of record NC_136645.1, on the reverse strand, counting down.
CTACAGTGTGTAAGTTTACGGTAATGAAGGAACATTGACGTGTTTTTGATTGAGCTCTATGGCACAGACCAAAAAGAAATCAGGCTTTTCACACACAATAATTGTTAGTTGATACATGCCTGGTTGGTTTCGGACATTTCAAGGGATTTGTTGACAGAAAAATATCACCAAACGGAGGTAAACATGAAATATACTTACACTGCTTGAGTTACTATGGCTGTGGATGGCTGCATGGTTTTCAGCACTATTCAAATCTCCAATGAACTCCTCACATTTCTGGCAGTAAAACCCAATTACTGGAGTCAGAAAACTGAACCCTGCAAAAGGACAAGAAAGGCAGTGAAGCACATGGAGTATTTTAGAGCGTGGAAGACACTAAAGACAACAGGAAGCACAGGATTGTCATTAGAGAAACATCTTTACCATCCTGTTTCAACAATCCATCCAGTTCTTTCATCAAGGATTCCATTTGACTTATTCTGGCTTGTTTTTCGGTCTTCCCTTCCTCATCGTCACCTGCCTGGGTAACACAAGCAACTATTTGAAAATGAAAGGCTTTCACCATTCTGGAATGATTTAAACTTTATCACTCATCATATTGAGTAGCCAGTGACACAGCTTGGAAATCCATTACCTTGTTTTTATCCGCGGATGTGCCACTGCCATCGCTTTTTTCACGCTTCTCCTTTGTCGCTTGAGGAAGAAACAACAACATGATTCTGTATTTTATATCAAAAGCATGAAACGGTAAAGACAGAGAAGATAAATCCTCAAGCCAGATGGCATCAGTTTCCAACTCATTGGGTACACCTCCAAGTTCAGCTGTCACTAAAATCTCATTCATGATAACTGGAGAAAAACAGATCCAAAATCAAAACAAGACAGTCAGAATGAGATATTCCACTGTCTACCATTTCCGCTACTGGGGATAGTAACTGCAAAGGACTTCCAATGCTACTCTTTGGGAGCTGAGGATAGCTACTGATAGCTTTCAGGGAAAACAAAAGCGCTATCCTCTTCCTGTTTTGGTGGCGCCATGGTTGATGCACCTTTTTGTGCCATAAATAAAGCCTTCATTTCACCGGAGGATTGTACAGGGAACCAATCCAAGCGCTGGTGGTGTCAATATTCTATAGATTAGGTTGTGTAATCAACATTTACTTCATAATGATAAGGAACCAATCTAAGCGCTGGTGGTGTCAATATTCTATAGATTAGGTTGTGTAATCAACATTTACTTCATAATGATAAGTTAAAGCAGTAGTCTATTGCAACTTTTGCAGTTGCAATAGCAGACGCAGTTCAATCTTTTGGCACAACCAAAACTCAATCAAAATAATAACATTAGTAAAAAAAGGTTGATTGCATTGTGAAGGCATGATTAGAAAATGTAAAAAGCTGTCGTTGACTGACCTTTGATCAGTGACTGTAAAGACTCCAGAGCGTGCCGTACATTGGGGTTTCTCAGTGCTGGCAATACTAAGCCTGCTGCTGTTTGGTCTGAAGCAGGAACTGCAGGAGACGGCTGCCTCCCCTCCCTTTGCCCCTGCATCTTAACCATGATATCGCTGACGTCTGCTGTGCCCAGACTTTTTAATATGTTCCTGATCTTCTCACACTCACTGCTGTCCAGATCGGCAGAGGCTACACTTGAGGAATTAATTTGAAGGGGCTGCTTCAGATCAAAGAGATCCCCGAAGCTGCTGAATATGGACTTGTTCTGATGATGCTGACTGCCTGAACTAGCCATTTTCTGTAGTTTGGCATGTTCTCCAATGGAGGATATTTTGGCCTGTTTTCCTCCAGTGTCTTCATTCCCATACAAAAATGACTCTTCATCTTCAAGCTCATGCGCTTTCAGGACTGCAGAGTCCTCCTGACTCCGCACCTGGAGCCAAGAGAAGTCACTGCCTACTCTGTCATGGGGAAGGAGCATACTGTCATTTTCCAACGATGTTGAGTTCTCATTACTGTTATGCTGCTGATGCCTGTGCTCGTTAGGCACACACTCCACTTTTTTGCTTTCATCTGAGGCCTGTACAGAAGAGATCACAACAATGACATACAGTTAACAGGTGGTATCTCATCCCTTTCGTATCTTGCTTAGCTACAAATTATTTGCTATGGGATATAAAGTGGTACAGTCAAGTCTATCCAGGCAGAGTTTTAACCGCCAGTGTTCCCCCATGCATTTAAGTCTCTGCAGGTCAGCTCTAGTCTAATCTCAAACTCAGGAGAAGCATGAAAAAAAACACACACTAACTGCAATTTGAAGTATTGTATCGAGTATTGGCATGAGGTTTCTGATAGCTGACTGAAATTAAATACTTGAACTATTGTATACGGTGCTCTCAAGATCTTTGTTTGTACAATAAACATAGTTTCAGTTTACAAAACCGTTGTCCTTCCTTATGCAATAATTACTAATAAAGAAGCTCATTATTTCATTACAGAATAATTACTGATACATTTTTCCCGGAAGCCAGAAATGTTTGATGTTCAAGTGGAAGTGGTGGAGGAGCATCATACTACTAGCAAAATTAAAATATGTTATATGGCTTCAACATTCAGAGACACTGATGCCAACACTCAGTTTATCAACGACACTGAAAAGCAAACAAGCAAAACTGGCCTTAAGTAGCTGGTACACCATCTGGTATCAAAACATTTTAAGAGTTTTATAGTCATTTCTGCATTTGAGCAATCCAGTGGTGGGCCGTCAGGGCCTGCAAGGCCTTCTCTGCTGGCCTGAACAGAATCACAAAGCTATATCTATTTTATAATTTAATATTTTTTCTTAAATACACTACATGTATTATAATTTATAAAATTATTTTTCCCGTTATCTTATTTTCTCATTGCACAGCTACTGTCTTCCTCAGTTGCTCTGCTTCCAGTGCAGCTTGTTTTAAGTAGAGCTTTTATCCAATCAGATTTCACCTCTGTGTCTCTAGGTAAGAAGACAGGCCACAGGCCTGCAGTCTCTGAAGTGAATCCATGTGCAGTTTAAGTGAATGGGGACGATATTGTTGATTGTCAAAGTGTTCAACCAATCAGATCTTTAGTTTGACATGTTGGGCGTATTCTTTGACATGTCCGCACGTGCTAGCCGGCCTATAATGACGTCAGCGTTACGTGCAGCTCATGTCCAGGTGCAGCTCTGCCGCGAGGTGCAGAGTGTGCTGTGATTGGTCAGTGATTGGTCAGTGGGCGAGCACGTGACTAAAGTGAAACTTATGCTTGCTAGCAGAATGTAGGTTGTTAGCAGTCAGAGTTCAAGTGGAAAGATATGGAAGAAATGATGGCATTATTTATTTTTTTTTTTAACTTAGCTTTGTTTTTTTAAACTTAGCTTTGTTTTTTTAACATCAAATGGCGGAAGGAGGAGAAGCTGATTTAGTGGCGGAGTTACTGGGAACGCCTTTCTCAAGAAGGACATTTCCGGACAAACTGGACATTGTAAGAAATGGCCGGCCAAAACCACAGCTAGCAGCCCTGACACAGTCAGGAAAAGGATTTGTGCGCCACTTTTAGTCGGCAAACTATGAACTGTATTCCTGGCTGACAGGATTGAAGAAGAGCTGCAAATTGTATTGCTGGGAATGCCTGTTATTTGCGACTGAACGTCCTGGTTTATGGAGCCATGCTGGATTTGGTAACCTGAGCTGCCTGAGAAAAGCCGCTACACGACACCAAAGTACGGCGGGACACTTGCAAGCTACGGTGCTCTTAAAAACGTTTGGAAGGACCCGAGTGGATCTCCAGATCAACGATCAAGTTCGCAGGGAAAGGGAAGCACGGATGTACTGTACAACCGGGTCATTGTGAACAAAGACAGAAGGATGGATTTTGTATTTAAATAGAACAGCATTTGGTAAGTGAAACTGCTTTTGTTTTCTTTACATCTGCAGTGTGTTAATTTTGCCTCTCGTGTCGTTTATGGATATTGTTCCCTGATGTAAATACTATTTGAATGGCCCTTGCTCTTTAGTGTGAGTGTTGCTGGATTGTTTTGTCATGCCTTGTTTTAAATAAATGTGATTCTTTCTTGTGAGTTAGCTCTTGTCATTGTGTTAATTACATCGATTTTGACCATATGCATTGTCCGTTAATTACGAAGCGTCCCGTCCTGCGTGGGTTTAGGGTCTGGATAATTTAATCAGTTTTGGCTGTTTTCTTTTACAAACAAGAATGATGGTCTGGATGAATGGGGATTGTGTGGCGATTGCTTAGCCCTGTTTGAATCAGTAGGGAACAGCTGCCTAAACGCTGCGGGGAGAGTTTGTAGCGTGAGTTTGTGCGTGTTAGCCTCGCAGAACATTCGCGCCTCAGTTGTGTTCTATTTCATCCTTACTGACCGCCAGAGGCAGTGCTTAACACTGGATATCTTCCATCGCGCGCATGCGCAGGTCGAATATTTATATCAACAAAGTCACGTGTGACCTCGGATGACCCCCGTCGTCTATAAGTTCCGGTGTCATCCTGAGCTCAGTCCTTTTTTCTTCTCGCGTCGCAGGTTAGCTACCATGGTAGCATAAACAAGGATGTGTCTACGATCAAGACATATTAGAGCTCGTCGCTGTAGCCTTGTGACTACCGGTCGGAGTTGCGGTTCACTCGCCCTCCAAAGGCTGCGACGAGCTGTCCCTCTTTGGAGGGAACGGTGTGTTCGCCGTTCAGACATCGAGCCCCGGACTGGTGGACGCCCCTATCATCGGTCGTCACCAGTCTGATAAGGGCCAGCTAAGTCGTGATGACAGCAATCGGTAAGATCGATTAACATTGTTTTCTATAACAGTTGTTTGTTCCACGGTTGGCAGAGCGCTTCCGCTCTAGTTAATCGAGTGGCGCGCTAACGAGAGCGTAGAATTACGCTGTCGGCCCGCCCTTCACAGTGTTACGGCTATTACAGTTAGCAGAGTGTTCCTGCTCAGGCAAACTTTGTGAGACACTAGATCCGCATTGGCGTTGTGTACATGGAGATTTAATCTTTACATCTGACGTAATTCGCAGTTAGCAGTGTCTTCACTCAGGCTAACTTGGATGCTAGCTGGGACTGCGTCCATCAACTTTGTAAACCTTACGGCCGTCACAGTTAACAGAGCATCCCCGCTCAGGTTAACTCAGTGGGAAGCTAGCTAAACAGAGCTGATACTCGGGCTGTGGCCATCAACTTTGTATCCTTACGGCTGTCACAGTTAACAGAGCGTCCCCGCTCAGGTTAACTCAGTGGGAAACTAGCTAAACAAAGCTGATACTGGGGCTGTAGCCATCAACTTTGTATCCTTACGGCTGTCACAGTTAACAGAGCGTCCCCGCTCAGGTTAACTCAGTGGGAAACTAGCTAAACAAAGCTGATACTGGGACTGCGTCCATCAACTTTGTATCCTTACGGCTGTCACAGTTAACAGAGCTGTCACAGTTAACAGAGCGTCCTCGCTCAGGTTAACTCAGTGGGAAACTAGCTAAACAAAGCTGATACTGGGGCTGTAGCCATCAACTTTGTATCCTTACAGCTGTCACAGTTAACAGAGCGTCCTCGCTCAGGTTAACTCAGTGGGAAACTAGCTAAACAAAGCTGATACTGGGGCTGTAGCCATCAACTTTGTATCCTTACAGCTGTCACAGTTAACAGAGCGTCCTCGCTCAGGTTAACTCAGTGGGAAACTAGCTAAACAAAGCTGATACTGGGGCTGTGGCCATTAACTTTGTATCCTTACGGCTGTCACAGTTAACAGAGCATCCCCGCTCAGGTTAACTCAGTGGGAAACTAGCTAAACAAAGCTGGTACTGGGGCTGTGGCCATCAACTTTGTAGCATTACAACGATCACAGTTAGCGGAATGTGCTCGCTCAGGCTAACTCGGTGAATGCTAGTTATACTAAATCAACATTGAGGTTGTGCCCATTGATGGTTTTTACGCATTACGGCCGTCGAGTTCGCTCCGGCTAACTAGACTAAGCTAATACTCTGATTGTGTCCATTGATTGTTGTAAACATTATGGACATATCGGTAGCGGATATCAGTTAGCAGAGTGCCCTCGCTCAGGCTAACTGGTAGCACACCAAGAGTTACAGCACCTGTCCAAGTGAAGAGTGTCCTCGCTCCCCTCTCACTGTAAGGACTGTGTTTTTTTTTGTCCGTTTTCACAGTAGCAGAGTGCTCTCGCTCAAGCTAACTGGTGGGGCACCAATATCTGCAGCAACTATCCGAGTGAAGAGAGTGTCCTCGCTCCCCTCTCACTATAAGGACTTTGCCTGACCTGTTTACACAGTGGCAGAGTGCTCTCGCTCAAGCTAACTGGTGGGACACCAATATCGGCAGCAACTATCTTAGTGAAGAGTGTTCTCGCTCCCCTCTCACTGTACGGACTGTGTTCTTTTTTGTCCGTTTTTTACGGTAGCAGAGTGCTCTCGCTCAAGCTAACTGGGGGGACACTAATATCTGCAGCAACTATCTTAGTGAAGAGAGTGAGCTTAGAGAGTGTCCTCGCCCCTCTCACTATAAGGACTTTGCCTGACCTGTTTCCACAGTAGCAGAGTGCTCTCGCTCAGGCTAACTGGTGGGTCACCAATATCCGCAGCGGCTGGCCAAGGGAAGAGTGTCCGAAGGATCACTCGCCACTGACTGCCCCCTGCCTGTTCTCTCAACATTCAGCAGAGCGCTCCCGCTCGGACTGATTTGGAATTCCGCATAAACTAGTGGGACAAGGGTTCCACCAGAATCGCGGCCATGTTAAACTCTCCCGGCTGTAGGACCTGTATAGCTCCTCTTCAGCCGGAGGACGGCCCTGACCTCTTGCCCTAGCAGGGAGAACCCAGGCAGGACCTGCGGCATCACGCCTTGAGCAGTAAGGTCTGCGAGTGCCTTCTTCAGGCACCTTCCCGCCCTCACCACCTTTTCTGTTCCTCCCTCCGAGGAATATCTGAGGGAGTTGCGTGCATGGTGGGGACACCAGGGCTCTCTCCCGCCTTACATCAGACCATGCAGGAGGTGGCAAATCTGGCCTTGCACGTATGCCAGCCAGTTAGACGACTATGGCGTCCATCAGTTTCCCCTGAGGAGACTCTGAGGCCCGATGCCAGGTGCCCTCGACCCAATGTCGGGTCAAAGATGACCTGCTATCCAGGTCTTAGGACACAGCAGCGCTGTGCACCGTATCGACAACTCCCTCTCCCACCTCATGCTTTCCCTCGCAGATTCTCTGCAGCGGGCTACTTCGACGCTTCTGCTCAGTGATGCTTCATTGCAGGCGTTTGCGCTCATATCGAGGGAACGTGGATGTATGATGTCCACCCTGGTTCAGACTCGCCGCCAGGTTTGGCTGGCGCAGTCACCCCTATCTGAGACATGTAGGAGGACCCTCCATACTGTCCCAGTGGAGCCTGGTGAGCTGTTCGAGTCAGCTGCTGTACAGGCGCTTCAGCGGACTGTTAGAGCTAGCCAGACCAGGCAGCAGTTCTCTGGTCTTTGCAGGGACATGCCTGCACCCCCAGACCTAGGGGTCCCATTTTTGGCCCACAAGGCCGTTTTCTCAGCCTCCAGCTTACCCTAGTAGACGCAACAGGCCTCGGCGTCCTGCTGAGAGGCCGGACCGCTACCTATACAACCCTACTTACGTCCCCGTCCCCCCCGGCAGGGGTGCCAGGAGATGTCTCCAGGCCGGCTGTCGGGGTTCTTTCTCCCATCAGCGGATTTCCAAGGGAGAGTGGTTCACGTCTATCGACGCCTGTTCCCATGGTGCATCACCACAACTTTCAGTCCTGGGTGCTTTCATTCGGACTCTCCCATCTCCCCATGGGTGTCCACAGTGTGTTACTGCTGTCCTTTCCCCCTGCAATCGCAGGGCGTGAACATACTGCCGTACTTAGACGACTGGCTGACCTAGGCGCCGTCCCGGCTTCAGGCGCCACAGGACACTGCTCGCCTTCTCTCACGTGGCCCGGTGGGCCTCAAGGTGAACATGGAGAGGAGCTACCTGAGCCCTTCTCAGAGCATAACCTTCATTAGTGTGGCCCTATGAGGGCCTGTCTGTCGCCCCAGTGCGGATGGCTGAACAGCCTTCGCTTGGATGCCAAGTGGCACAGATACAGGGCAATAATATTATCGAAACAGTGTCTATTCATCTATTCACTATCCCCATGGAGGGAGTGCATATCTGGCGAACAGTGTCCCAGGAACCGAGCCCCAGGGGCTCGGTTCCATTCCACCAGGAGATTGTCACAACAGATACCTGCCTCTCAAGGCGGGGTGCAGGGTGACAGAACAGGACAGCCTGGGGGCAGTTGTCTGCTGAAAGACCGCAGGTCCAGGTTCTAGAGCTAGCGCTCGAGCACTTCCTTCCATGTGTGAAGGGAAAGCATATGCTTGTCCGGTGGACAGCACCTCTGCTGTGATTTCCCATGAACTATCGATGGGGCACCAGATCTGCAGAAGTTGCTACGGGATCACCGTGGCCTTCTGACTTGGGAGGCCCCTCGCCTGACCAGCCTGGGGGCAATGTACCCACCAGGAGAATGGAACAAGGTTGTGGTTTTCCTGTTCCGTTACAAGCCTCCACCGGGAGAGTGGCGGCTGCATCCAGACGTGTCGACCCACTGCCCCCACTGGTTCTCCCTGACGGAGAGGACCAGCCCTCTGGGTCAAGATGCCCTGGCTCACAAGTGGCCAGAGGATCTTCTTTATGCCTTTCCACCATTCCCTCTGCTTTTGCTATAAGCTTGTCAGAGTTCTTCCCCGACAGGAGGGATCTCCTGTCGCAACTAGAGGGTCGGATTTGGCATTCCAATCCCTGCCGCCTTCAATTAGGGGTCACGGGAGGGCCCGACTGGATGCTGAGTGGCTGCATAGAACCAGTCTGACGGACTATTCTGAATGCCAGTGCGCGGTCTACCTGCCTGCAGTACAATAAACAGGTGGAAGCTGTTCTCCGACGGGTGTGCGGCTCAGAACAAGGTCCCAGTACAGCGCCCCGTGCCTGCTGTACTGAGTTTCTACAGTCCCTCCTGGATAAGGGCCGGTCTCCCCTGCATGGGACCTACCCTTGGTACTGGACACCTTATGCTTGTCCTTTTGAACCCCTGGCACAGGCAGAGCCTAGATGGCTATCAGCAAGACGGTTTTCTCCTTGCTGTCAATTCAGCTCAATGTGGGGGCGAGCTGCATGCCCTATCAGTGGAAGAATCATGTCTGAGGTGGAACTCAGATGGCTTGGGTGTCACTTTCTGGCCTAAGGCAGTGTTTCTCCCAAGGGGGTGGATACGTTCACATATAAACCGGCCTATCCAGCTGGCAAAGTTGACCCCCCCCTCCCCCATCGGGAGAGGAGAGGTCAAGGCTGCTGTGCCCAGTGTGGGCCCTCAGAGCTTATATGGAAGCCACCGCCTGCATAGTCAGTTATGGTGAGCCTAAGAAGGGCTGTGCTCCTTTTAAAAAAAAAGAAGAAAAAACAGCACCTGTCCCACTGGATAGTGGAGGCCATTGCCGATACATACAAGGCGAGCGGCTGCGCTCGGCCATCCGGGGTGAAGGGTCACTACCAAGAGTGTCTCCACACTGAGGGCAAGCCTGAGTGGTGTGCCTGTGGGGGATATATGTGCGGCGGCCTCATGGGCATCACCGAGCACATTCACCAAACACTACAGAGTTAACGTTGCCAACCCTCACCCACTGGGGAGGGTTCTTGGCCAATTTTCTCTGCCGGAGCTATAAGGGGTAGTTACTGTGCTTCCTCGTGACTCTTTTGGTATAAGTCATCCAGTGTGAAGCACTGCCTCTGGCGGTCAGTAAGGATGAAATAGAACGAAAGTTACGAATGTAACTACGGTTCTATGAATCCTGGATGACCGCCAGAGTTCTTGGTCACTCGGAATCCCGTGAACTCGCGAGAAGATTCCATAGGACTGAGCTCAGGATGACACCGGAACTTATAGACGACGGGGGTCATCCGAGGTCACACGTGACTTTGTTGATATAAATATTCGACCTGCGCATGCGCGCGATGGAAGATATCCAGTGTTAAGCACTGCCTCTGGCGGTCATCCAGGATTCATAGAACCGTAGTTACATTCGTAACTTTCGTTTTGTTTTGCTTCCGGGGTCAGACGCTGACCCGGAAACTAAATAGACAGACAGACCGGTGTCCACCGAAAACATTATATTTACCACAATTTAAGCTTCCGCATTTTCCAAATGCACAAGTATTATTGTTCGGTTCGTAAGCCTTGTACCAAACAGTTTAAAACGAATACGTGATGTTACACACCGAGAAACAAATAACCGTAGCTGTGGCGCCATCATGAGGTTATTAGATGGTAAGACGGCAGTGAAGGGCCAGGTATAAAATGCACGGCCCGCCACTGGAGTAATCCAGTAAGCAGTTAAAATCACTTTGTGTAAAATAAGAAAATATGTAATGTTGGCGCCCTCCTCTTGTGCAGTACAGCACAGTAGGCAATCATCTCCACTGGGAGGATCCAATTTTTCTCCAAACAACTTATATTAGAGGAATTTATAAGATTTTATAATCACTTACAAAATAAACACTTTTTTGGGGTGATAAAAGATTTGCTTTTCTTCAGTACAGTCACCGAAGGTACTGCACCAGACTAACAGCACCGTAAACCTGAAAGGACGCAGTAAACTCTCTACCGACGTGTCCAGGGGATGCACCCTTTTTCCCCTGATAATGCTACATTTCAACATATCAATGTTGAAATTGTAAGAAGTCAGTTAACGTTAGCGGTTAGCCGCCGGTGGGCAGCACAGTCCTGCTTGGCTCAATAATGAAGCAAACAGCTTAAGTTAATGGAGGTTGCATAGAGTTACATGTAGTGATGCGATGTAGGTATACCGAACGGTATGTCAACACCCAGCCATTAAAAACAGTATTGATCTTTGGAAGTCAGCATGTTTTTGATCCATGTAATCAAGTTACATCAAGGAGGTCTCGAGTTAATTTAATGCAGCAATAAAGTCCTTGGAAAAGGTAAATAAATCTTGTACCGATATATTATCTGAATAGAAACACGATATATATTTTTGTGTATGGCTTATACATGCTAGTGGTCCTGAACCATAGTTTTAGGATAACCGACTGAAAGACATTTTGGAGGATGAAAGATGAGCTCACCTGAATAGTGAGGATGGCATCTTTGAGGGTGGGCAACCGCTCTTCCAGCTCTTTGCTGTTCATGACCAGCTTCAGTCCTTCCAACAGGCTATTCCCTGTCAGATTATGATTGCTGACAACACTACCGCTGTGGCTCCTCTTTCTCTTTCCCTCTTTGCCATGGCTCTTTTCACCACTGCTACTTCGTGACCTGGGCCTCCTGACCCGGCTCTTGCTCCGCACACGACTCTTCTTTTTGCTTCGGCTCTGACTCCTACTGCGGGGCCTGCTCTTGCTTCTCGCCCTGCTCTTGCTTCTCGCCCTGCTCTTGCTTCTCGCCCTGCTCTTGCTTCTCGCCCTGCTCTTGCTTCTCGCCCTGCTCTTGCCCCGCACACGGCTTTTGCTCCTTGCTCTACCTCGACTTTTGCTTCGTGCACGACTCTTTGCTCGAGATTTGCCGCGGCTTCGACTAAGGCTTTTGCTCCTGGTCGCATGCTTCTGGAACTCGGGGTCCAATTTAAGGATGTCTTTCAGGACATTAGCCGACTTAAATGCGTCAGCCAGGTTGTATGCCATGTTCCCTTTGAGATAGTCTGGGAGAGGCTTGTTGGCTGCGATGCATCTCAGGAATTCCTCACCAGCCCGCTCACTGAAAAGCAGCATGCATGTGCTTCAAACAGCAAACTCAAAATATACATTAAAACATTATTGCAGCTGTTCCTGCTTAGACTTAAACAAAATATGTAATCAACCTTAGCACAAATATACCTGCTGTCTGGAGGGTGATGTTCCACAGGAGTGGGATTCCACTGTGGGATGATCTGCTGGCTGCCTCCCAAAGCATTCACTGCACTACGATCTATGGAGAAGCTGCTACAGTGGGGCTGAGAGTTTTCAGAATTCATGTTATAACGACAAATTATAAATAATTTGTAAAAATATATATATAATTTGTAACAATAGATTAAAAACTATTGTAAAATGTACATATCTTTAAGTAGTAAGTGTACACTAAAAACTGTTTGAATCTGTGGTTATTACACAGTGTACAGTACAATTTTTACAATTTCCCTGGGAGATCAGCTGCATCTTGCCGCAAATGACATGCTCAACAGACAGAAAATCAACAACACCTGAAATAAATAACACTGGTTGTTGAACACCTGAAATGAAATGGGCATTTCCTAATGATCAGCAACAATCGAGTTTAGTGTAGACTACGGAATAATCTGGACATGAGGATCACTGCTTTTATGCTGATCTACATGACCAAGTAATACTGTCAAGTTTGCAGTTTATTGATCTACAAAGGAATAAACTGTAAACTTGACAGTATTACTTCAAACCAGGAAAACAGGTTTACTTCTTCATGTTTGAATGTGGGAAATCTGTAAATAATCTTAAATAAGCTCTTATTTAAAAAAATAATGTGACATTGTATTGGGCTAAATTCAAGATATTTTGGAAGAGATTACAAAGAAACGGAAGCAGGATCAGGGCATGAATCATCTGCTACGCAGCCAATAATTACTGTTTCCATCACAGGATATCTCGATATGGAGCTCCAAAAGTCTGGAAAATGCGAAGAGCTACAGAAAATCGGTCCGACGGCTTCAGAGTGTGCGACAGGACAGAGTGCGAGTATGTGACTAATAAACAAATGTGGGATGTGTGTCCTACTTTAATGGACTAGCTCATGCTACACTTTACAGGAGAAGCTTCAAGGATCAGGAATTTGTCAGAATCTCAGGTAAACTTTTCCAACAGGATTTGTTGGAAAAGTGAGGGTTGCCTCATAATCAGTTGTCCTATTTTCAGGCAATACACATTTAAATAACAGGTTCTTAATAATTAAAAAATAAATAGTTTGGTGTCCCATTTTGTTAATGGTATAAGGTGTATATTATCTTTAAGTACATAAATTGTAAGCAAAGTGATAAATCCTTGAGACTTGGGGTCACGTTTGATCCGATAAAATTCAGAACTAGAAGACAAGGACAGTGTGTCGGCGTTGCTCCACGGTTGTTTGGTATGAGAATGGAAACACATAGAACATGCTAATGCATCACCCAGATGTGGGACGGGGAAACTCCTAACCGCACTGCTTTCAAGCAGCCGAGAGCAGATTGAGGCAAACCAATTACTAAAGCAATCGCCATTTACGTTGGCATATAGCCACGGTTAGGGGTGTCACGGATCACAAACCTCACGGTTCGGTTCGGATCACTGTTCAGGAGTCACGGTTCGGATCATTTTTCGGATCAACAAAGAAAAGGGGAGGAGACAAACATAACTTTGCTTTCCATTTATTAATTAAAGAACTTCAAGAACACTTAAAGCAAAGAACTTTGGGCTATAGTCTTACATGAAAACAAAAATATTGAAGATGTCCAATTTGAAACAAAATGAAATAAATAAATAAAAATAATACATTCAAGAAGTCTGTTAAGTTTAAGTGCAACATGAGGTATGTTGATATCCTCGTCCTTTGATCAATACTGAAAGAAAGAAACAGCCAGTGAGCTTCCACTGTTTACACTGAACCGAACTGCTCGGCAACAACTTGGGTCTATGTTTACTTCCTGTCAGGTCATTCAAATACACAATAATGTTACATTACTGTGACATTATTTTCAAAAAGATGAGAATATCTCCATTGTCTGGGGAGAGGGTCGACCTTTCTGTGGTGACTGGAATATTATTGGGCCTGTCTAGCTTCACTCTGATGCTTCTGTCAGCACCTGAACCAGGTGTGTGTGTGTGTGTGTGAGACTCTCACAGAGGGGGCGTGTCTACAGCACCTGCCCCAGGTGTGTGTCTGTGTGACGCTCACAGAGGGGGCGTGTCTACAGCACCGGACTAAGAATCACTCTGCCGTGGTGAAAGCAGTCTCTACAGTCTTTTCCTTCTCATAGAGGTCTGGAACAGCTTCACACTGAAGTGGGTGCGTGAGTGGATTTCGTAGCGTGGCTCAAGCATTTTAACCAGATTTAGAAATCCTTTGTTTTCTACACCGGAGTGTCCCCGTCGCTGACAGACGGGATGGTGGCTCTTCATATGTGTGGACATGCCGATGTTTTGCCGTTGTCGTGTGTCTCTTTAAATAACGCCTACATACCGTAACGGTTTCGTCCACCACCCTCATCCGTCATTATACGTTACAGGGAAGACAAAATGTTCCCAAACTTGCGACTTAAATGACGCCGCGGCTTCTGACGTTCCTCCGCTCGCCATGACTTCACCGTTAAATGCTTCTAAGCTGCTCCGTTCACGTGAACACGACTGCTTTATATCTGTTCACTGACACTCTGCATTGATATTCGGGGACTTGTTACTTGAAAAGGAACAGCAGCAGTAGAACTTTATTACACACTATGATGATTACGCTGTAAAAAAAAAAAGAAATACTCGATTGATCCGCGGTTCACGAGTGATCCGAACCGTGAGGGCTGATCCGAACCGTGAGGGCTGATCCGAACCGTGAGGGCTGATCCGAACGGATCACGGATCAATCCGTGATACCACTAGCCACGGTGGAACTAATTGCAACACTCCCTCTAATGCACATGTTTTTTTATTTTTGCCCTTATTTTGTATTTTCAATATCATAGCATATGGGATACTTGTAATTTATAGTACACTATAGCCTATTGTAAGTGTTGTAGAATGGTAGTAGTGGTACAATGTGTAGCATGTTGCTCATGCTGAGACCATGGGACCAGACAAAAGCAAAATGAACCAGCTTAAAGAAAGACAGCAAACAGGTCTCCGTTACAACTTTCTGATATATTTTGTACAAACACTGTTGAATTCCCTTTGTGAACAAAACATGGCAACAAAAAGACATTATCAAAAGGTTGATACACAGCGTAAAATGAAATAAATTATACAATCCATATAAAGTATACAAGACATATGGAAGTGTCAAGTGGTAAAATGATTTCATCTGCAGTTACTGTTACTTTATATCTCTAATTCTTTTTCAGTTGAAGTTGATCTTAAAACAAGACATCAATACTTCAGCCACACTAGTGGCCCGGTGCTGAAAGGATGTCCGTCCTCCATCCATCCATCCAATAGTTGCCCAAATATTTCACTCTGGACCAAGTGTTGGAACAAAGGACTGACAGATCACCATCTTTCAGGCAAGGTCACACAACAATGTAAAATGGTGGGATTTTGTTCACATTGAGTCAAATGTTGGTGAAATCTGATAGAAACTTGCTACATTGACCAAAACAAAGTTGTCTTGACAGTGCTGACCTTTGAGGGTCTTGTCTAAATTATCCACCTATATTTGAGAAAACTCTTACAAGACTAGCCGCCCGACGACCTTTCCCCAACCATAACGATTCGAGGTTGATGCCTAGCCTCAACCATCGAGGGTTACCATCTAGATACGACCACCTTTGAGGGAAAGGAGAGCTGGAGTCCAAAATGGACTCAGCTATTGTAGCTTATTGAGAGAAAGTTAGCAAGCTCACTAGCTCAGAAAGGGTTTTTGCCCCTCTCTTCAATAACTTCTACTGCTAGTAAAAGGCCATGTTACTGGCTACAATGCAGGATTTTCCTAAAGAACAATGTATAGACTCATACATAAGTAATCCCTCTCAATTATGGCCCACTAAAAGTGTGTGGCGGTGTGTGTATCTGCAGAGACCCTGCCCCCCACACATGCACGCATCCAAGCGGAAGTTACGAAAATTGTGGACGCCGCTTCAAAACCTTTTTAAATATAGCGAGGCGAAATGCCAAGGAGACAATGCTTGTTCCAAAACAAGAATGACTTAGGGATTGGCTGCAGCATGTGGTGTGTGCAGGTGGTACACTGGGCTGTGTTCTGGCTACCACAGTGGGGGACGCGCACTTCTGGTGTTGCTGAGTCAGGGAGAGGAGCCAACAATTCCAGCATAGTATCCCTTTAGGTAAGCTTACACAAGAACTGCATCATTATTAATACCTTCACTTGTAGTGTTTCCTTTTGATGATACTTTCGATGATACCTGAATGTTAATGTAGCAGTTTAACTCATTTGGCACATGCTTTCATCCAAAGTACAAATGAGGTACATTCCAAATCACAGTAAAGCAGTAGTGTACTTTCTTCTTCTTCTTTTCCAGCTATAGACCAATGATGCACTTTTCTACCAGGTCAAATGGCTCTGCCAATCCTCGATTCCTTTATATTTTTGACTGCAAAATATGGGAATCAATGTAAAGGACATACTGATTATTGATCACATATAAGACTGATACAAATATACATGTATCTCAATATAATAATTTTTAGGACATAAGTGACAGAAAATATAAGAGTCAACTTAATGTTATAATAGACATATTAAAAAAGTTATAACTCCTCAAATTAAAATTGCTCTTTAGTCTAGAGTCCTTTAAGTTGCATAGCTGTTTAAACCTATATAATATCTGGCTAGGAAAAAGCACGGCTCGCAAACAACCTAGTCTATTTTTCTAAAAAAAAGGAACAAAAATCAGCCGACTTACCCATTTCAATGTAAACCAGGTTTATGGTACTGCCAGGTCCAATGTAGCCAATGGAAGTGGCTGATCCTGACTGTTTTGACCGCACCGTGTCATCATGCCATTGAAATGACCTGTCAGAAAATGTGGAAGTCCATAGAGACCATCCAGGATGCATAGATGAAGCTGCATGCATAAGAAATGGTGTGTGGACCAAAATTCAGTTGTGGCTGCTGCCAACGCTATAGAGCTTTATAGCTACAGTTTTAAATGTACGTTTAGAGAGGGTGTGGTCAAAAAGTATGCTCAGAAAGTCCCAAACAAATCATATGCCCACATGATTTAATCCAAATGTCATAGAAGAGCTTTTCGCTACTTTCAGATTGACCAAAAAGTAATTCAGATGGAGCATATGCCAATAAATCAAACATGTTACCTTATTACATCTAACTATGTAAAACACTTCAACATAAAGCTGCTCTGTGTTTAAAAAAAAAAAAACTAGGGTCACAAGAACAGCTACTAACATAATCACTGAGCCACAAAACCAAACACAGCCTAGGGTACTTTTGTGACGACAACTTTGTAGGTCACATGATCCCTTTCTTTTATTACAGGTTTCATGAGCAATAATGAAACCTGATGCAAGATTTTACTAATTAGCTGATTTTTCTTTTGCCTGCATATTGTATGCGTATGTCAGGAATGATCTTCTACCAGAGGTTACCCTACCTCTGCCTAGGTAGAGACTGATCGGAAGCAGAAATGTACAGTATAGGGCTAAACTAAAGCCGTCTTCTTGCGCCTGTTCCTGCACCATATCCTCTGTGGACATGCAGCTTCTGAAGTATATGATGTGGTCATCAGTACCCTGCACTAGTGTAATTACAGTAGAAGGCTCGAGTTCAGACATAGGCTACCAGATTTGTAAGTGTCTTATACAAACATCTGACGATACCAGACATAAAGCTGGGAATGTTTAACTTAGATATGTATTATATCGTCGTGTTATTAGGCATGTGTTGGCAACGCTTTAAGGGTAAATACCATAACTTTATATGAAGAAACGAGGACAGTAAAACAAGATTTCAGTTACCTTCGCGGGTCACGTGACCCGCGTCATATTTGTCCCTAAAATGTGAGACATGGTAGGGAACCCGTTTGGGACGATACATTTACGTTACACAATAAGATATCATGCGGTGTACTCAGCTGGCCCTACTTCTTCTTATACAAAGTCAGATACATACATTTGTAGCTGCTTCTCATGGTGGTCTATGTGCAAGCATAACTATCATGTAGCTAGCTAACTGAGCTGGCGTTATTAGCCTGTTGGGTACCTACGCTGATGAAATGCTCTCTCGGTGGCCTGTTGTGGAGAAAATGGCTCTCCGGTGCTGAGGCCGAAAATGGTCCGCAAGGTGCAGGTGGCAAATGTCCCGGGGGAGGAACACCACAGGGCCCTCGGGGTCTGAACGGATGGCCATGGGGTGGTTGAGGTCCGAACCGCGGAGGTCCGTGACCAGGTGTAGCGTTTCCTGGGCAGTACATGTTCGTGTTGACGAGGACATGCAATGTCCTGTCTCGCAGACTAAAGCAAACAAAATTGACGCGAACACGGTATCCTGTCAAATGTGCTATTTTTTGCACGCTGTTTCGGGTCTGGTTCAGGTTTGGTCCCACGATCAGCACCGACTGTGGCTGCCACCGGAAGTATAACAGTAACATATAACATCCGGAGTAATCAATTCAGAAGGTCTAAATTGCCCAATCCCTCTGTCCCCACGCCTCTGTCCCCCCGAAAGTGACGTTACCGTGAACGACAAAAAATATGATGTACAATTGTGTTTTATATATTTTTTACGACCTGATTTGAACATCTTCCAGTTTTTTTCTTTACAAGATGAGATAATTTCAAATAATCTATTTTTGTCAAAACAGCTTCAATGACAAAATTAAATGTTCGATGAATACATCTGTTATGTAGTCTCTGCTTCCATTCTTCAGCTTTCATGTGTTTTTATGTTCCATCTTTAATGTTTCTGAGTAAATGTAATATGACAGGCTGAACACATCTCTGCTGTCCTTTGTTTACCTTTTTGTATGTCTCCTGCTTCCACTTGGTACCCAGTGTTTAACGGCACATTGCTGTGAATTGTGGGTAATTCCCTTGGGCAAAGTCTACAGAAACGCAGATTTACGGAAAGGGTTCATAAAGGGCTCAAAATGTCTGCCAGAGAGCCCTCAAACACTCGATGATTTGACAGTGGGACAGAACTAAACCCTCAAAGATTTTGCGGGAGCGCGCCTTCAAAATCCGCGAGTGTGGAGATTGGGATTAGGCCCAATTTGGTATATCTATTGAGTTGCACTCGATGTCTTTTATATTCTTTACAATTCATTTTGTATGTACGCCCTCTGGCGTTTCGGAGAATAATGCAGGGCATACATAGAGTATAAACGCCTCAGCGCGAGTGTAAATACAGCTTTGTTCTGTTATATATTAAAACTGCTTTTAATAATCGAAAATATGAATTCAGATCCCGAGGGAAATTAATTTGTATAATATTTACGGCATAATATATTTCAAATGTCCTTGGACAAGAATATTCATACAAGCAGAAGCCCACTAATTCAAAACGAAAGTCATTCAAGTTCCCTCTTGATTTACTCAATTACTTTTTAATTGATATATTGAAAGCAATTACTAGTACGTATAAACGTTTTTGTCCTGTGTTATATTCTTTTCCCTGGTCAGATCTTTTGTAATGAAAACGTAAATAAGCTGTCTGGAGAAAACTATTTCTCATATGGTTTTACAGTTCCTCGACTTAGATAACCAGACCATTGAATGAAAAGTGATAATGTTCTCATTTCAGATTTTATTGCTCATTCACACACCCATGCAAACCTTCCAACATCCATATTTGTATGCACACAATCTTCCATGAGCAGTAAAAGATGACATATGTTAAATAAGTAACAAAGGAGATTCCAGTCAAACCTACCGAAACAAAATGAAGACTGGAAAGATGAAGTTGTTTTCAAGTAATCGTCAAATTCAATGAAACTATTAAGGATTTCAGGAGTGCACTTCTAATGTCAGATATACAGTAGGCGCACCAACACTGAAATCTTAGGACGCAATCCTGTCTTTCAAAAACATGTCCAATATAAGGCTAATTAAGTGTCACGGTGAGATCAAAACAGCAGAGTCCAAATAATCAAGTAGCCATCTATAGAAGAGCTGTTGGTTTTAACACTTGTGTTGAGGAGGCAGAGAAAAACAATAACACACCATCATGAAAACACAAAGGACTACAATAAAACTGCCCTCTGTAGTAAAACAATAAATCCAAAACAGCCTGTACTGAGTGTATACAGTATCTGTGTGGATCTCCTATGTCCTCAAACATGTTAGTCAACTTTTAACCGTGCTGAAAATTGTAAATTGGATGATAAGGCATTTCAAATCTGTTCACATATGATATAGAGTCCATCTTTGAGTGGACTCTGCTGCAAAGCCCCTCACTGTGTCTTCAACTAGTGTAGTGTCTGCCTTGATTAAAGCCAGCTTGGCTGTAGTGCTGCCCGCCATGTTGGAAGAACTGTTCAAACTGTCCTCCTTGGTTAAAATTCTGCCCCCCTCTTCCTCCCCATCCTCCTCCTCGTCCTCCTTCTCCTCGGCCTCCTTCTCCTCCTCCTCGGCCTCCTCTTCCCCTGCCCCCACGACTTCCTCGACCCCCTCCTCTCTCCTGATGCCAGCCTCCATCTTGTTGGTAATTGTCATGGTAACCACCTCCACCTCCTCCTCCTCCTCCTCCATGGTAGCCAGGATCCTGAAAGCCTCCTTGGTTGTTCCCTCCTCCTCCGTAGCCACCTCTCCCTCCTCCCCCTTGATGACTTCCGGCATCTTGATAGTGGCCCTGGCTGTAACCGCCTCTCCCTCCTCCAACACCGTCTCCCCAGCCTCCCTGCACCTTCCCCCCTCTGCCGCCTCCTCCTCTACCTCCCCTGTCTCCATGTCCTCCTCCGCCTCCTCTTTCATATCCTCCACGGCCACCTTGGGAGTGGTGATCATAGCCCCCCCTGCCGCCTCCATGTCCACTCCCACCATAGTGTCCTCCGCCTTGGGGAGCATCCTGGCGCTTCTGCCAGGAGGGCATCTCGGGGGGAGGAGCCTCAATCTCACACGGTCGGCCTCCTCTGTCTGGCACTCGGCCCATTAGAACCTGAAAAACGAACAGACATTAAAACAAAACGTTTGAAAGGGAAGCCTGCTACCCAAAGTTGACCCCACTTTTGGTTGCTGTTGTATGAGATTAAGTTTCTGCCGGTTCGACAGAACTTGATTAACTATTGTTAATAGCCTCGCTGTTCTTTATGAAAAGGTACGGACGCTGGATGGAGGGACAGAGTTGTTCCACCGCTGAGTCAACAGAGGAGGTAGTGACAGAGCTCCCGACCCTCCAAGCAGAGGACAAGATCAACCGGCATATTACAGGGACGGTAAAGGAGAAGTCGCTGCCCGACGCTGTTGTTTTAAACGTCACACCTCTTTTGCTGCTGTGATGCCGGCTATCTGAAATCAGTGTTTTGCTGTCGTTTGGTTCCCGTTTGAAAAAAGAGCAGAACAGCAGATCTTCTTTACAGCAGTATTGCCGAATCTCTGTGTCGAAGGGGCTAAGGGAAGGGCTTTAAACCAAAACATGAATGTACACTGGAAATACACCCGCAACCTTTTCCACTTTCTAAAATGAACACCACCATGTCATATTTTGGCAAAAAACATCTTTACACATTTTCTAGAGCAACAAATGTGTATTAATACCTTGCTGTATCAGTCCGTGTTACAGACTGACACAATCGGTTAAAGTCTACTTCAAAGATCTGCTGTTTTAGCATACATCAAATAGATAAACATTTGTTTGGACGACATGGAACAATTACGAGAACATGGAACAATTACGAGAACATGGACTTCTTCACATCACTTATAAACAGAGAAACAGGATGAAAACAGTGTATGAATAACGTTTAACATGGAACAAATATTGCGCTTACACTGTGTTTAACCTACCTTATTAATGGCACAAGCAGTCTTCTCTCTTATCTTGCCACTGCTTGTACGTAGGATCTTGGAGAAGTCTTGTCGAGCAGCAAGAAGGTGAGCAAGAGAGATTGTACTTTTGGTGTCAAGAGCAGAACGTAGTGGCTGGTAAACTTTGGCCAACTTTTCAGCATGCGTCTGTAATAAAACATACAAAAGAAGTCTAAAATGATTTTGGAAGCAGCAATCTGTCATAGTATTATGACAAAGTTAATTCATGGTTTCATATGGCAGAAAATCAGGCCAACACACAATGCTTTGAGTAACAATGAAAAAACAAACAATACGAGCACTGCTACGTGTGTATTTGAACAAGAACAATTGTTCAGATAACGAGAGGACAATCACGTAGTGTTGGTGTCTACATAGGAGTCAGAAGTGTGGGTTTGACAGTTTGACATTATAGAATACTGTAAATCTGTTGGTCCGACAATGGTGGCGTGATTCACTGTTTATGTTTGATAGACCAAACAAGTAATCAATCTCTCCTCAGCAGTATTGCTAAAGTAAACACAACGTGTACAAAGACTCCCTGTTTAAAATGCTATTTATGTGCTTCATCAGTGTATTGTGCACTTTTTAGATGAAGGAAGATTCAAACTTTCCACGTACCTTTGCTTTGCCAGACCAACCAAACGACTGCACTGTCACATCAAGGCGTTTCAACAACATTTTTCTTCTCACTTCATACTCATTTACAAGTGCTTGGTTTATGGCTTCAATTTTTTCCTGGCAAAATGAGAACAAAAGGAAAAGAGAAAAATTATTTACGGTCATTCACTTATGCAGTGTTACTGAGTTATATTATATTTCTTGATGGATTTTCAGTATTTACCAAGTGCACAGGTCCAAGGGCCTTCTTCATCAAAGGCTCTCCTACGTGATTGGGTGGGACTTTACTCATGGCTTCTTTCAGCTATGCGAAATGGACAACAGGCGTGTATTATGTATGAACATTGACATAAATGACATTGAAAAAGGTAGATCAAACAGCAGACACAATACATTAAACCCCACTGTCAAAAGCAGAAATGTGTATAACTAGATTTCCTCTCACACTGTGACGAACATGAAAGTATGTTTGGGATGAACCTGTTGACAATATTTTCTGCGTATTACTATTACATGGTAATGCCAAAACATTCAAAACAAACTAAGCCTTTCCTGTGAGGACAGAAAGTCCCGGGAAAGGGGATCAGTTATGAATGTCCATCCATAGGTTAATTTACAGTCCATGATAATTTCACATGGGTGACTCCCAGGTTAACCAATCGGGCTGTTCCGGCAGGATGTGTTGCGTCAAAACCCGTTGGTGAGGCCTGCGGTGAGTGCGTCAAATTATTTAGAAGAAATATTGGCCAATAGCGATCGCTGGCAGATCGCTCAGAGCACTTTAAATGACGACATGATCAAAATGCAGCAATATAATAATATAATAAAATTATTTTCAGCACAAAACATAAAAATGCCAGCACTTCTAAATGGAAAGCACTTTGAAATGTGTCCCTAAAGTTCATTGAGTCAATGGAGCACCAGACTATTGCTTATAGTTAGGGCTGGCTCAGGGTTGCCTTGGACCAGCCCCTAGATTGCTGGTATCGGCTTAGACTGCTGGTATCGGCTTAGACTGCTGGGGCACTTCCTAGGATACACTGAGCTCCTCTCTCCTCTTCTCTCTCTCCTTCTGCATGAATTCATGTCCCATTAATGCTCATTACTAACTTTGTTTCTTCCCCGGAGTATTTGTGCTCTCTCGCCTCACAGGTTCCGATGGATCCGCTCGACAGAGGCAGCCGATATTGGGATAGTCACCGCCCAACATGTCAGGCTAGCCCACTGACCCATCACGTACTTGTAGGCCAGCTAGACGGCTCTGACATGTCAAAGAATACGCCCAACATGTCAAACTAAAGATCTGATTGGTTGACCACTATGACAATCAACAATATCGTCTCCATTCACTTAAACTGCACATGGATGCACTTGTGAGTGTGCAGGCCTCAGGCCTCTCTTCTTACCTAGAGACACAGAGGTGAGATCTGATTGGATAAAAGCTCTACTTAAAACAAGCTGCACTGGAAGCAGAGCAACTGAGGAAGACTGTAGCTGTGCAATGAGAAAAGAAGAAGAAACCAGAAGAAACATTCCTTTATTAGTCCCACGGTGGGGAAACTATTCTCTGCATTGCCCCCTAAATACATGTAGTGTATTCATGAAAAAATA
This sequence comes from Melanostigma gelatinosum, assembly GCF_949748355.1. Lineage (NCBI taxonomy): Eukaryota > Metazoa > Chordata > Actinopteri > Perciformes > Zoarcidae > Melanostigma > Melanostigma gelatinosum. The sequence goes on along the minus strand of NC_136645.1, from coordinate 25,837,108 downwards.
TTAAATAGTAAAATAGCTGTAACTTTATGATTCTGTCTAGGCCAGCAGAGACGGCCTTGCTAGCCCCGACGGCCCACCACTGCTGTTACGTCATACAGACCAACATCTGGTGGTGCATTCTGTGCACTGTAATTTATCAAACGAGTACAGCATCATAGAAATTGCAGCATCTGTATTGATGACGCGACTGAACATTGAGATTTCTAAACACCCTAGTGTAGAATGCTGCAGGAATGAGTCCTTAAACCTGGAAATGAATTCACATCCTTGTCTCCAGGTCAATGTGTTGTTTTTTAGATGCCTGAAAAATGGTCATCACAAGCTTAAGATTTTAACGCCTTGCTCTACAATATTAAATCTGTCAGTTAATAATCCACTTGTGAATTTTCAAGCTTTTACACGTCTTAAAAAAGGCGGTTGCTAACAAGTGGCTGAATGAGACTACTAAATCAATCACGCTGACTAGTCCGCCTCTTCAGCCCTGTTGTGTTTACTCGAGCTCAAGCAACTGTGGTGTAGTTTGTTTGTTGCCTAAAGTAGGCGTTTTACTTCTGCTGATTGCGTCGCCCAAGCAGATAGGACATGAGACAAACTTAGAAATCTAATCGAATTATTTCATCCTTTAATCCAAGTGGATGTTTGTTGCAGATTTGAAGAAACTCCCTCAAAGAATTCTTGAGATATGGCGTTCACTAGAATGGGATGAACGTATCAAATCTCTAAATACATACGGCGGTACGGACAAACAACCGGAAAAACATGCCTCCAGCCACGGCTATAGGCATATAAATGCGATGGGTTTGCAGCTCTTGAAGGTAGATTAAACGCCACTGATTCAGTGGTAGGACACAAGTGTTTTTCACGAGTTAAAAGAATGGACAACTTATAATGTAGATTTCACCTTTTTCTTGTGAGAGCACATCATATCTCTGTGTCACCAGACAAACTCACCTTCTTCTCAATTCCACTGAAGAACTGGAACATGGTGATGTTGGCTGGAGGCTTAGACATGCCCAGTGACATGCAGATCCCCTTCAGCTCCTGGAACATGGGGCTGCCTGCCTCCTGGGCTTTCTTTTCAGGTTTTGTAACCAGGATCATCCTCGACGCCTCCAACTCAGACACCAAAAACGCTGAGATAGAAATGTGACTGGTTAATCTCTAATTACAGGATGCTTAAGTTTCAGAAAGTCAAATTGAAAACAGTTTCAGTGCCATCTGAAATATGCTGAAGAAGTTGCCTTGGCACAAAATAATACAAAAATAAATAACAGAAAATTCACCACAGATGTAATTAAGAGTTGTGAAAAATAAGCTTCTTTGCAGCTCCCTATATTTCTCTTTTTCTTCTTACTTTCCGTGCATGGCAGAATTGCTTCCACTCACTCTTGTTGTCAAAATATAATTGCAATTGTCAATGGACAAAACCAGCTGACCAAACGTTGGGCCATGCTCAGTGTCCACGATCAGTGTGGGCACCGCTGATCAATTCATCCGTACAGCAAAGTACATGATTAATTAAAACAGTGTCTGTCCAGTTTTAGGTGTGGCAGTAGGCACAATACAAGAGCCGTTGAACTGGCACGACTTGCAGCCATTATTAACATTATTAATGTCGTTACACCTGTTTGACAAGTCAGACTATGTGCTGTAAGAAAAGTCTATTCTATGGTGAAACATTAAGCATCCGGCCATCCCAACACTTTGCATTACACCCTGCTGAATGAGAGTAAGGATGAGATATACACACACGTCTACAATAGGGTGCGTCCTGAGCAAAATTGTTTACCGGTACATGCTTTCCTATATACTACGAGTGATACTGGAGGATTCCACTAGAGGGCACACCAGCAAACTCAGACTGTATAGAATTTCAGAATTTGCACGATGTAAACGATAATAAAGGCAACACCATCAAAGATGCTATTTTGTCAAGCATGTTTGTCACTGTGAAGAAAAACTTTCCACTACTGTCCACTGCCTGTTGACCCCTGACCCAGTCACTTCACCACACTGCCCCTACCGTTCATGTGTGTATTGCATCTTGCGGAAGTGTAGTGTGAATGTATGAATGTGTGAGGATGTGCATAACCAAACGGACGCAGGATACGCAAGGCAGCCATCATGTGCACACAAAAGAGTAATTAATAGGGCTGTGTTATGGCAAGCACCTCACGATATGATATGCATTGGGATAGACGTGTCACGATATGAAATATAATATATTGCGAAATATTTATCGATATTTTTGTACAACCCTAGTAATTAAAAGCAAGTATATCTACAGCTTAAGCCAAAAGCATCAGGTGAAAAGTGAACAAATCTCATCAGCTGGAACGCAAAATGCTGTGTGGGGTCGAAAACAGCCTATACTGGTACTGACACAGAAACAAACGATACCATAATCAAAACAAACAATACAAGAAAAGGGAAATGCTTGAATACGTCTGTTGTGTGGCCTTTAAATGAAGAAAATTAGTTGTTTTTTTTCTAACTTTGACACATTAGTATAGTGGATGTTTACCACATTGTGAATAATTGCACTTGTATTCTCCTATTATTTTTGCACCTGTGTGAGTGTGCAGAGCCTTGAAACAGGCTCTTCTGCTGCTATCTAGTGGTAGCTGGGTGCAATGTCAATACCCAGTGCAGCAAAAAGATTTACAATATACCAGTGTTTCCCCGTTTGGCGTGTTGGTTGTGCACGTCCTCAGAAATGAATGCTACACATGGTTAAAACAAGTATACCTCCAGCCTTAAGGCCTTTACACATTGGGGGCATGAGGAATAAATGACACGAAAATGCGGAACTAGGCTAGTGTAAGTTGTATTAAGTTTGCCTTTAGAAACATGCGTGAGTGAATTTGAGCTCCCTCTGGTAAACAGTTATGCAGTGTATATGTCTAGGGCTTTTGTTGTAACATGTAAGGAGTGGATCTGGTATGTGTTGCCTTTATCAAGGTTAAAAGGTGAGATATAGTTTATTGTTTTGGCACACGTTGTTGGTTGATGCCTTTATTAGCAGTGCGAAAGCTCAGAAACCTCAACGTCACTTTTCCGCCGCACTCGTGACAAAAACAGTTCGAAAAATATATTGACGAGTGAGTTAAATCACACAAAAAAAAGACCCAATGTTCAAAGGCCTTAAGGAGGCCTTGTGTGCTTGGATTCATTTGTTATGCAGTTAACACACCAGTCATAACTTCCCTGGCTTTGTAAGAGGTAAATAACAGATGTAAAATTTGAAACAGCCTTTCTGTGCAGTGGATCTAATTTATTCCGATGTGAAGAGGGGTTCCTGTGGATTTTTGAAAATTAACAATAACTATTTGGAAAAGTAACTCAGGAATATTGAAAGTAACTTTAAAAAGTGTTAAATTTGGGAATGGAATATGGTGTAATCGAGTTAGCAGTCAACCTAGAGGAAACACTGTATGACTGCAACACTTAATCACAGGTGGGTGTGCTACAGCAGTCCACTTAAAGTGCAAAAGTCTTTAACCTCACGGGTTATTGGACCAATGCTTTTTCTTCAATAAAAATAATTTTGAATTGAAAAGCTGCAAAGGGCTGTTATCATACTGAGGAGCAGCAGACAGTCGGTCCTGTTGAGGAGCCTCTGGGTGATGTCTCCGCTGGTGAGGACAGAGTAAGGACAGGCGAGCTCCGACAGCAGGCCGCTCATCTCCAGCTGGAAGGCCTCTGCCTCGCTCGGACCTGGGAGGGGTAGAAGGACACACACACACCAAACATGATGTCACAAGGCAGACAAATAGTCGGGTTAAATCTCACACATAGTTTCAATAGACGTGTTAGCAGCAACTTGGCAGACCTCAAACAGAAACCTTACTACTGAATTTGCAACTACCATTGGTTAACATCTTAGTAATCCAACATAATGACTTACTTAATTGCCCATAAAACCATAATGTCATTTAACATGTATAATATATATTTAATTTTTCATTTATTTGCCTTTGTTATCAACCTTTCGCTAGCAAGAAAAGGAATGAATACTCGTAGAACCATTTGATTGGCAACTCTTCTGTCACTATTAAATATGTTCTATTAATTGGGATACAGCAGCAGCTTGACTTCATGGTGATAGAATGTGCCTCACAGTTGGTGGCGTGGACATTCTCCTCCAGCCTGCAGTAGAGTCGAAGCTCAGAGACGATCCATGCACAAAGCTTAGTAAACTCAGGTGAAGCTGCTCCTTTGCTCACAGCAGGATCCAGAGCTCCTTCCTCCAACAGAGGGCCTTGGTACCTACAGTAACACAGACAGCTCATGTAAAACACACATCAAGCCATATGTAATCTGACATGCACACCTCTTTGCTTCCCTCATCAGTACAGCATAATGATAAGCCATACTGAAGATTCAATGAGGGTCTGACACTCAAAGTGCCTTTAAAGTCAAACCACATTTTAAAAACTGGTTCTTTAGTCAAGTCCTTAACTGTTATTGGGAAACCTACTTGCGCACAGGGACAGATTTGTCTCGAGACCTTTACTGACCTGTGAGAGGCTACAAGATATCTGAGCGTAATCACAATAAATGGTTAATCACAATACATCATGTATTTTTAGAGTGGGGCTAGAACTGGTTAACAGAAACGAATGTGTTGGAGCTATCCTCACATCAATCATGACGGGAGCAGCTTGTGCTGACGCAGCTTCAGGCACATGTAAAACCAGTGTGTGGGTCTATTAATACCCGGGACGTACGCAGAGATGGCCACGGTTCACTGCACGTTCATTAGCGATGACAAACTGTCAGACTAAGCGTTAGCTACAACAGCATGTTAACGTTAGCCGTTTTGCTAAAGCAAGCTACCCTGTCGTAAATGGGCTGGCTAAAATAAGAAAGACTGTCAAGGCTGGTCAATGGAATGGCAGCTTTCGCACATCATATTCATACAGCGGAAGACACATTTAGTATTTTAAAACTTACCCTAAATCTTCAAGAGAGACAAGAATGTCATTCTCCATCCCAATAATCTATAGTTGTGCTCTAAAATCACGTACAATGAAATATAGTTTTCACATCAGCCAGCTCAGCTGATACACGTTTAACTTCTTCTACTTACTCTTTGGATTCATTGGCGGATTGTAAACAGCTTACCGATGCCCTAGCGCCCCTACCGGAGCCACGATGTATTCTAATGTGTTGCTTACATTTTTACATTTGTCCAATAAATAACCAAAAGGCTTGACCAAACTTGACCATGTAGCTATAAATAATAAATGATCGCAGCATTAATTTAGACAGTAACTTAAAGATGGTGAAGGGTAGGGAGGTCTGACAATTGAACTCAGGGCTGAACTGGCCATCTGACATACTGGGCACTTTCCAGGTGGACCGGCCTCTTTTGGACTGACACAAGTGTGTATCACAAGACTACAGCCCCAAATGTTTACGAACAGGCCTGGACTTTTCAGACCACTTTTAACAACTCACTGCTTAGTGCGTACACGTCGAGGTGGAAAAAAGGAACTACATTTTTTGGATTTTCCCAAAAGAGACAGAATGATTAGCTGACCGATTTCAGGGGAGGGGGGAATATTAAAAGCTACAATTCAATTTAAGTGCCATTCTATGACAAAAGTAAAGTTGGGGTGTCATTCTGTATTAAATACAAACTTACTTCTTCATAATGTGCCCTTTAGAGTTGACCTTCAGTGCTAGCTCTGCTATAGCTGGAATCAATGTTCCCTCTAAGCTGCGCGCTTGAGCAATCGCGCACTGCTCGCACATTCTCAGCGCACAAGAAAATCTATGCAGCGCATAAAATAAAATTCAACATAAACGTATTAATTAATATCTAATATTAGTCCTAATCTTATCTAATCAATTAAACCAATAATAATAATAATAATAATAATAATTTTGTTTTCTGTACTATTTTGCAACGTAACTCAGTGAGTGACAGGTGTCCAGCCAATGATACGATTCGGTTCACTTACGCTACGCAGCCAATCATAGCATTGACACTATTGCCCTGCCCATTCGCGCCGTGCAGGTTAGCTAGCTAACAACAGTGAGGCGGAGTTACGAGGGGCATTTGCGTAACGTAATCCCCCCTTATCATGGCGAAACGAACGGGCAGCGACACATCCACTCACCAAGCCATTGGAAAAAAGAAATGTGGTTCTTTTAAGATGGAATGGCTGTCGGAGTATGTTCAAATAGAAGAACAAGCGGTGAAACTGGGTGAGATTTTTTCTTTTTCGAGTGAGAAGGGTCTACTCTGCAAAACATGCAGCGAAGCTAAAGTAGCAAATGAGTTTTCCGAGGGAAAAATGTGGACTGAATGGAAGTTGGACTACCTCAAGCGTCACATTCAGCAGAAAAAACTAAAAATAAAATCAAAACAGCATCCAGAAATCGTCTTGAAGTGGCACATTTGGACCAGCTGATGCGCATAAAGTCAAAGCAAGAAGCAGACGAATCCATCAACCTGGACAAAGTGTACAACCATTGGAGAAGTGAGAAGGACAGACGTGAAAAATAAGGTAAAATTTAAGTCAGATTTGTGCATATTCTCGTGACATTTATTAAGATTTTTTACTTATGGATATTAATCATTAAATTATGTTACTACTAGATCATTTATGGGTAGTAGAAATCATAATAAAAAACTGAGTAATTACATATTTTACAGACAGAGTTACAGGAATTTACACTGTATCACAAGCTACAGCACACGTCATTGTGCAAAATGTGAATGTTTTAATGTGAACAAAATGTTATGTCTGAAAGGTGTATATGTATCATTTCTTCCAGAACAGGACCCTCACACAGGCCACAACAGGACCTCACACAGGCCAAAGCAAGACTCTTCCCATGGCCAAAGCAAGACTCTCACATAAAACATACTACACATCTCATGAACAACAAGATTTTTGTCTTTTTCCTTTAAAGTTTGTCAAATCACTTATATTAAAAGTAAACTAGTGAAAATTGCTGCTGTAATTTGATTCTTTTAATAAGCCATGTAACTTGCTATGATCCAAGGTTTTGAACAGGTGTGATACTGGTGTGTGGCCACAGCGTGCACATCTGATGTTGCTCACAGTGGTCCTCAGTGTGCTCAGGGAGCTTGTGTGTATGCCCAGACACATGAAAAATTAGAGGGAACATTGGCTGGAATGTATTTCTGACTGGGTTGAATGTAATGGTTTCTCTCACACATTTCCAGGTTTGATTATTATTATTACTACCATAACTCAAACACTGACTGACACTTGTTTTTTATTGACCTCTTCAGGTATGTGAGCTGTGTTTGATTTTAAAATGTCATTAAGAGATGCACTTCCACTTTCAGTTCCTTTAAAGAACATTGAAGGAAATGATTTGAAGTTGAGGTGTGATGTTAACCAGAATCCCTGTATGAACTCTTAGTGGATTGTTACTTTGTCTCCGAGGCTATATCTTAAGGTCTTATAGCAAAGAGTGCCTGTTGGAGTTTATTCTTTCAGTGCTTTGTGTTGCTTGGAACAACTAAAGATGGATCTACGCCAAGAAAAGCCATAGAGTCTAATCTAGTCATTGACTGCTCATGTCATGCATGAAGTTAAGATGACGGTTGTCTCTTCTTTGAGTACAAATAGTGCTGAAAGTGTTGAAACTTCATGACAAAGAAGGCAGAGTATGGTGGAAATGGCTGCTTTCAGTTTTTAAGATGGGTTATGTGCAAGAAACCAACACATTCTCACTCCTAACTCGTCAAATACCAACGCTTTCTCAGTGTCTCTAAGTTTCAAACTATGAGGCTCTACCCTCTAGTGCCAGTTTAATCAGGTAAGGTGTGTCAGTTTCCACTCACTAAATGTATAGTGTCTTTTCAAAATAAACTTTTGTCTTCACTGGAACAACTTAATAGGTTTAGGAGCGTGGTTGATGTTAACTTGACTGACTAACGACTTCCGAGGTCAGCATGTCACTAACCACTAATGAAACAAAAGGTCAATGTTTACTTAAAGTTTTGCACGAAACATGAAAAGCAGCCTCTTGTGTTTGTTTGACCCATTCAACTCCCCACAGGAGCTGAGAGATGAAACCACGCCCACTTACGTACGACGAAATCCTTAACTCAGCCCTGACAAACACAAAAGCTACAGTAGCATGGGAAATAGTGTTATTGGGCACTGAATATTATGAATTTTATATTTAACAGAGCACAAATTAGACAAGACCCCACGGTCCCTCCGTCTCACTCCCCACCCCTGGGAGACCTCTTCACTGGGAGGAGACAAAGGGCCAGCTCCTAGCTCTCGAGCAGCAGTCTGCTCTCCTCCCGGCTGTGGCGGTGGGGAGCAGGGACCCAGTGCTGCCGCTGGCCACGAGCCCACATTTTCTGTAACCAGTGTAACACATGGATGTATAAAGGGCACTGAATGCAGCGTAGGAGGCAGGGCCCCATTCATTACTATGAAAGACTTCAGAGTATTAAATGACACGGCTCTTCCGGCGATCTTCCACATCCATGGGGCCCATGAAGCAAGGGTTTCCTTTAACCACGCCTTCAAGGCCTCGGTCCAGCCTCGTTCTCGGTCTCTTTCACTTCAATGGAGCAAGTCAAATAAATCTGGATTGGTCTATTTGTGCATTTTACAATTGTTAGAACCTAATGATTATGATAAAGTTTATTCAAGTGTTGGTTCAGGGAAGTTGATTAAACTTCCACGGACTCAGGGCCCCTCATCTTCTGCCTCGACTGCTCCGCGGACTCAGGGCCCCTCATCTTCTGCCTCGACTGCTCCGTGGACTCAGGGCCCCTCATCTTCTGCCTCTATTGCGCCACGGACTCAGGGCCCCTCATCTTCTGCCTCTATTGCGCCACGGACTCAGGGCCCCTCATCTTCTGCCTCTATTGCGCCACGGACTCAGGGCCCCTCATCTTCTGCCTCGACTGCTCCGCGGACTCAGGGCCCCTCATCATCTGCCTCGACTGCTCCGCGGACTCAGGGCCCCTCATCTTCTGCCTCTATTGCGCCACGGACTCAGGGCCCCTCATCTTCTGCCTCTATTGCGCCACGGACTCAGGGCCCCTCATCTTCTGCCTCTATTGCGCCACGGACTCAGGGCCCCTCATCTTCTGCCTCGACTGCTCCGTGGACTCAGGGCCCCTCATCTTCTGCCTCTATTGCGCCACGGACTCAGGGCCCCTCATCTTCTGCCTCGACTGCTCCGTGGACTCAGGGCCCCTCATCATCTGCCTCGACTACTCCACAGCCATAGAGACTGAAAAGGGAGGACTTTTGACAGGCATCCAGGAAGTTAAGGTACCGTTCATGATCTCATAGTGGATGTTAGGTTACCATGAAATGCTGTATCATGTGAACATTAAACTCTAAATCATCAGTTCTTAAGATGAACAACTGTGTTATAAAATATCTGGTTCTTTGCTAAAAAGTCAAAAGGTAAATGCCAGTGGACTGAAGAAGAGTAATTAACCGCAACATTAAGAAACATCCAATAACAAAATTTAAATTCTGCTGCATTCACAATGCAAGCAGAACAAGGTAATTTACCAATACGAAGCTGACAAGGTAAATGTGACGTCATCGCATTTCACACGAAAGAAGTGTGTTTTATATTAACGTTGTGAAATAAGAGATGTCAGTGTCCTTTTTTTTTTTTACTGGTTCAAACAGTCAGTATCATTTCCCTCACCAAAATAAATGTCACAACATTCTTAACAGTTATGTTAGGATTCACTTTTTGACCTCCCAGCACCAACAAGCAAACCAAGCAATACGGTTCAGCCAGCTGTAGTACATAAACAATGGATACAATTAAAGCTACATTCAGCAGAATTATTAGTGACCACATTTGTTTTGAAATAAAACATTTTGGAAAGACATTTTATACAATATAATTTTGTCTCCTAACAAAAGAACAATGGAAAACTAAAACCCACACGGATGTAGAATGCAAGGGACATCAGAAGAAAATCTCCTGACTAAACCAATCCCACTTGACTCAAGTCTGGAAAGATGAAGAAAACATCAATTCACAACCAGTCATGGTATTACTCTTCCAATAAAGGTGGAGGAGAGAGTTTAAGTTGGAAATGATCTGTTCCGGGTTGGGCTGGGAAAAGAAGGCCTGTCTTGTCACTGCTATGGCAGTGGGAGAGTTCTGACAGGATGGACAACTGGAGGAAAGAGAGAGAGAGAAAAAACTATTAGAAAATGTTATGCATCGCCTCTATTTGTCTCCCTCAGATGTGCACGCACGCACACACACTATAGATATATCTTCTATAGATAAAACTGATAAAAAAAAATGATAAAACCAAAAACTCGGGTGTTAATATTATCTGTCATCTATGTTGTTCATATTCCTGTGTAAATTTTGTTTTGTATGGTATGATAAAAAAACGTGCACACATGGTAAATAGACTTGTACTTGTACAGCGCTTTTCTAGTCTTCCGACCACTCAAGTGCTTTAACACTTTATGTCATCATTCACCCATTTATACCCAACGCTATACACATACACTGATGGCAGGGGCTACCATGCACAGTGCCACCTGCCCCATCAGGACTATCGAATCATTCATACCCATTGACACACCGCTGGCCCATGCACATGTCAATCCTCAGAGTCTCGCACACCTCTGTGACAGTGCTGTAATTTCCTAAAGGGTCAGAAATACCATTTCCCAGACGAATCAAAATGACCGGTTATACCGGGGGAAATTGAACGTTTGCTGAACCGGAGGACAATACAGCTTGAGAAGAAGATTCAACGCTGCATTAAATAGTCAGCAATTCATTGAAATGTCTGATTACACCAACCATGTTGAACTCGCGGAAGCTAATCATACAACTATCATTAAGGCTAACCGAAATCCGTCAAATAGCCTCAAAACTACTGCTCGGCTGAGGGCCAAAACATTGCGAACTCCATGCCTGATAAGCCAGATACTATTCTGATTGGGGACTTTATGGCCAAACATGTTCGAATGGCAAAGCACTGAAAATGTAATTTTGACTGACACATCTGTCAGGGAGCTGACAGGGCTGTTGTCAGCTGTCTTCTCCACCCATCCCAATGATATGAAGGTCATTATCCCCGCTGTTGATATTCTGCGAAGGAAAACTGTCCCTGAGATCCTGAAAGAAGACTTTGCCTGCTGCTGGAGAAACCGACTGACTGCAGATCTAATACGGTAACCTTATCCTTGTTTCCATGCTCATCTGCAACATTAGGTGTAATCTTTCATTCATAAAGTATATATTGATTACATTTCATATTTCACATACATTCATTCGTATTGTATTCATCACCACTCTTTGTGTGAATAATTACAAGTAGTAGTAGAAAGCGCTTTGAGTGGTCGGAAAGACTAGAAAAGCGCCATACAAGTACAGTCTATTTACCATTCCACATATTCCCTTCACACATGTGGGTCATGAGTCACTGGTATGGCAGTAAAAGTACAACTATCTCTTCAAATGTGACTGTGCTGTGTACCATCTACATCATATAAAAATTGTTAAAGATATCCGTTATGTGGATAATTATGCGTCAAGGTGGTCCCTACCCTGGATGGTCCTCGGTATAAACACCGTAGCTGATCCCAAGACTGCTCCTGCTGAAGGTCCAACGTTGCATCAACAAACACCTGGGTCACAGCAAAGAACCAGAATAATGTTGGCAAAGCATAAATATTAAGCTGTAATCTGTTACATGGCATAGAGAGTGCAAAACATTTTACCAATGCAGCATAAGTGTAGCAGAAATTCAAGTTCTATTACCAGATGGACATGCAAAAGGGTCTCCCTGTGCCTCAAGTTTGGTGGTTTTTAAGGGGTGGACAATATCAGTAATTCACTACAGTAGCACTGTGGTGAATATCAATTGATTGGGCTCATATTTGGTTCTAAGCAGTGGCGGGCCGTCAGGGCCTGCAAGGCCTTCTCTGCTAGCCTAAACAGAATCACAAAGCTATTTATATTCATAAAAAAATAAAAAAATAAATAAAAATAATTTATTTTATAATTTAATCATTTTTCTTCAATGCACTACATGTATTATAATTTATAAAAATATTTTTCCCATTATCTTAATTTCTCATTGCACAGCTACTGTCGTCCTCAGTTGCTCTCAGATATCACCTCTATGTGTGTCTATGCCAGATGCCTGCAGACTCGGCGCTGCCACCAGTGCAGATTAAAGTACACGGGGACGATATTGTTGATTGTCATAGTGTTCAACCAATCAGATCTTTAGTTTGACATGTTGGGCGTATTCTTTGACGTGTCAGCGTCGGCTAGCGGCCTATAATGACGTCAGCATTACGTACCGCTCATGTCCAGGTGCACACGCTGCAGTGTGCTGTGATTGGTCAGTGGGCGAGCACGTGACTAAAGTGAAACTTGTGTTTGCTAGCAGAACTGAGATTGTTAGCAGGCAGAGTTCAAGTGGAAAGGTATGGAAGAAATTATGGCATTTTTAGTTGTTGTTACTTAGCTTTGTTTTTTCAACATCAAATGGCAGAAGGACGAGAAGCTGATTTAGTGGCGGAGTTACTGGTAACGCCTTTCTCAAGAAGGCCATTAAGCTGCCTGAGCAAAGCCGCTACACGACACCAAAGTACGGCGGGACACTTGCAAGCTACGGTGCTCTTAAAAATGTTTGGAAGGACCCGAGTGGATCTCCAGATCAACGATCAAGTTCGCAGGGAAACGGAGCTCCACATTGAAAAAGGTAAGACGAATAGGGAAATACTGAAAAGGACCTCTTGTGTATGAAATTTGAGCAAAGAACTGTGTTTAGTAGATCTAATAAAAGTATTTAATAATTCATAATTAAGAATTCATAATTAGTCATAATCATAAGTGTATTGGGAATGCATAATTAAGATAAACATAAAGTGATGTAGGATTAGTAGCTAATAAGACATGAAGCTTCTGCCAAAGTTGCAGAAGTTTAACAGTTATACTGAAGGATTAGCATAGAAGGGATTAAGCAATAACTGACAGTCATTGAATGTGTTAGGAACTCAGGGAAAGAGAGTCATGGAGACAGGCGTTTACAGAAGTGCATAGAGAAGTTAGCCAATAGAAATTGAGATAGACGGAAGGGGAGGAGTTGCGAACGGATATGTGGGTGATATAGAAAGAGTTTTTCTCTTCTGTTAGATAGGATCCTGGGAAAGACGTGTCTCCTGGATCAGGGAAGAGTTTTTTCCAAAGTGGGTTAATAGTGTAATATTTCATGAGATTAATGTACACCATGCTGAAACTGTAATTGCATCAACAGGATTAAAATCCTTTTTGACGGTAAACCAGTTTCGGTAACGTTTTTAGCGCCGTGTGACTGTAAAGCTAACAGTCCACGTGTGCTGGCCTGCTCCACTCTCTTCGTGAGGAGATTTTCCCTCCACACTTGCTGGAACTGAAACACACGGATGTACTGCACAGCCGAGTTATTGAACTCTTTGTAAACAAAGAGGAGGATGGACTTTGTATTTAAATAGAACAGCATTTGGTAAGTGAAACTGCTTTTGTTTTCTTTATATCTGCAGTGTGTTAATTTTGCCTATCGTGTTGTTTATGGATATTAGATATGTATATTATATATTGTTCCCTGATGTAAATAATATTTGAATGGCCCTTGCTCTTTAGTGTGAGCGTTGCTGGATTGTTTTGTCATGCTTTGTTGTGAATATGTGTGACGGTTCTTGTGAGTTAGCTCTTGTCATTGTGTTAATTACATCGAGTTTGACCATATGCATTGTCCGTTAATGACGAAGCGTCCCGTCCTGTGTGGGGTTAGGGTCTGGATAATTGAATCAGTTTGGGCTGTTTTCTTTTACAAACAAGAATGATGGTCTGGAGAAATGGGGATTGTGTGGCGATTGCTTCGCCCTGTTTGAATCAGTAGGGAACAGCTAAACGCTGCGGGGAGAATGTAGCGTGAGTTTGTGCGTGTTGTTTTGCTTCCGGGGTCAGACGCTGACCCCGGAAGCAAAACAGACAGACAGACCGGTGTCCACCGAAAACGTTATATTTACCACAATTTAAGCTTCTGCATTTTCCAAATGCACCAGTATTATTGTTCGGTTTGTAAGCCTTGTACCGAACGGTTTAAAACGAATACGTGATGTTACACCCCTAGAAACAAATAACCGTAGCTGTGGCGCCATCATGAGGTTATTATAGGTATTATAGGTAAGACAGCAGTGAAGGCCCAGGTATAAAATGCATGGCCCGACACTGGTTCTAAGTAAATACTCTGCCTCTCCGTCCTTCCTTCCTTTCAGCCATAGACCCACCTCCCCCAGGCCCTTGCATTTTCAAGACTGCTCCAACCATCAACCAGATGCCCTTTGACCTACGCACCAGTCTCAGTCACCTGACTCCCACATCCACCTGCTCCTTATTTCTCAATTACCCCCACAGAATGTATACGAGCTCATTTCCACTTGCTTTTTGCCGCATTGTCATTGTTGCTTCGTCCCTTTGCTTTCCAGTCTTCTGAACCCTGCACCCTGGAGTCTGCTCCTGCCTGTACCTCTCACCTGCTCCATTGCTGGTCACCCAGGGAATTCTCAGTTACCATTACTCGCTATCCACGCCATGAAGCTTTTGTAGCTTCACTTTGTCAGCCCTGGATTGTTTGCATTTGGGTTCTTTCCCTTGACTTGTACTCACCCGCCTGACAATAACCAGATTAGAATGTTGCTATCAAACTCTATGTACTGTGGCTGGGCATGTTTTAAATGAATCTTAAAGGCAAATTCCACTTTATTACCACTTGGATCCTATTTTCATAGGACTTCATATTGCATTCTATGGTATAAATGTTGAACTGGTTTTTCCATTATTTCCACTTTCTGGAAATAAGGTTGTAATAAACAGTAGTTAACTTTTCAAGTTTTAAGACAGAAAGCCTGAATGAAAACAACAAAACATAACAATCTCCAGCAGGTCCAGGTTACTGTAGATGGTGTCATTTTTTGTTTGGTAGAAAGAAAAAATAGAGCTGCATTTGTTAACTGTGAAGGATCTGGAGTTGTTTTCACTGGGGTTAAGAATGTTGTGTATTGTGGAAGATGGCGAAGACGGACCAGCTGTCTTCACTGTGGTGTCATTTGTATACTTTGTGGGATAAAACCTTACCTTCTTCCTGTGAGCCTCTGCTCCTGCGTCATGAGACACTGTTGTTCCACGAGTCTAAGACCAAGAAAGGAGCACAGTGCTGTGTCAGGATTGTTAGCTAATGGAAGACTGTGCTTAGATTAAAAGCAAACACCAACAAACACCAACTGACATGAAACGAATCAGCTGACACACATGTTACAACAGGCATTTTACAGCTGATGTGGCCTGAGGTCCCTTCATGTAACGAACTTTCAAGCCACCTCATAGGAAAGCCTGCAAAATGGTTAACGATGTGACTAGGGGCTTATCTTCAATGGCACAATGATCACACGAGGTCCAAAGTCGTGTGAAAGAAAACTGCATGTGCATCTCCAGCTGCATGTAGCACTACATGCAATAGAGCTGGGAGAAGTGGATACAGATCAGAGGTGTGGTGATGCAGCCTTATCCTCTCGGCCCCCTACATCACTGCTCTCTTAGCTGTGAAACAACTGAAGGCTCATTTATAAACTACATTTTTAAATGTCTATGAACGATGAATTTATCTTCTTTCTACATCTGAGCCATTGTTTCAGAGTCTACCTTTTTTTTCCTGAATTGTGAGGCACATTGTAAAGTCTATTGCTATATACAGTAAGCTGTATAATCATTGATTCAGAATTATGACAGATATTGCACGACGGTTCATAGCTATGTAAGTGAACAAGAGTTGTGGGTGCTATAAATAGCCACAGCCATGGGTAATGGTTGTGTGTAATGACAGCTGTTCTGGTGCTGTTGGAGAACCTCGCCGTTGGAACACGATCTATGACAGACCGAGGGTAAAATAGAGGGATGCTGGAGTAACAACCTGAAAGAGCTGTGATTTGGACATTCCAAATATTAATATGCATTGCCCCAAATATGCTATCAATGGGCAGTTGATGTATATTATTGTAACGGCTACTGGAATATCAGTTGGTTAGAGTTGTGCAAATAATTAAGAAATTAATACATTCCTACGCTACATTTCTTCTCCTCCTCTGCAGATTTGAAAACACTCATTTATGTCTTTAAAGTCCAATAAACATAAACAAGTCTATACTGGCGACCTGTCCAGGGCGTACCCTACCTTCACCAATGTCAGCTGGGATCGGCTCCTACCTAAATCGACCCTAAATAGGATGAGCGGTTTGGATAATGGAATGGAAAGTCTATTTCCTAAATATCAGTCTAAATTTATAAATACAAATTATAATTATAAATAAACAGCCCTTGTATTTAAAAAAAAACTGATGTAAAATGGAGTTTTGAGATTTTGCTTGTTAGGCACAAGATCAGTTACCATTAAATCCAGTGTCTTAAGACTTCAATAATGAACTAGAAAATGCATTTCCTGCTGAAAATGCGTTGGAATGCTGAAAGCTGAAATGAATCTCAAAAACATTGCTGAAAATAGATATCCAATTTTTAAAAAATTGCAAAAAGCTGAATAATTCAAAAAGTTGAAAGATTACAAATATGAAGTTATGTCACCCCTCTCCTGAAAGAGCTGAACAATTTGATATTCGAACGGTTTCTGTAGCTTAAAAGAATTACAGCAGTAGTGATATTTGTTGTAGTAGTAGTAGAAGTATTATTCGCAGTATAAGTATGAGTAGCATTTGAATAAGTACTAGTTGTAGCAGTAGTGATATTTGTAGTAGCAGTAGAAGTTGTCGTCGAAGTATTTGTAATTAGAAGAAGTAGTAGTATCAGCAGTCGTACTAATAGCTGTAGTAGTATTAGTACTGGTTATTAGTACTGGTAGTAGCAGGAATAGCAGTATTAGCAGTTGTGGTATCAGTAATAATAGTAGTGGTAGTGGTAGTAATAGCAGTAGTGGTAGTAATAATATTTATGGTAGCAGTAATAGCAGTAGCAGTAATAGTAGCAACAGCAAAAGTTGTAGTCGTAGTGGTAATACTAGAAATATTAGCAGTAGTTGTCGCAGTATTAGTAAGAGCATTCATTATTTCAACAAAAAAGCCTCATTTTGAGCGAAACGTTTAAATACAGTTAATCCATGAGGCTTTTATTTTGAAAGGGTGGGACTGGGTGGGGGAGGGAGGGGGAGAGGAGACATAATCATCATGTTTGACACATAAACAGAGGTTATTAAATGACAGGCTTCATCACAAGCAGTTCAGTTAGAATTCACTCTCTGGGGCTTTTATTTTGAAATGGGGTGTGGGGTGTGGGGGAGAAGGGGAGAGGAGACAGAATCATAATGTTAGATAAACACAAACCGGTTATTAAATGACAGGCTCATCACAAGCATTTCAGTTAGGATTCATTCTGTGGGGCTTTTATTTTAAAATGGCGTGTGTGTGTATGTGTGTGTGTGGGGGGGGTGGAGGAGGGGGGAAAGACCTCTAAAGATCCCTAAGACCTGAATGACTGTATGAGAGAGACACAGAGAGAGAGAGGAGTGTATGTGCGCGTGTGTCTGTGAGTCTGTGTGTTTATCAACAGCACTAATTGGCTCAATCGCAAACACCTGTGTGCCTGAAGCCATTTCATGGAGATAAAACAGGAAAACACCTCTCAAACAAATCATCAAAACTCCCATAACCGTAGCTCCTATTGCTCCGATATTAATAATTGAGGGGAAGAATGAGTTGAAGAACAGATCCTGTAAAAATTGTGTCTGTAGCGTAAAAAAGCAGCTTAACTGGCGATCTAGAAATGGGGTACCGTGTTCTGTGGAAGATGTTTTTGAAGCAAAATTTAACATTGGTCTCTATGGAGCAGAAAGTTGGTTTTCCTCTCAATTAACGGCTTCTGTGTCAAATGTGGAAATCTGTGGGATTCCACAGTAATTTTTCTACGACAAGGACAATATTAGCTACTTCTACATCCAGAAATTATGCATGAAGAGTGAAGATTGTGGACACAGTGGCAAAATACAAATGTTTTTGTCACAAGAATCTCAAGCTGCTCTTCACTCTAGCGGTGACACCACGCACTCTAAGCTGCACAATACACACCCATTATAAAGTCAGAAAAGGGCTGAAAAATCATAAAAGTTAAATTGCTACAGTTCAAAAAGTTTAAAAGATATCAAAAAGTTGAATCATGTTGGCAATAGTTGAGGGTTTTCTCAACATTTGAAAGTTGAAATGGTGTCTGTCGCTGAAAGTATGAGGAAGTTGAAGGATTTGAAGGTTTTTGAAGTTTTTGAAGTTTTTGAAGGATTTGAAAATCTTCTCCATAGAAACCCATTCAAAAAAAAGTTGCAAAAAGCTTAATAATTCAAACAGTTTAAAGGTTAGAAATAGAAAAAGTCATAGCAGACATGAGCTGAAGGAGCTGAACATTTTGATAGTTGAACAGTTTCTGTAGCTTAAAAAAGGAAGAAGAAGAAGCGTTGCGACGAAACGGGGGACGGAAGAAATAGTGGAATAAAGAAACAGGATAACAATAGTTGGAATGCTTAACAGCATTCCAACAACTAGAAAATGCATTTCCTGCTGAAAATTCGTTGGAATGCTGAAAGCTGAAATTAAATGAAAAAAAATTAAATGAAAAAGAATTAAATGAAAAATGTTGAAGCCCGAAAGCATTTAAACTGCACTGCTGAAAAACCTTCTCGTTGAAATGTCTAACTATGGTGTCTATAGCTGAAAGTATGAGGAAGAAGAAGGCTTTGAAAGTTGAAGAAGTATAACAGGATTTGAAGATTTTCTCCATAGAGATCCCATTCAAAAGAAGATTGCAAAACGCTAAATTCAAAAAGTTTAAAGATTACAAATATGAAAAGTCAAAGCACCCCTCTCCTGAAAGAGTTGAACATTTTGATATTTGAACAATATCTGTAGCTTAAACAAATTTCAGAAGTAGTGATATTTGTAGTAATAGTCGTAGAAGTTGTAGTTGAAGTAGAAGTATTATTAGTCGTAGAAGTATTTGTAGCATTAGAATAAGTAGTAGTAGTAGCAGTAGTGATATTTGTAATAGTAGTAGTAGAAGTCGTAGTTGTAGTAGAAGTATCATTAGTAGTAGAAGTATTAGTATTTAGAAGAAGTATTAGTATTTAGAAGAAGTAGTAGCTTAGTATCAGTAGTGGTCGTAAAAGTAATGGCAGTATTTGAAGTAGCAGTAGTAGTAGTACTAGTAGCAGTCGTACTAATAGCTGTAGCTGTAGTAGTATTAGTACTGGTAGTTGCATGAATAGCAGTTGTAATATAAGTAATAGTAGTAGTGGTAGTAATAGCAGTAGTGGTAGTAATAATATTGATGGTAGCAGTAATAGCACCAGTAATAGTAGCAACAGCAAAAGTTGTAGTAGAAGTAGTAGCAGCAGTAGTAGTTGTCGCAGTATTTGTAAGAGCATTCATTATTTCAACAAAAAAGCCTAATTTTGAGCTTAATGTTTACATACAGTTAATCCTGCTTTTATTTTGAAAGGGTGGGGGTGGGTGGGGGAGAGGAGACATAATCATCATGTTTGACACACATAAACAGAGGTTATTAAATGCCTGGCTTCATCACAAGCATTTCAGTTAGAATTCACTCTCTGGGGCTTTTATTTTAAAATGGCGTGTGTGTGTATGTGTGTGTGTGTGGGGGGGGGGGTGGAGGAGGGGGGAAAGACCTCTAAAGATCCCTAAGACCTGAATGACTGTATGAGAGACACAGAGAGAGAGAGGGAGAGGAGTGTATGTGCGCGTGTGTCTGTGAGTCTGTGTGTTTATCAACATCACTAATTGGCTCAATCGCGAACACCTGTGTGCCTGAAGCCATTTGAAAATATTCTCCATAGAGATCCCATTGAAAATAAAAAGCTTAATCATTCAAAAAGTGTAAAGGTTAGAAATATGAAAAGTCATAGCACCCCTCTCCTGAAAGAGCTGAACATTTTAATAGTTGAACGGTTTCTGTAGCTTAAAATATGAAGGAGAAGAAGAGGTGCGACAGAAGAAATAGAAGTTGAATAAAGAAACAGGATAACAATAGACACCCATTAATTGTTGGAATGCTTAACAGCATTCCAACAATTAATGGGTGTCACCAAAGTGAGCAAGACTTTGGTGAGGTCCGAGTGAGGTCATCTGTCATCAAGTGAACATAATCCACTGAAAACATGGAGTGTTTTTGTCTTTGCAACCTGCATTATCAGTTGGTTTTTATTCATATGTATTATTTATTTCCCCTGGTTATTATGCACACCGACAATAGTCAGCTCCCTGTATGTTTCCCTTGACCGCACAGCAGCATCTCTGAGCCTATATTTAAGTACAGTTCAGGTCAGGTCTGCGATCAACAGCTGTGGTTGGGTCTAGAATTGATTGAGAGATAATTGCAGCGTACAGATGGATTTGTGTTGATATTGGCCTCATAAGTGTTTACTGAAAATTTTAATTAAAATGTAATTTTCCCGAGTGCTGGCTTTGTACCTGCAGGAAAACATGGCAAAAATGTTTGTGAATTGTTGGTTAAGCTTAACGTCTTCAGTAGGAACCAATGGGACAGACATGGTAGGGAAGTCAGAAAGTATTGTTGGTTTGGATCTTTTCACAGGATTTTATGACAGCAAATTAAACGTAAAATAACACAGACTTATCCTTTAATCTAATATGTATTCCCTCATGTCTATCCAAATCTTAAATTTCTTGCAAGCACAAACACACACCTGTGCCAGGGATGTACTGCGGCCTCTTTTTGGTTCGGTGGAAGGCCCGCCCCTCCCTCCTTGGCTTGAGGAACACTTGTAGCAGCTCCACCTCTGTTGCAGCTCTGAAGTAAAACCCCACCCAGAGTCCTTCTGCTGCAGGCACTGGTGGTGGTACAGGTGGCCACAGCTGAAAAGACAAACACCTTCACACCTTAGCAACTGTAAATATTCATTCCTTTCCACGATCCGTAACTGCTTATCTTGTTCAGGGGGCAGGAGCCAATCCCAGGGCTGACACAGAGACATACAGCCATTCACACCTACAGGTAATTTAGAGTCATCAATGAACCGAAGTTCTAAAATGCAACAAAGTTTATCCTCATTGTTTATCAGGTCAAGAGAACTGAACAGACTTTCATTCAAATCTTTGAGGACAGTCAGGTGGGCGATAAATAGCACCAACAATGGTCAGGTAGCTGATAAATAGCACCAACAATTCCACCAGAGAGCTCTAAAACAAACAAACAGATTCCACCTCATCCCTATCTGACTTCAAAGTAAGATCGCTAATTTTAAATTCATAGTCACCATGAATAAACAGAGATACTCCACCTCCAGATCTATTCTCTCTTACACAGTGAACTGTATTGTATTTTGGTATTTTAAAGATTTCTCTAGAGTCCTCAGTGAGCCATGTTTCTGATAAGGCAATAACTTAAAAATCATGATTGAGTAAAAATAAATAATGAATGAATTTGTCATAGTTGCTAGAAAGACTTCTTATATTCAGATGAAAAGTAGAGAATATATTAGGAGGCAAAGAAACACATAAGTCATTAAACTGTATTTCATCATAAAAACTACAGAGGTTAGAGACAACAAGCGATGAAAAAAATCTAAATGATAAGAGTCAATGGTAGAAGGATTAAAAAGCTTAAAGGTCTGGCCTTCAAAGTCACATTTGTTGTAGACATTAGTGCACGTAAAGAATAATGTATTGAGATGCACGGTTAAAAAAATAATAATCCAAAAGTACTTAACCCATTCCTGTAGGGGTGTAACGATACGCATATTCGTATTGAACCGTTCGATACGAGGCTCACGGTTCGGTACGCATGACGAACTGAATACGTTTGAATAAAAATAAATAAATAAAAAAATATTAAAAATTTAAAACCTTTATTTAAGCAGGTAGTCCCATTGAGATTAAAAATCTCTTTTGCAAGATGTAAGTAACAATACTACATAACATGAAGGAGCAGTTTTTGTTTTTGATGCTTATGTGTTGCTAAGAAGACACCCCAGAAGATGAGTCACTCAGGTATAGTTCCATCATTGTTCAAAGTCAAAGAATAACTTCATGATGTTAGTTGTAATGAATAAATATATTTTAAAATCAAGTACATTTCTCTGGCATTTATAGTTTTCTACTGTACCGAAACGTACCGAACCGTGGCTCCACTGTATCGTACCGAACCCAACCGTGAGTTTTGTGAACAGTTACACCCCTACATTCCTGATATTGAAGACTAAGGATCCAGACTCTTATCGTCAGCCTCTTTGTTGTTGGGGGTTTTGGGAAGGTGGGTGGACAATGTCACCTCTCTTTCCAGCTGCCTTACTTTTCCAGACTCTTTAATGCCATCTACAACAATATTATGGCGTGTGGACTGGCCCTCCGGATAGTCTGTCTTGTCTTTTGCATGACATATTATTTTGAGTCATTTCTAGACTCACCGTGAGATCATAGGCCTGCGTCGACAGATAATTAATCCTCCTGTATGAAGAATCAACTATGATCTGTTCACATTTGGAAGATTTTTTCCTGTTGTTCAAGCAAAGTTCTGTAGAAGTCTTTTTGCTGGTCCAACAATTCACGCACTTGAGCCATGGTGACATATTCCTCAGTGTTAGAAGCTTTGGTTGGCATGGTTTGGTCCTCAACCTTCGAGGCCTACTAGGCCCAAGGATCAGAAGGATGAAGCAAGAAACCTCCACAAGATACTAATAATCCAGCATTGGTTGAAGACTTCTTTGTTCAGTCAAATACTGGGATTTTTGTCTTGTTCCCAAGAACTTAAGGAGTTCTTTCAGGTCGAGGGTTATACAGTTGCATGCTTTTTGTCTTCCACCTCATGTGGAGAGAAACAGGGAGCTAAGTTACATGTGCTTTGCCCAGTTTGGCATGTTATGTTGACCATACAGCCCCCATCAGACACTGAACGGCGTGGTCGGTGCCTTGTCCCTTCTTACTGTTCTATTTCTCTTCTGGCGTGACACAGGACTGGTGAAAAGAGTGAGGTGTGTGTCGGTTGCGTTGCATCTGTACAATCTATGGCAATATAGTACATCTGTTCTGCCATAATTAGAAATAAGTCATATCATAACATAACGCAGTCCAGCGCAAACACTAACTGTAACCTCAATGCTGAAACCTAGAACTGAATGAACACCTCTGTGACATTGTGTAAACCGAACAAAAGTAGACTTTAAGACTGAACCATTGTATTGGATTGCATCGGTTGACAGGTGTACCTAATAAAGTGGCCACTAAGTGAACATGACATGAAATCAAAAAGACATCAGAATACAAACAGAAAGCCACATGTATGCAGACAGAGAGTCATGATCGGGGACAGAGCTTTCAGTGTGGCAGCCCCCACCCTCTGGAACTCTCTCCCTGCGGTGATCCGCAACATCTCCACTCTGGACGCCTTCAAAAGGGCCCTCAAGTCCCATCTGTTCGCCAAGGCTTTCGGCCCCTAGTTTACTTGTTCTGTTTTTCTGACTGTTTGTCTAAACTGTTTTGTCTAAACTGTTACTCTTGTAAAGCGGCCTTGGGTCCCCTGAAAGGCGCTATATAAATTAAAGTTATTATTATTATTATTATTATGATGATCAACTTGTGAGCTACGTTTTGTAAACTGTTGCCGAGGCATTACACCTCCAGGGTGTGTTACCTGAACACAATGATCTCCTCAGCTGAGTCCTGCCTCCTCTTGTACTGTTGGAGGCAGATGTTACAGTAGTCTTGTCGTGGGTGGAGTCCTCTTGTGACAGCAGCGCGCAGGTGAGCGAGGGACCAGTGGAGGTCATGGTTCAAAAGACTGGTGGTTGTTTCAAGTAAAGTCTTAAACAGAAAAGACAGCATTATTTAAGGCCAATCTGAATTACTTTCCATGTCAACCACAAATAGCGTCTGAAAATATTAATAGCTGAGATGGAGTTGTTGTTTAGGATTTGATTATTGAGAGAACATTTCAATCCGTGAGGGATTGGCACAGTTTACAGCCTCAATATTTTAATTGTGGTTCAGGTGCTGCTCTGTTGTTTATTTATTATTATTATTATTATTATTATTATTATTATATTTACGCAGCGCTTTACCTGTTCATAGTTAAAAGTGTCCAGCATGCCCAGAATGAGGCCTTGGATCTCTGCCAGCTTTCCTTTCCCATACACTGGGTCCTGTCAGGCACACAAATGCAAACAGCATCACATGCCATTAGTACACAATATACAGCATAAAAATACATATCATCCTTTAATTAAATCACAAATTACAACTCTTTGGTTTCTCTTCATAGTTAAGTAACACACACTCAACACTTATTCGGGTTCAAACCTAGAAACCTCTATCCTATCCTTCAAGTCTCAGGTGACAGGGTCAAATTGAATCTTTCAAATTTCAGGTTCATACGAGATTACATGTCAACAGACGCAGCTAAGATATACAGTACATGCTTTCTTTGGTTGTTTCGCAAATCACTTACTGTTCAACAACCTGGTCACAGGCTGGCACTACTACTCTAAAACCACTACAGTCATAACAAAAAAACAGTTCTTTCTCATCATTGCCCAATATTAAAAAAATATAACTTGTTTAGTTGGAAAAACTTGATTAAAAATGTGAATGTCTGATTCATGTACAAGATTATATGTGACTTAACCTCCGCTCAAACAGTTTGTTACCAAAAGAACAACTCACATTGGCTCACAAGAGGTGCAGCAAGAGAGGATTGCATTATCCCACTCAGGATAAGTGCTTTCAGTCAGTCTGCATTTTCTGTAATAGCTGCACTAGAATGGAGCTCCATCCCAGTGACCATTAGAGAACTGGACACATAGTTCATTTAAAGCTCATTTAAATAAATGGTTAATTAGTGCCCAGCTCTGTCAGCACTAGAACGTAACTGCACCTTACTGTCCTCAATCCCATTCTGAACTTCCCTCGGCCTGTCTGTCTGTCTTGAAATTGCCAGTTGATCCTAATCCACCTGCATGCATGTCTTTTATTGTTGATTTGCTGTGTCAGACTGACTTATATATTTGACATACTCTGCATGCTTTAGTTTTGTGCTTCTGACATGTATGTTTTAGTGTCTAACAATGCAACATAATCTTGTCTTTAGTCCATGTTTCTATTTAACATAATTATCCCTCATTTATTTGCTTTGTGTGTTGTTCTATGAGCCTCTGTGTTACCTGTCTTAATAGTACTTTGACAATGTAGTACAAGGGTGTCCTAAATTATGTTTCTACTTATATTATCTCTTCTTTTATTGTTTCTGCATGCTTTGTAAAGGGTAAATAATGCATAACTTTGTCATTTTAAATGTATGTTCTGTTTTTAGGGTGACTTCGTAACATCTGTCCAGGGACTACAGATGAAAAATAGCCTCTTGGCTAACTCTGGCACACTTACAGGAATGTTTTATTAATGTGCACTGTCCCTAACAAATAAACCAATAAAACTAATTTCAAAAAATAATCCCTTTTAAGTAGGGAAGACTAAGAAACGCCACACAAAACACACATACACACCTTCAGTATTCGTTGGATGATGGCAGGTAGAGAAATAAAGGTGCTCATGCAGTTGAGAACCTTCATTGTCAGCTCCTTCAGCACTGAGACATACACAAACCTGATTAGCATCATTATCAGCATCACTGTCAGACTGTTTTAGGTGCTCAATGGCTACACAAGCACAATGGTATCATATAAGATCATAAGGAAATAATTGTTTCCAGTAACTCATTTCTGTTTCACTTCTGTCAAACAAAGAAATCACCTGAATACAATACACATTGTAATATGTTTACTCTTTGTGTATGCATTTACTGTGTCGTACTTGATTATGATGAAAGGAAAACAATTTAGCTTTTTTGTATTTAATAACTGAATTAATTGTTTTCTCTGTTGTGATTTGATTTGAATGTGGCATTGAAAAACAAAGTGAGGTGTATTGCACGTCAGAGCTACTGTAAATGCAAAGCTCTGTCAGTAGTTTTAATGACACCAAAAACGGTGAAGGACTTAGGTCCAGATCAGAGCCAAAGAACTTGAGACATCCTTGTTCATGTGTGTGTGTTTACCCTCAAATGTGTGTTCATCATTGAGCCCCTTAACTAGTTTTTGAGAAGCCATCATGGTCTCCAGAAGTGGAAACCACAGAGCCTGTGAGAAAAAAAAGTAATAAATGAGACATTGTCAACACAAGCCCCCCCCCACACACACACACACACCTCAACCACCACATTCACTGACACTACTACCTCTCTTTGTTGCTGGTAAAGGCTGTCAGAGTTTCGATGACACAAGACAATGATGTCATTCAGCGAATCCTTCACTTCTGTCAGTTTTGATTCACTATCTCTCTCCTCTTCATATTGTCTTCCTTCTCCTCCATCAGCTCCTCTGTCACTCTCAGCAGTGAGGAGACTTAGTTTTTCCTTCAATGTCTGTCAATGACAGTGAAAGTGACAATAACATACATAAAACATCAGCGGAGTAAAGTAAGTACATGTACTTGCTGTGTTTACATATAGTTTGTGCTACTGGAACTGTACTCCAACTCCACAACAACATATGCACACTGATATATGTAGACATATAATAGTGACTACTACTTTAGAGTCCATGTATTCATGTGTCAAATTGGTAAATTAATAATTATTAGGTCATTAATTAATCAAGTAAATGATTACTCTGTGGGTGTTTTGTAGCTACCTCTAACAAGACAGTAAAAGCTCCATGAACGTCTCCTTTCTTCTCCAGCAGATAGGCTGTAGCCTCGTTGCGGTTGTACTTCTGTGTTATCTAGAGAGAAAGACACGGGCAGAAAGACAGAGAGAGACATATTCGTTCAGAATCACAGGTGTAGGTAAGCTGGTCCCATCTGGTAGTGTATAACCACAGTACACAGTACATAATAACATAATGACCTAATGCAGTATGATGCAGATGAGTGACAGCTGTGAGCTAGCCAGTGGGAAATGCTCATGTGCACTAACCTAAAATAATCGATATCCTCTATTTAGAATATTTTCACTGCTTTATCTTGCTGTCAGACAGCCCTTTCTGGTGGGGAACTTTTCTCTCTTTAAAGCCAAATTACTCCATTGACAAAAACAGAGAAGTTTCACTTTCAGTTCAGCTCCCATTTGGAAAATGTTCTAAATATAGTGTGTACTAGAACAGATTTTTTTTTTCAGATGAGCCGTTCTTTTAGGTGTCTAAAATACTATTTGCTGCTGCTTGTTGTTTGATGTCCACAGCACTGCATTGCTTTGCGCCTGTTACTCCAAACTGGGGGCGTGCTGAGAGTCATCGACACTGACTATGGAGAAGAACCTCTTTCAACCCCACTTCAATTAATCCACACTATCACGTTAAGGTTTCTTGGAATGAAAGAAACCTTAACGTGAAGTGAATGAAAGAATGTAAACAGATACCGTGGAGAATACAAGGTACAATACTTCCTGATCACTAATACATCCATCTAGTTTTGCGATGGTGAAAACCAATGCTGAACTTCAAATCAAAACAGCCAAGCCAGCAGCTCTGTGAGGCTGCTCACAGCTGTGTTTGAGCTAAATGCTAACATGCTTACAATGACGGTGCTAACGTGCTTATGTTTAGCAGGGGTAATGTTTGCCATGTTCACATCTTGGTTTAGTGTGATCACTGCATCATTCCTGTCACGTGGTAAACTACTCCTGCTGTTCCTACAACATGGGCTCATGGTTTTTAACTCTTGTACAAAAACACATGCAATGAACATAATCAAAGTATAGAAGATTCTACTTGTATGGCCTCCTCCAGTCTATAGTGCTGGGAGGTCTGGAGGAAGCTCAGGAGCTGATTGGGGCCAAAACGGCACAGTAAGTCCAGCAGAAGCTCATGGAGGTCCCGTTCCTGAGGTAGGATGGTCCCTGAATGATGGCCTTCCCTGAATAACGGAGTAGACAAGAAGTGAGAAGGAAGAAAAGGAGGAGAAAAGGAGGGAGGAGTGGAGGCAAATTTAGAAGAATTGAGGAGTGAAGTCGTAGAGTTATCACTGTACCGTGGCTCCAGGAGGCAGCTGAGGAACTGGAAAAGTAGCTGGTCATCCTAGAGAGCAAGAGAGACAGAGGCAGAGACAGAGAGACAGAGAGATCTGTGCTTATCTGTACTGTATATATATATATATATATTTGTATATGTCTTTATCACCTTGTTTGTAAGCAAAACTTTACTTATTTGTATTTATACATTAGAAGTTATACACATTTTGTCTTTATTTCACACTTGCTTTGGTAACATTAACATATGTTTTCCATACCAATAAAGCCCCTTTGAATTTAATTGAAATTAATTAAATTGATTCCAGAGAGAGAATTATTTCAGTGGGTAGCCCATATCACCAAGCTGTCGCAGTGTTTAGTTGGGACTATTACAGCCTACAAAGATGGGTGTGCAAATTCCCCTGCATTAATTGTAATGGTGTGCATATTTAGAACATTTTCTGAAGGGGAACTGAACTGAAAGGGAAACTCATCGACACTGCTTTACAGTACGAGTGGCTTTGAAGAGAGCAAAGATAAGTTTCACTTAAGTTCTCTGTCAGACAGCAAGATAAAGACGTGGAAATATTCTAAATATAGCGTACACATGAACCTATATTGATTCTTTTAGGTGTCTACAATACATTAGGCTGCTGCCCGGTCCGCAGTACATTGTTTAGCTCCAGTGCTGGTACTCCTGTCCGTTTCTCACAACTCCATCGAGTAATACACTGATGGAGAAGTCAATCTCTATCACTATCTCAAACATTTAAAGCTAGATGCTCTTTCCTCAGACAGCATCCAGCAAATTTCATTTCACACTTTTTGTACCGAAGAGCTTCCCTTTCCTATTTTGTCAAGGTTTATAGACCTTTGTGACAATCATGAAATTAAGTCCAGTTAAAGTAAAAAATCATTCAGCAATTTTAGAGCAGAAATGTGCCGTTTGTATTCCTGTACTAGTTTGTAGTTGGTAGCTACTTTTACCAGATATAATAATCATAAATTCATTTATTTGGACCTTACCTGAAGCTCAGAGATGATTTGTTGCACCTCTTTAATAAAGTGAAACACCACTAGGTCAGCTGACTTGCTGGGGTCAAGGGTCACCAGCTCCTGTGAACATATTTTGGAGGGTTCGTATGAGAATGCAAACACAATCACTTACAGACACATTGTCAGCCAGAGAATGTCCTACTTCATCTGTGTCCGCTTCAGATTTGTTTGCTTGCAAATCCATTTACCATTTGATGTTAAAGGGTTGGTTCACACAAATTATTTAAAAAAGTATTATCTTTTCTAGGTGCAGGCATCTGATCAGGGTGCCTCCTGGATCCTGGAACATGCTTGACTACATATCCCATCTATCCTCGGGGTTCCTCTGGATCCCTCAGGAAGAGCTGGAGGACACGACTGTGGAACAGGACCCTCTTCCTACTGTGCTTAGCCGGCTACCACAGTGACATGTCCAGAAATGAATGGATTCTGGTATTATCTATGCGAGTTTACTCTGACCTTTATGTGTTGAAGTACTTTGTCCCTGACCGTTTGTTTCTCCTCAGGGCTGTAGCCGGGCATGGACAGCAGGTTGTGGATGTAGCTGAAGATCTCCCCCTGAAACACACACACACACACACACGCATGCAAAGGCACAAACATTTTAAATGCTTTATTTGATTCCGCAATTGCATAAAATTAGTCAACAGGACTCAAATATTGACAAAGGTCTTCAATATTCCTCGACACTCAAAGGTAAAGAACAACAGTCAGCCCCACACAGCCAGGCAACCTATTACAGCTGAGATGGAATTAGTTTTCACCAGCAGTCCGCCTCTTTTTTTGGTAAGCCCGCCAATCATCACACACACACACACACACACACACACACACACACACACACACACACACACACACACACACACACACACACACACACACACACACACACACACACACACACACACACAGAAATCAACATACATGCGAATCTCTACAGTACAAACAGATATTGCATTCATATGCAGAATCTGTAGGCAATGGGACAAGATTTAAGTATCGGAAGCGTTCTGGTTTCTGTTTGAGTTTGAGTAGTATTGACCAATCACCTTTGAGCAGGCTTTGGTTGAATGCAGGCAAACAGTGCGTGTGGAGGGTAAAAGAGGCAGAAGGCATTGGCTGAAATGCAATCTGGGAATCCACCATCTATCATCTGACAGTGAGTTAGATTGTTATGGGTTTTCAATGAGCTTGTAAACTGGCTCCTTGTGAAACAACCTTGTCATACACATCGCCCCTGAACTCCAACTCCAGTCTCACATTTCAAGTTGTTAATCAGACTGTAAACAACCAGCGACGCAGAAAAGACTGATCGCCGATGGGTCCGTTGATTGTATACATGCAAAAAACGCACACATTGAAATTCAACAAATATCAACCAAATACATGTATAGTATAGATAAATCTGAAATATATTACTATTTTACCTTTCTGAGGGGGTCTCGCAGGTAGCAGTCAATGATCCTGTCATATAAATGTTTCTTCTCATAAAGAAATTCACAGATTTGGTAGCTGGAGGGCAAGACAGGGAGACACAAAGACATGTAGGCCACAAAATGTAATAATAATAACAATAATAATGATGATAATAGTGAATTATGACTAATAACTTACATATACATATAGTGATGTTCAAACTGCACTAATCATCAATATTTGATATGAACTATGGTTCAAAGAACGATGAGTAATGTAAAAGGTGTCTCTCATAGTGATAAACAGAGGACATTATGACCAACTCTGCACTTCACTTCATCTCCATGGAGCTTTTCAGCCCATTTTGGTTTTATGGCAAAACACATCCAAATGTGTGTTTCAGTCTCAGCACTCTCATCAACTCTGTCTCCAACATCAACAGACAGCTGTTTTCAACGAGAAAGTTCTGACAGACCTACTGTTCACTACCTGCATCAAACAGCAGGCAGACAGAGTTAGAGACTAGCTGGTAAAGAAATTGGAATGTAGAGACTAAAGACAGAGATATTTTTCTCAGGAGGTGTTTCCACTTTTGTGAAGCACCATCCAGGGAATGTGGGAGTTACAGTTTGCATAAGTTGGACCAAGTATGTAGATCACAACCCTCAAAATATTACACGATTAAAAAAATGCATGAAAACTATGCAAAGGTAGAAGATAGTCAGATACTCACAACTTGGCATTCTCTGCCAGAGCCAACAACCTTCCTTCATTAAACTGGACCACACCCCCGACCTGCAGTAGCTCCAGCAAAACCTACAAACAGGCCAGAAAAAAGACAAGTGACATGACATGATGACATCGTCTAAAATCACAAATAGACTGCGGACTTGAACGTAGAGGTGTGCTTGGCAGGCAGAGACAGACACAGAGTGCGAAAGAGAGAAGGGGAGAGAAAAAGAGAGAGAGACAGAGAGAAAAAGAAAGAGACACAGAGAGAGAGAAAGAGAGACTGAGACAGAGAGAGAAAGAGAGACAGAGAGAGAGACACGGCTAACCTGCTGCCTCTCAGTGTGTCTCGAGTCATCGTCTGGGCAACACAGGAACTCCAGAACCTGGGAAGACAAGAGCAAAGATGAAGATGAATGGTACCTGAGGTTGGCTGTTCTGATAAATACTTTCTGTTTTGAGTTGGTAACTTTGCGATAAGCATAAAGGTTTGTTTGAGAGACCCAAATATAAGATTTAATAGTCATGGTGAATACAATGAATTGCTATATTAAACAATATCAATGGAAATCCATTTTATATTGTATACTATGTAATAAAGGTTGTCTTAAAATAAGGATTATATAATTTAAACATTTGACAAAGAGAGAAAGGATACATTGATAAATTGACAAGTTTAAAGAGTTGTTGAAATCACCTCTGTATCTGTGCAGATGTGTTTGAACTAGTCTACATGTCATCGATTCACTTTTTGTTTGTTGTTACACAAGCTTCATATATAATGGGTTTATTTTGATGCATTACAATACAACACTGTGAAACAATAATCATTATTAATAATAATCATTGCAAAAAAATGCAACACTTCTGGTGCCCTGACTCCGTTTTGAACGAGCATTATTAGTAATGTCCACCTGAACCGGTGTGACCCAACTAGCCATGACAAGCCAATCATCATTCTCAGCAGAGAACGAAGAGAATCTTTAACCATGACAAATATGCCAGATTGTGTTTGATTTGCTTTATTAGTTAAGACACATTACTTAAAAAGATGTAAACCACTGAGACTGGAAAAAGAGCATTGAATTGCAAAGGGCCAATACTCAAAATCTGAATTAGAATATTTTTTTCAAAATGTAAAACATTTACATTTCTTGTAAATATGTTGCGTTCTTTCCCCCATCACATTGAAACGTAGGCAGACAGATTTCCACCCACATGTTTAGGCGTCTGTCTAAACTCTGAGGGTTGCAGTTATTAATCTCGAGGGGCCAGATCAGTTAGGAGGTGGTATTTAGCACAGAATGACAACTGACTGTCTCAGCATTTGGAGGCCATCTTGTTTAATTGATCTGATTTATTACAATACTGAGAAAAAATACAATTATACTGCATGGATTCAGCAGGTAGAGTTTGATCATAAAAAATGCCTACTGTGAATTATTATTACACTATGAACAATTGTTATTGCAGAGAACATAATGTGAGGCACGTTGTTGTAGTTATTTGATACTATTTGGAAAACTAATGAATAAATGATTGATTGATGCCAGCCAGTTGTGAAGGTGGGCGAACCGGGAGTGACCCTGCTAGTAGCTAACAATTTGACTGG
This sequence comes from Melanostigma gelatinosum, assembly GCF_949748355.1. NCBI lineage: Eukaryota > Metazoa > Chordata > Actinopteri > Perciformes > Zoarcidae > Melanostigma > Melanostigma gelatinosum. The sequence continues at coordinate 25,804,209 of NC_136645.1, read as the reverse complement.
CTACAGAGTTCTCCCAGCGCCTGTACCATCAAGCACCCCAGCTGCTGTGAAAAACGTTGTGATTGCAGAAAGGTCTCTGTGAGCCTCCACTAACTGTTCTCTCTGCTTGTTTGATTTGAACAGTAAGAAGACCCTTTGCCTCAACTATCTGAACATATCACGGCATTGTTTTTTGAATTAATTTTCATGTATTCATTTAATTATTTTCCTGTTACATGTGCACCCATACAGTCGATTTTCCTGCACTGTCTATACAAGCAGCCAGATCTGAGTGAAAGTATCACAATAATTTAATCTACAATGAAACACTGGAGGTATTCGGGGGATCTGATTGGTTACCTGATCAAAGAGCTTCCTGTTCACAAAAAGCGTGTTGTCTGGTTTGGCCAACTGGCGAGCCAAAAAGGTAAAGAGCCCGCCCACCTGGGATGGAGTAAAGTCTGGGTTGTCCACCATCACCTAGATAATCAGAAAGACATATCTATAATCAAAAACTATTACAGTAGTGAATGACATTAATAGCACGTATCTTAAACCATTCGTCATTTTTGTCTTCGATAACAGAGACAAGATCAGCTACTGGTTTGACATGGAGCCCTTCAATTGAGCTAAAAGCTGTCCTGTTGTTGGGTTTAAAAAAATACAGGAATTTTGTGTATTAAAAAGAAAAAAACAACTTTAATACTCAACCAAGGTTTGTGCTGTAAATGGTTTTGTTTCTGAAAAAGATTACCGAGCCACTCTTTATGCTCCATGCTGTCTTCACTATCAACAACCATGTGAAACAGTGGAATGATTTTACCTGAAGTAAGATGTCCACTATCCTCTGCTGGTACTCGAGGGCCTGCTTATCATTCTTAAAGTCTTCAAATGTCTAGAAGGAAGTAAGAACCAAATCTTAAATGACAGAAAGAAACCTACAAAAGCTAATCTCACCTTTCAAAGGCGACAGTTCAGTTTTCAAAGAAGAAAATACTGCAACCTGGACTGAGTGAAGTCCATTTTTAAATCGAACAATTCAAGATATGTGAATCCCAGAAATAAAGCCATGGGAGTCCCGCCTCTTTGGAGCTTAGGCCCACCAATCCCAGAGCGTCCAACACCGAAAGCTGATTGATTGACAACCTGGCAATTAATATTCAAGATTCTTTATCGTCAGTCCCAACCATGGAGCACACTAAGTATATACGGAAACCGAAAAAAAGTTTTCTACAACAACATGAGCAACAGATGAGACACACCATTAAAGGAAGTTCGTGAAGAAACAGCTAAAAGTTTTTTCACACTGATTGAACATGTAGCTTTTTGATTATATATGCCACCCACTTTGAAAACAAATCAAAACAACAATTCAGCTGCTGATTTGGAATCCTAGATCATGTCAAATCAATAAAAAAACTCCAGCTGAATGCAAAGCTTCTGGCATGCTGGGGAAAACTGAGAGTTTAAAGATTCACTATAAGATATTCATTAATATAGCAGCAAACAACTATTTGCAATGTAAATTAATAGTGTAGTAATGTCTACCGGAGCAGAGAATTAAGTTTCTCTATGCTTTGTATAAATAGCAGGGCCGGTTGCTTTAAATGCATGTTAGGACTGGGTATCGTTTAGAAACGATGCCAATACCAGTACGGCGTCCATATACAGCGGTTAGCACTGATAACGCTGTCCAAGAGTAGAGAAGAGTAACGCCCATTCTACGGTTCCCCCCAGGTTAAAACTGTTAGATATGTCAGCACCCTATTCAGCCTGTTAGCATGGTTAGCAGCTAGCCGCCGGCTCAGACATCTCAATGTTTAGAGCCATATGCAGGCAGGCTGTTTGGGTTGTAGCTTCTGTGGTAGTGGGCCAATCACATCAACATTAATTAGGAGTCATGCTTCTGAGATCTGAGATCAAATATTCACTCTCTTTTAGCTCTGTTTTTGGTCTCTACCAACTGCTAAATGAAGCGTTTTGTTCACCAGCTACTCACTAGCTGTGTCTACTGTTTGGTACTGAGCAGGTAGCGTACAGGTGCTTTAATTAAAAATTGTCGTTGGCCATGACCAGAAACAAAAGCAGCACAGACTACACCGCAGCCTATATACAAAGTTATTTCATTTAAAGTCATATTTTTTCTGCTTCAGTTGAATGGCATACTATAAGGTGTTCAAGATGCAGTCACCCAGTCTTCCAATATGCTACACAAACATTTATCAGAATGACAAGAGTTAAAATGATATGAAGAAATCTCACCATGGCGAGGACATTGAGGAACTCCCGGGTATCAAAGTGGAGGAGTGTACGAATAAATGGGAAAACCTCCTCCTCCTCCTCCTCCTCCTCCTCCAACAACAAGTCGGCTGAATGGAGACGGATAAGGAACTCAAACACCTGACACAAAAACCACACAGATGCACACACACACACACAGAGACACACTCACAGCATTAGCCCACTAGCATATAATAAACTCTGCCTTTTTTCGAATCAGAGCAGTGAGTGATGGGGGGGGGGGGCTGGCAGAGGCGAAAATACTCATTGACATACAGCACTGTTTTAACCATATTTAATCATTCATTAGGGCTAAGAAAGAATTAATAAAAAGCCTTAATCCTGTCGCACTTCCACACTGAACTCTGTAGAACAATTAACTTTTGTCTGTATATACCTGGTACTTGACTTGAACCACAAGATCTTCAGGGATATCTCCAAGTGGATATGCCCTTCCTGCAAGACAGCAGCTACACACAAACACACAAAATGATTTTAATGCAGGTGCACTTTTGAATATATAGAGCACCCATATACATGTATAAAGTATGAGAATGGGAAAAACTCAACTAAAAGTTTGAAATATAAGTTTACTTGATTTTTCGACAATCACCATTTTGGGCCAAGTTGGTGTATTTGTATCAAAATCAATGTTATTTTTCCCTTTTGTCCTCCCCCTTAACAAGTATCAAGTATGTTGTATGATAAACTATATGTATTGACAAGAAATTTATAACAATCTTGTCAGGTATATAAAGCCTGATCCAGTTCCAATCTTTTACGGTAAAATTGTACACGTTGACTACCTGTCACACCTCTCTTCTCCATAAAAACCATGAACAGCAGACACGACTTTCAACCACCTTCATTCGCAATATCAGGAAAGCTATAAGAGGAAAGCCATTTGTCCTGAGGTTTTGTGAAATTGTGCAGATGCACCAACTCTGCTGTTGGAAGTTGAGTAATTTGGCTACTCTGTGGCAGTGATCATGTAGTAGCAGCTCTAGGCAGAAATGAAACCGGGCACCTCTCATGGGCAGACCACTGCTTCCTATATACTAGGGATGGGTCCCTAGTATATGCAGAGAACAAATTTCTCCACTACAGGACTAATAAGGGATTGTTTAATCTTTAATGTACAGTATGCCACAGACTAATAAACTGAGGGATAGACTAATATCTGTGTGAACTTACCTTATGTACACCAGAAGTTTGTTTCCCATCACCACTTCCTCATCTGTCCCAGAAGAAAAAGAGCAGAGTTAAAGGATTTAATGTGCTTTTTTTAACTTAAAATACTATCGAGTTGCTTAAAATAGTTGGTGCTATGAACTCTAGGCTGTGTGGTTTCCTGCCTTACCTTTTAGGCTCCTCCCCGCTCTAAGTTGTGGGCCAATCACTGCAAAGAGTTTCTGAAATAAAAACATGGAGTGAACAATTATTATAAATATTGTTCTGGACCTGAAGTACAGTTCCTGTTAAACTGTTCCTGTTGACTAAAAACAGTGTGAATATTTTATATGAGCAATTGAAAAGCAGATAGGGAGCTGCTGACTGTACTCTTAATAAGACATTCACAGTGTGTTTGGCTACATTTACCAAAGTATTCTGTTTCAACACCATTTCAAGCTCAGTGACTCCTTGCACTAATAATACATCAGGCCTACAGATCAGTATATATTACAATTTGATGCGTAATAGCCGTTTAGGGTGGAGTTAAGTGCATCTGATGACCCCAACCACTGGACAACCTAAAGGATGCAAATGGTAAAGAGTCCAAAAGGGTCAAAGGTCAACCATGTTATTCATTGGATTTATCTGTTGTGAAGCTTTCTAGCGTGGAAAGTTGATTTGGGAACATTACGACTGAAATTTACAGTGATGTCATGAAACCTTTATTGAAGCAATGAAAGCATAATTTAAGAAAAAAATGTTTGTTAAGGCAAGACAAAAGTGGAAACAAGAATTAAACCCCATAGGCTTTCATCTCATTACATTTTTAAGTTTCTAGAAGCAACCTTTGCTTCTCAAATCTTTTTGTAGGAAATGAGGAAACCCAAACCTAAACTAAGAGCCCCAAACAGCTTGTCTCAGAGAGGGGAGGGTTACAAGTTCAGTGGTTTGTACTTTGGAAACATATTTCCATTTTAGTCCAACTGAAATTAAACTCATCAGTTGATTCAGACACTCAATTTAGCAAAAGATGTGCATCAACTCTAACATAAAGAAACAACCTTTCGGTGGAGCTCCTACCTCCATAGGTGTAATGTAGTCATTCATGCCGCTGTTGAAAACGTAGATCATTGCGTCATAGAGTTGGTTCTCCCAACACACTTGAACCACCTTCGAACAGACAGAAGACTTTTACTGATTATGAAACCAGTGGAAATGTGGAGAGCAATTACTCTGATATTTTAGCTCACTGATTTTGGCTGATAGCTGCTGATCGCCGTGGTTGGCATTATTTACACTCCATACAGTCCTTGCTGTACATCAACACACACACCTGCTGTATGTCCAGGCTGGTCACATCAAGATGGACAATGCATCTCTCCAGGCTGTCCATCATACCATTGCCATGGTAATGGGCCAGGAGGTCCCTCATGATGGGCGTGGTGAGGTGACCAAGACGGTCTGCAACAATGTACGACTCCAGTGACTCCAGGAAGACGCCCTTAGCAACCATGTTGTCCACCAGCTGAGCATACAGCTGGTTGAATATCAGGTCGCTGCACGCACGCACGCACACACGCATGCACGCACACGCGCACACGCACGCACACACACACAGGGAAAAAAGCCTTTTACTTCTGGTCTGTTATTTTCTTCACACTGACCATTCAAAAGGAAATGATTAGGATAATTAATAATCTAGTTTCACTCAGATTTCCTTGAGGAACTGCTTAAATGAGTACGCAGCTAAATAAGGGGAAAACCTTGCGCTCAAGTGCTGACACACACACACACACATAACAATGGTTACCAGATGATCTTGTACAAATATACAGATCACTTCCTTGACAGTTGATGATCAGCTAAAAAAGTGAACAGTGGTTTATTTTTTTGTTTGATGTTAAAATCACATAACTACTACTTTAGTGTTGTTATTCACACAACAATTGAACAGTATCAAAGCCCACTTGGAAGTGGACCAAGACTTGTTTAGGTTGATGTGAAACGGTCACAGCAAAATCTGGTGTGGTTAATTTGTGGTTGAGCCACACCGTCTGTCATTATTCATAAAATGAGGTTGAGTGGAAGTCTTTAATGCTTATAATCAGTTGCTTTTTGGTGAGCACTCTGTGACACCAAGAACGATACTTAAACACATCAGGTTCAGTATTCAAGTGCTGCATGACTTGATGTCAGGAAACATAATTTGATGGAACTCTGCGGGTCCATTTGGTGCTGACAATGCAGAATAACATCACACCTGTCCAATGAAGGAGTTACCCTACAGCCCTGTTTACCCCTCCTGGTCTGTTTGTAATAAGTGCGTACATGTAATTAACTAGTACTTCAAATTTAAAACAAATAAACCAAACTACAGCTTCAAAGAGAGCGTAAAGTTGTTGTAACAATTTTGCATCCATCCAAATTCATGTTTCCACCAACCTTTGTCAAACACACAGTAATTGTTTGAAATTTGAGCAAGATTCTTTCCAAAGTTTCAGGCTGAACATCTAGGATTTAATGTATAGAATAATGTATATATATGATACTGCCAGCCATTGTGGAACCGTTTTAATAGTCCAGGGGAATATTTAATATTTAATATTAATATTTAATATTTAAAAATAAAGACTTGAGGTTAATATATTAACCATAAACTATTCATACTAGGCTTCCACACATGTAGCAAATCAGCAGTATTCTTGGTTCTATTATATCTGCTATCAGCTACAATCAGCTTCTTCATGCCAGTCCATGACTCTTACCCTTATGGTCTGTCTTCACTTGTTGTGAATGTTTGCATTTATGTGCCTATGAATGCAAATATACTCACGCCCTCTTTAGCAGCAGGCAGTAATCCACCAGGACTGGAACCACATCCTGAACACAGAGAGAGAAAGAGAAAATTTGAGACGTTCAATGAATTAAGGAACATTTAATGTGACAAGTTCTACAAGTTCAACACTATATTGCTGACCAATATGTATCAACATGCCTCAACCTGAGAGACAGTGAAGGATATTAGGGAGGCCTGAAGGGACGGGCTCTCAGTGTTGTCGACTTGGTGACTTTCCCTTTAGTGCTGCTAGATACTTTCACTGAAAAACATTCTGCATCACTGGGCTGAGTATTGTTGTGGAATATTTCCATAACAAGTTCAGGAGTGAAGTTGGTTTTATCCAAAGTGTCTAACATAAAAAACAGAGTCTTGATGAATGATCAAAGTTTCAAAAAGTCAATTTAATGTTTGCAAACAGAGAACACAAAACACCACCACGTATTGCAGTGAGCTGTGAATATGCTCTAAATTACACAGAATCAAAACAAGATATTTATACCGGCCGGCAGAGAGGAACAGATAAAACACAGGAGACTAAGGCAGAAATGTTTAGTCTAACCAGAAGCAGCTGATATAGAGAAAGAACACATCGGCTGTTTGTCCCGACTAAGATAGAAAAGTGACCTTTGTCCTAGACCAAATAGGTCAATGTGTTCAGACATCCAGACGCCCATACAAATGAACTTTCTAAACAGCAATATGTCTCACAGAAAGTATCATGAGGAGGTTAAAACATTTTTTTACCATTACAGTATTTGTTTTTTTTTCTAGCCTCTTGCTGGTTTCTCCAGTCGCTGATCCATCTATCAATCATATACTTTTGTATTTTGATGCTTTGGCAACAGTGTGAGAGAGAGACTTCAAATGTTGTTCATTCATGTCAACAAAGAAAAGAAGACACACTCTGCCGTCAACATATACTGAGCAGTGCTTCCCAACCCTTTGTCTGATGTTCCCCCACAACCCTGTCAGATAAACTCAAGTACCCCTTCACCCAAGTACTCCAGTTGAAATTTGAGGTACGTAGTTATACTTTATCTGAGTATTTCCATTGTTATATATCTTACTCCAGGGATTCCCAGGGGTGCGCGAGCTGCCTCTAGGGGGTGCGCGAGAGGAAAAGTGTAATGGCGGTCTGATGGTGTAATAATATTAAATATAAAAAGAAAATGTAATTTTAATTTAAAAACTGTCAGGTGGGACATCTGAAGCTATCAGTCGTAAAAGAGGAGAGGGACAGAGAGAGAGAGAGGAATCGGAGGCGAGGGGAACGGAGAGGTGCGTTATTGGGGAGAGACCGGGAGAAGAAATCGAGCCAGAGTCAGAGGAAGATGAGACGGCGCAGACTGGGAAAAAAAGAGGAAATATGATGAAAAGTATGTGTGTCTGGGCTTCACTTGGATTGGCAACGCAGATTCCCCAAAGCCACAGTGCGTGGTGTGCAGTGAGGTTCTGGCTAACAGTCTGAAGCTCTTATTTACGTCGCCACCTGAACACCAAGCATGCCAGTGCAAGTCAAAAGCCCCTTACATTCTTTATATCCAAATTGGAGGAGTTACAAAACAGCCAAAAACAACTGGAGTCTCATTCATGTGTTGGGTCTATAAATGACGCACTACGGGCTTCATATCTGGTTACAGAATAGCGAGAAAGGGGCTACCGCACACAATCGCCGAAGACGTGAGCTTGCCAGCTGCCAGAGAGATGGTGGAATGTATGATTGGAGAGAAAGTAGGGCTGGGCGATATGGCCTAAAAATAAAATCTCCGATTTTTTTACAAAAAATCCGATTCACGATTTAAATCGATTTTTTCCCCCACAAATTTTTGCAGATGACAGAAGCTGTTGAAAACAATTTTTTATTTTATTTTGTGATGATTTTCCCTCGTAGGTTGATAAAAATAAAGTGCAAACAAAACCTGAACATTGTAGAAAGGTGCCTGTAGTATACAAAAAGTATTTGGTCACTCTTTTGTTTGCCTGAATCATTTAAATATAAAATTAAATTAAAGATAACATTAAATGGCATTAAATAGTAGCCTTCCATTGTAAACAACTGTGCAAATGTAACTTTTGACAGTAAGCTTTTCTAACTGAATACACTGATACAAACACAGCATGAAATAAAATGTATGTGACCCTTTAACATTCACATTTTCAAAAGTCCAACATCTGATCTAACATCAACATAACATATTGTGCACAGTAAATAAGTGCATGTAAACAAAATCAAGTGCATTCACAACATAACCAACAGTATTAAACAGTAGTGCATGTTTTTTCTAAATATTTTTTGCCAGGAAGACAGCGTCGCTTGTGCTCCCGCGGTCCTGCTCCCTCCTCAGGGCGCAACACTTCTCCCACTCGGCGGCATGCCTCTGTTTGAGGCTGTTTGTTCTGTGTCAGATGACACGAACCCGAACCATTTCCAGACCACGGAAGACACATTCTTCCCTCTCTTAAGAACGAGAGCTTCACTGCTGGCCGCCATTGTTTTCGTTTGTAAACAATGCGCGCGCACTCAACTACGGGAACCCAACGGGGGGAGGGGTGGGGGCGATTTTCTCGATTTTCAATAAAACACATCGCCTTAAAGCACACATTCGAATTAATCGATTAAATCGATTTATCGCCCAGCCCTAAGAGAAAGAAGCAAAAAAGTTGTGCATGATCCCGGTGTCCAACAACACTGTGTCGCCGCATCGATGCTTTGTCCGAAGACATCCTGGCTACATTAGTCGCTCATGAATTGTAAATTAAATGTGATAATCTGCCTCTGAGCCTGTGCGTGTGTGCTCGCATCCGTATTGCTCTTTAAAAGTGACGCCTTGTGTCACTGAAAGTTATTGAAACTTTGTTGCAGTGTTTCAGGGCGTTTTCACACCTTCAGTTCGTTTGCTTTGTTGCAGTTGCTCCTTTGTTCGGTTTGTGTTCACACTGCAACATTTAACAGCGGACTAAATCTTGTAAACAAATGCCACGCGCGAGCAAACTGTTCTCTCATTGGTCCGATTCTTATGCGGCTATGAAGGCTTAAAAGGCTCTGTTGCTTCTTTTTTTTTTTTTTTATTAAGGGGGGGGGGGGTGCGCGAACCCGGTCGGGATGTAGAAGGGGGTGCGCGGCCTAAAAAGTTTGGGAACCGCTGTCTTACTCCATTACATTTATGTAATCTAACGAATTAGTATTGTAAAATTACAATGTATTGTTATATATTAAACCACTGGTTTCCAAGCGGTTTGGTATGATCCCTTAGAATGCAGATTAAGGAACAATCTGCAATCGTTGTACTGTATTTGAATGGAAAGCGTACATGGGGCACAACAGAATTTGTATCAAATGTTCCTGATGTTAGCATGAAATCGTACAATATATCAAATACAGACTGGACCTTAAAGCACGATATATAAGTTGTTTATTACAACATGTCAAAATTACACATTTGTTATCAAAAAGTTGCCACCAAACTCTCGCAACCTACATTAAATGTAATAACATGCTTAATGAAAGGCTATTACATTATCTGCAGTTATTACATAATGAGTTTCTATAGGGGTGAACAAAACTTGTAGGAAGTATTTCAGCCACTGATCGCTACAATAAATCGATAGCACATGATTTCAGTTTGTATAAAGGTGACACTAATGAGATACAAAGTGTTAATTCATGAAAGAAAAAAAAAAGTATATTTCCCACAATGTTGATATATTCAACAACAAAGCTGGATTGTTTAAAGCATTGTCACCCATGATGTTTAAATGTAAGCTAATGCCGACACTGTATATTGGTTCAGCTGTTATTCTGTGACTGTGCTGACTCTGTGGCAGACTGGACAATGTAAGGTGTGTTCTTTAAGGCATGTTAGCTTACATGGAAATGCTGCTCCATCACTTGGATTTTGCCTTGATCTGGACACTTCTTCAAAGCATGCTCTGCAAACTGGAAAAGGATCTCTACCATCTGCACACACAGGAAGTGTTACACGTTCAATGTTGGAGTTCAATGTCCACCACAGCTTCAATACAGCAAGCAGCGGTTTTCTATTCTTACCTTGTCACCTACAACTCCCTTCCTTTTCAATGGATCTCCAAACAGGCCTGGAATAAACGCACGTCACACATTATTCTCATATCAGAACAACTGATTTTTACTTTCATCACTCTATATTCATAAATCATACATGTTGCATGCTGAAGTGCACTCATTGACATTCATGAGAAACATGTACTGACATTGTGTTGAATGTATTCAGTCCCAGTGACAGGGTTGATACACATTTTGACCAATGGATTTCCATGACTTTTCCATGACTTTAAACCAAATTTCCATGACCAAACATTTTGTGAAATCTCGGTGTATACATGAAAAAGTGAGAAAATGTAGTATTTGAACTAACAATGAGAATTCCAAAGCATACCGTATACCTTAAATGACACAAACGAATGAGAGACAATAGTTTGATTAAAAGAATAAACATTTATAAATATACTCTGGTTGACAGGCATTCATAACACTGACACATCAATAAGAGCTTTAGTAGGTAGTAGCATCCAGCTCGTGCACATGTTGCTTTCCCTTTTGTAGTGCAAGGTTTTCAATGAACCCTGTTACTGTACGGCTTCATATTAACTTCCACTGTTACTGCAAAGCTGTTGGAATTGTGGCCTATCTTCTATTTGCAATTAATATGCATTCAATCCAGTTAAATTATTGAAATGAAAATGATAATCTACTCTGGCTAAGGTAGTTTATCAAGAGTAAAATAATAGCTGTGATCTATACACACCTCTGCATTAGCAACCTTTAGCAGCAGAAAGTTATTCTGACCACGAAATCATCCTCATTCTACTTTGAGTTAAACCAAACAACCTGCAACCAGATGCGCCGGTGTTCCGGTTTAACGTTAACGAGTGACCGCGTGAACTGAACCGGAACACGGGGGGGGCTGCATGTTTCATTACGTTACGTTTTTTCCTTCTAAATCGCGATCATGACGAACGTCAACAGTTGACAAAGTTGGGCATGCAGTGGACGTTAACTTAACCCAGCAAGTCTGAACGGTAACGGACATAACGGAACTTAAACTTTAACGGAGGGAAAGATGCTGGAGACATCTGAATGCTGATTGGCCAAGACGCGACAAGTCAACGATGTTCTATTGCGAAGATCAGAACATCACATTTTCTCCTCGTCTCACTCCAATTTGAGAAGCGCTGGCTGGCAACTCAGCGCAAATGAACGACATGAAAATATGAATATAACAAATTTCCATGACTTTTCCAAAACTTTTGGGATTTTATTTTTTTCCATGACTTTTCCAGGCCTGGAAATAACCATTTTAAAATTCCATGACTTCTCCAGGTTTTCCATGACCATACGAACCCTGCAGTGACTTCTAGATAAGAAACTCAAAAAAATAATGAAGTAACCAATCAAACCGCCGATAACTGGACCCTATAAAATATCGACAAAATCTCTGTTACGTCACCCTGAGATTTCTGAGGAGCCGTTGTGCAGCTCAAAGTATGTGGCTCCAGCCGTCGCCATCTTGGCAGTGATGACAGAGCCTTACTTTTGGCTAATTAGAAAAATGGGCAAACGTCAAGGAGCTGAGGCGGCCCGGGTGACGCAGCAGAGAGGACATTTAGCAGCAAGCGACAATACGGCACCCACCTATCACTCAGAGCAACCAAGCTCTTAACCATGCATAACTTCAAGCCTTAATATTATTTAAACGGGTGAGTTGTATAAAAATCTGCATGGTGCATAATTCAGAACAAATCCTTTTACCACATTCCTTGACCAAAGGACCACAAACTCATCAGTAAATAGAAGAGGAAGCAGCAGTGATGAACAAACTGATATACAGGCTGCTGGATGTGTGACATGCGTTATACCCACCAACCACAGCTTTAGCAGTTCCCTCATGGAAGGACCAGGCCAGAGAGAGAGCCTCAACGAAATGCTCCTGCTTCAGCAGGCAGTCTATACGCTGGACACACGGACAGAGACAAAGACAGACATGGATCAAGTGCAAAGCAAGCAGTTGTTGGTCTACTGATGTAAACCAAATGTTATCCAGTTAATAAGTATGTGCCAGTTTCTGCCAATGTTACTGCAGTGGTGAGTTATTTGCAACATGAAATCGCTGCAGGTGACGGGGTGTATAGGAAATATGAATATTTGTCACCCCCAATTGTAATATGTAATTGAAAGTTACATTATTTAAAGACAGTTACAGACTCATACATACCTCTCTCCAATTTCTTAGAGCCATAATGTGAGCGGACTGCAAGACAAGAGAATATCGCATTTTACGGACGATTATGAAAACCCAACTGCAGACTCAAACAAGACACTTTTTATTTGAACACACAATCTTATCATGCGTGACAAAAACATGACATATTTCTAAGTAGACTTTATCAAATGCTATATAAATGCTTTTTGCATCTAGTGTAATAAGTGAGAGCATTATTGTTTTTTACATTATTAATTAAGTGGAAATGTTTTAATTTCAATTCTAAAAACTTGTCATAAGTTATAATTGGTATCAAATGACTACATTTTTCGATTACTACTACTAGGAGTGCCTTTGTAAAATTCTGATATATTCTCATTCTGAGACATAGTTCAATTCACAGGTGATTTAAAACCTTTGATGATATAACCATTATATCCTTTTGATAAACTTTATGCAGTATTGTGGTTTAACTTGTGTCTTCATAGTCGTCATCAGTGCTGGACTGTTATCATATAATGATTTACTACATGAGAAGGGTGAACCCCACGGATCTATTTCAGGGCCTTAACTTTCCTCTCTCTGTATTAATGAACACATCTGAAACACATCGTCATTCTTAAAATGTAGCTTCTAATGATATTTTTTGATTTGTTTTAAGGCTTCATCGCATTCATCATGGTTTCATGTATGATCCACTTAACTTGTTACCACTTTCACTCTTTTTTCACTGGTTGTTCTTTGTTTTCAAATGTATTTACTTAACTTGTCCTTTATACTTAAAACAGCTTTTAGTTCCATTTCGATCAACACACTCACACTCAACACCCCTTTTTCCATTGTGCCAAGAATCTTTAAAGACATTGGGAGACGGGCGTTTAAGTTCAAAGCACCATCAGATTGGAATAGTCTCCCTAACTCGATCGATTACTTGCTTGTTCACCTCAAATGTTCTTGTGATTATTTTTCTAACAGTAACATATTTCATGGATGAATGCTGGATACAAATGTATACTGTGAATGACATTGTATGGCCCAGATAGGCCCTTATTTACTACTGCCCCGTTTCATCATTTTGATTTAGTCGGTGGAATTCTGAAAGTGATGGTACTGCATATATTAGAGTCAAGTCAAGTTACAATTACTTCGATTAAACCAGATATTGACAGTCTGTGACAAATGCAAGCAAGAACCAGCCATAATACTACATATATTTGGCTTTGCTCGGTTTTCTATCTCTGAATCGATCATTCATTCTCTCACTACAGCATTTGGCTCAGTGATTAGCGCTTGTACATTTATTGCTACCTTTTAACAAACAACACAAAACTCATGTCCTTCTCCACTTAGCCAGATGTTTGATGTGTGATTTAATGAACAACTTTCATCAAAGAAAAGATTAATATTTGAGGGCTGACTAGGCAGACACATGCCTATTTGTTTAGGAACCATGCACTGTATGTCTCACCTCCCTTCTCTGAGACATCAGTCTGTTATTTTTGTTATTGTTATCATAATTACTTGTATTTTGTATACTTTATCATACTACCAGAGTTGTTTTTTGTTGTTATTTGGTCTATGTCGTGATTTTTGTGCATGTTTTGCTGTTGATTTGCTTTGAGACTTTGAGCTAAGGCAGGATCTTGTCAGACTCTGGCTAAGATGTTAGAATGGTGTCTTTTTACTATTTACAACAAGCCATAGCTGTTACACACATACAACACAGTACCTTGGTACCCAAATAGACAATCTGTCCTGCGTAGCTCGAGACTGACTGGTAGCAGGCCTTTTCTCCAACCAAAGCCTAAAAAACAGACACACTGTTAGACACACACAGAAATGCAGTCCAGAAGACCAGAACATCAAAATGTCAGTATCCTATGAAGAGAGAAATGGATGGATCCCGACTTTGTTGCTAATTTGAGAGTCGACTGAGAGGAGAATTTTGCACAAGTCTGTTTTCAGCTTTTGGAGGGTACTACTGCATATGTGAAAAAGGTTCTACAGAGCCTTGTGCCTTCAGGGTTAGGGTTACTCTTATTTCAATTTCTCTTAGACCATCAAACTTGAGAACAGATATGGATGGATTTCACCTTGAGGCTCAGGTTCTGCCCAGAATCATTTACAAATGAAGAACCCTTTTTTGAAGAAAGGGGGGGGGGGGGTTCAAGGGTTCTTTGTAAGACAACGGGATTTTATTACAAATCCTTTTCATTTTTTTAAAAGAAAAAGTACTGGTTGGAATCATTACACCACAGAAATGTTGTCTGTAGGTCCTCTCATAAGGGGTTTTGGGTGGAAGCTTTCACAGATGGTTCTAGGTATAAGTCTTTATGTTGGGTTCCTGTTAGAACCCTCTGAATGGGTTCCACCTGGAACCCATTTGAGACTTTGTAATAAACAAGCCAAAGAACCCGATATGGTTCTAGTTAGCACCTTTGTTTCTAAGAGTGTATAAAAACGGCAACGTAGTCAGAACTTTTATTCCGATACTGTGCTCATGTGCTCGTACTCATAAAACTACTCCGATACAACTGCAACCAGTACCACTACGGCAACATGACGCCAGCTGCAGTGTATGTGCAGGCACCACATTGGGCAGTAAGTCCCCAGTAACTCTCCATCACATCAATCAGTTCAGCTGTGAGGTTGTCTGCCTGTCACTCTGTCATGGTTTCCACCAGTGTATTGCAAGCCTGGCGCTACGTTAGCAAGTGCCTGGTCGAGAGAGAGAGGGTGTGTGAGACAATGAGTATGAAGTCAGCAGTAAAGTTACAATTGGGAGTGTAGCAGTGTGTAGATTTTTTTTTATTTGTCTAATGTTACAATGCCAACAACAGCTTCATGTTGTACATTATATTTGTTACAGTCAGAAAGTGAGGAATGTCTAAGAAAAATAAAACATGTTCTGTTTATTGTTAGAACTGTAATGGTACTATTAAGTACTGATATCACTACGTTGTAGTGGCAAGTACCCAAATGTTGGTACTTGATGTGAAAAAAGTGCTATCGGTACATACCTATTTTGAACTTTATTCATGATCAATTACTTCTTACCTTTCAAATCCAATTCATTAACACTATCGTTATAAAATGAAGACTGTTATAGAACCTTCATTGTAAATTGACCTCTGACCCTGACCCGATAAATGTGAAGTTGGACCTCTGATCCTGTTGCCCACCATCTAACCCCTCACCAAAGCCTGGGAGACATTCCCTCCAGTCGCCAGCGATTTGAAATGTCGGCTGTTATAGACCAGTTGCACCTGCTCCAAGTCCAGAGTCTCCAAAACTTCCTGACTGGGCCGGTCCACGACCTGCAGCTTTTCATGGCTGTCTACTAGGACCAGTGTACGACTGTTGATCCACTGCAGAGACATGGAGACAGGAGGAGAACAAGTCATTTACTTACAGTAAATAAACATATTTGCCTTTATTGATGTGCCTTAATGCCTTTATCCAGGCATCAAGGTGGAAAAAAAAGAAATCTGAAAACTCTACTCGATTGTTGGACTTGAAGTTAGGTACTTACACTTAGGCTAATGATGTCACAGCTTAGGTGGAGTTGTTTCTGTTTGATGACATGGATGGTCCCCGTCTCCTCCTTCTTCACCTGAACAAACAACCATAGCACAGTGGAGAACATTCAAACACGAAAAACCTATCACTAAAAACAGACTATTACTCTTAGAAAACACTGTTGAAGCAGTTTAGGGTGTAGACATCTGGGAAACATTACATTACATATTCTACTCAAATCTTACAAACAGACCTATCAGTCTCTTATTTGGGCCTTCAAGTCAGTTAGTACAAGTTAATGTTTAGTTAATCTGAGCACATCTCTCTCCCTGACAAGCTAACAGGCTTTTGTCCATGAAAACATGCAGATGCTGCATATTTGTATTGTACCACTAATATAATGCAACTGTCGTCTTATTCTAATAGACAAACTGTCTATGGTTTTAGGATCTTAAATATAAAAGCAGGTGTGTTGAGTAGTAGAAGTAAAAGATCGCCCCTAATTTACAGAAACATTTCTAATAAAAAGCTAAACTTCTTTTGTGTATATTGTGTATTTTGCTACTTTGAAGTTAACAGGAAGTTGAGCAGATACCAGGAGGAAGTGGACTGTATCTCCTTTACAAAAAGCCAGGATCGGGTTGACCATCTTCTGAACAGGAACAAACTGCCAGGCCAGCTGAGGAACACTGGCCGGATCAGACTGGTGAGAGACAACGCATCACATCACATCAGTGATTATTTCTAAATTAGTGTTATAAATTAATGTTCCAAATGCTCATTGTAAATAAGGCTGAATATTTTACACTGTGCGAGACACATAGATTTTTACCCATCATTCATTTTAGCATTTACACCTGTGCTTTTCCTACTGTGACATGATGTCTTTAGTGAAAAAGGTCTATTAAAGGTTTCATGGTGGAGGACAAAACTGCAGAAGAAGAGACCATTGTTGTGGTGAAACTCAGAGCCCTTGGTGGCTGAGAAGTTACATCAAATGGCACTTAACCGCAAGGTAGGTGATCGTGGCGCATGGGGGAGAGAGGGTCGTCCACTAACCGCAAGGTGGGCGGTTCGATCCTTGGCTACCACGTGTCCTGTGGCGAAATGTCCCTGAGCAAGACACTGAACCCCTAACTGCTCCCCGGGCTTTTCTCAGCAGCCCACTGCTCCCTGTATACTAGGGATGGGTGCAGAGAATACCCGACTGCGGGACTAATTATTATTAATTACAGCCAGCAACCCTTGTTGCATGTTGTACACCCCTCTCTCCTCCTCGTTTCCTGTCGACTTCTTATCTGCCAAACTGTCCAATCAGGAAAATATTCTTTAAAAAAATAGTTTGAGACACAAATCATGGTTAATTACTGCTACAACACTGAAAATATTCATAATGAGAACTAGCAGGTTTCACAGAAGCTCACAGAAAGTAATTGAAATAAGAAAGACGCTTGAATGTGTGAACACTTCTTAATTGTGCTGTGTTCCAGTGATATCAGACAGTAAGAAAATACCAAAACAACTTCAATTTCCATTCCTGCACAAAATATATAAATTCAAGCACTTTCAACTTCCAATGTCTATTTATGTCAATTGTTTTTGAAATGGTCTTGATTATTTCCTCAAATTCACAAACTTACAAATCTTAAGGAATTCAATGGTGAGATGAATCTTTTAATCCACGGCCCTTACTTACTGTGCATTCAATAATTTACGCTAACTGATAACCTCAGGACGGAAAAAGGTGTTAAGATAGAATTGAGCGTTTATTTTTTCGTGTGATTCATTGGTAGTTCAATTTACTATTTCTGTAAAATCCATCCCAACCTTTTATTGAAAAACTGCTACAACTGTTGCAAATTCACATTGCTGCTGGTATCTCAAAATACTCTTTATGCAAAATATTCACAGGCAGATATTTTGCAATTCTGTGTCATTTATTTGTCTCGCCCCTGGTGTGTAAAGGTATCTAAATATGACATTGTATCAATGAATCTGGGCCAACATGCACACATTAACAAGATCAACATGCAGACAAATATACAGACCTTGCTGTAGGGAAAAGTCATCCAGACTTTCAGCGAAGGCTTTAGTCCAATGACCAGAATCTGGTGATGGAAAATCAAAAGGCAGAAACATCGCAGACTTTACACACACTTGAGTGGATAGGCAGATGATGGTGGATGTGAGGATTATGTAGCGGCACACCCCTGCTTGTTTAGACACTTGCCTCCTAATAAAAGACATGGGGTAAGTGACTCACAGGCCCCGTTCACGTGTGATCCGATACAAAGTGGACAGTATGTCAGTTCACACCTGGCATTAGAATGCATCTCCACGTCTTGAATGATTTCATTCTAGCAGTTAGCTAGCTATAGACTGAGAAAAAACTAATAAATTCACTGTGCCACTCAAAGTCTAAAGGCATCTACCGGCAACTTTTACAGCATGCATGTTACTCAATATATGAGTTGATGTCATGACTCAATCGACACACCTTACATGTCAATATGTCAACTTTGTCTATTCTATTTGTTCTTACAAACATGATAAAAATGAACCTCTCTCATTTCATTCATTGGATTCTGATATTCAGTTATATGCCATTTATTATCTAATGTATTACATTATAAATGTAATTTACATTTATTGCCAAAGTTGTTGTCAGTGAATATTTCTTCAGAGCAGAAACTAAAGGTCAATGTATTATCAGAATGTTTAAGGTTCTTTCATTTTGTATTTAATAATCTCCTCAACTGAGGTGGTCCCCCAAATTTAACTAGTGCAAGATTTTATTTTTAAAAGTAGTAATTACTGCTTGTGTTTGCATACCTTAGTGAGAGAGGCCATAGCCAGCAGAGAGTAGTGTGTGATGGGATGGTCTCTGAAGTCTGGAGGAGCACGCAGCGGTTCAATACAGCAGACCTCCCCTTTAGAACCACTGAAGAGACATCGAGAGTCACAGGACCGCATCCCCATCACCCTCCTGAGAGTAAAGAGTCGGAAATGGACTGCAATCATGATCTGTGCACGGGACTGTGTACATGGTCCTCCCACAAGGGCCAAGCTCTTTTTGCAGTCTGCTCGGAAACATGTGACATTTTTGGACGTGTGTGTGTGTGTGTGTGTGTGTGTGTGTGTTTGAGAGACAGGGAACGTGTGTGATCTTCTCAGAAGCTGCTGTGTTGTGTCCTGTTATGCATTTATGTCATTCTGTTGATTGTTTGGATAATCAACATGTGATGCAAGACACATTTTAATGCGAAGAGAGAAAAAAAACTTCTTCTCTTAAAATCGTATGTTTCATCTTAGCTTAGATACCATTAAAGGTACAAGATATGAGATTGGGAGCATTGATTGCCTCTCAACGGTTCTCAACATGGCGACGCCTGAGCTGACAGCTCGTAGCTAACGCTGCTAACAGCGTTAACAGTACAAACTCCCCGGGCGCCTGTCATTGGCAGCCCACTGCTCCCTATATACAGGGATGGGTCAAATGCAGAGAAAAATTTCCCCCTTAACGGGATAAAGATAGTATAAATTCTATTCTATTCTATTCTAACCATGCCGAATGTGCTGACAGCGCTAAGAGGGGGAACCGGGACGTGGGTGCTACGCTTCCGTGGCGACGCTGTCGATCAGGACGGCGTTATCAGCTGTAACCGCCGTATGAGAGCAGTGCAGAGCAGCAATCGTGAGCTAACCAGTGGAGCACGCTAACATGCACGAACATGCACTAAAAACACACATGTCTGACAAGTGGGACAGACAATGTCAACAAAGCATGGAGGAACTTGGATTACAAAACACACAGATGGAGAGCGACTTCATTCTCTGCTCAGGTAGACATTATTACACGATATCATTACATAGCTAATAGTTGTTTGATGCTATGTTAATGCTCTGAACTGCTTGTAGTTCAATGCCATTTATCCCATGATACACAAATCATCTGAAGTAGTGCGACCAGATAGGAGCTATTGTCAAACAGTGGCCATCCATCACGATGCCGGCAAGTTAGTTTCACTTACACACTCATATTTATATTGCAAATTTATCCCATTTGAGGCCGGTGACTATTGCATTTAGATATCAATTGACTGTGTGTTTACGTTCTTCACTGGACAAGAGAAAAATGAAAAAACAAAGCTCAGCTTTGGGAAGGGAAGAGATATGGGACAAGATGAGGAGACTGAGAGCAAAAGTAGAGAAGGTGATGGAGATGAGGAGCAGTTACTGCCCACTGAACCCAGAACAGGAGTAGCATTATGCTGTTCAACAGAACATATATATTGTTTGGTTTATACAGCTGACTCTATGGGCTCAATTTAACAACACAATTAATAGCATAATTATAGTATTATTGTAAAACCATATCATTATCATTATGTTTGTGTGCTGTTTGAGACACATCTCTATAATTCAAATCCAAACTGGCTTGTGTGTGTGTCAAACTTTGCAAACTCAAACAAAAGATGATATCAAGAAAGGTGAGTATAATGTTTTGTGAATTGTTACTAATACACATTGGCAAAACAGAGACAAGTGAGGATTCACAGAGAAAGGGACAGGCAGTGAATACAGAGGGTGAGAGACAACAGTGGTGTGGATTTGCTTTTACCTGAACACATAGGTCAAACATAGCCTCTCCTATATTTTCAGATTGTAGTTTGGATCTTTCAGTGCAACATTTAACCGTTTAACATTCTCATGTATGACTGCTTGAGCCATTGACATGGTTTTAAAAATATTGTTATCCAATTTCTGCTCTCCTTACATCTTAAAGTGCACATATTTAGATCAGGGAAATCCACACTATCATGGGGGCAAGCTTTGGACCTCAGTAAAAGGCGTGAGAGTAAAAGGCCGCAGGCAAAGCTAATGACTGGGCCTGAGACTCTGATTGTTGGTGACTATGCTGTAAAAGATGTCAGAAAACTGTGCAGCAAGAACACCAAAATACTCTGCTTTCCGAAAGATATGGTCTCTGACATGAGAGACAAAATCCTGGACATCGTGGCTGACTATCCCACAGCGAAAAACATCATCGTGCATACAGGAAGCTGTGATATTGTGAAACAACAGTCTGAAGTTCTGAAGCGAGACTTTATTGATCTGTTAAACACAGTCAGCTCTGTCAAGGCTGAGGTGTTTATCAGTGGCCCTCTTCCACCAGTCAGAGGAGGAGATGAAGGATTCAGCAGGCTGTTTGCACTGAACAAATGGCTGTCAACTGCATGTACTGACCATTCAGTGCATTTTATCAACAATTTCTACCTTTTCTGGGAGCGTAGACATCTTTTTACAGCGCATGGAGTTTGCCTGAACAAGTCAGGGGTAAAACTGTTTACCTCTAACCTATTTTTCTCCCTGCGTCACCCGTCTGTCCCTACTGCCAAGGACAAGACACAAGAGGAGTCTAAACATGAGATAACCACACAGCATCGCCATGGAGACCTTACAGGAAGGATGCCCCGCCTAACGACAGCCAAAAGGAGGAGTCTCCAACCTCATCATCAGGGACCGCCTCCGATCTCCCACTTTCCCCACCCTTCCTAGCCCTTTCCTCTCTCACACTCTCCCCATCCTCCCCCCACCTGGAGTTCACTGACCGCATGAAAGAGCTGGTCATTGTTGGAACCAAACACACTCCTCGACGGTTCCACAACCATCCTCTGTCTCCCCTACCTGACAAAGGAAATAATTGATATCTTCTGGGTCCAGGCTACAAGGCTAATGACACCAATGACTCTCTCCAGGAAAAGTCGGGGCCCTGTATGCAGCTAGCCGTTTCAATTCCTGTCCTGCAAGTTTATAGAAAAAGAAAGGTGAGGCTGCGAAGAAACAATAGTAAACATGCTAACTTATCAAGCTTAGCATACATTCCTCGTCAGCCTGTCCAAATAAATTGGGCAAAGAAAGTTTTAACCACATTAAACTTAGCTTTGTTAAATGTCAGGTCTCTGTCAGGAAAAACATTTTTAATCAATGATTTTATTGTTAGGCACAAACTGGACATTTTGTTTTTAACTGAAACTTGGTTAAATCAAGATAACAGTGCAGCTGTTCTTATTGAATCAACACCTCCCAACTTCAGTTTCATGAGTAAAACAAGAGCGCTTAAGAAAGGAGGTGGAGTTGCTGTTTTATTTAATGATTCTCTTCAATGCAAGCAGATGTCCTTTGGTCATTTTAGTTCTTTTGAATATGTGGCTCTGAATTCCACTCAAGCTTTATTCCTAAACATTTACAGACCGCCTAAATGCTGTGCAACCTTTTTTGATGAGTTTACTGAACTGCTGTCTGTAATCTGTATTGATTTTGACTGTGTTGTTATTGTTGGTGACTTTAATATCCATGTTGATAATCCCCAGGACAGAGTCCATAGAACTATGTGGTGTCCTTGATAACTATGATCTGACTCAGCATGTGACAGGACCCACCCACAACAGGGGGTACACTCTGGACCTAATCATCACCAAAGGTGTAAACATTTCCAAGGTTGCTGTGACTGATGTTGCACTCTCTGATCATTTCTGTGTTTTCTTTGAGAGTGCAATCTCCTTGCACACAAATGTCCAAACCAAGGTTGTGACAAAGCGTTACATCTCTGAAAACACCAGTGAACTATTTATTCAGAAGTTCTCCTCCACACCAGCCCTCTCTTGCCTCTCAGTCAATGAGCTTGTAGATGGCTTCAATTTTAAAGTTTAAAATATTATTGATGCCATTGCACCCACTAAAGTGAAGGTTGTCTCGGGTAAGCAAAGACCTCCTTGGAGAAATGCTATGCTGGTCAAAATAGAGAAACGAGAGTGTCGGAAAGCTGAGCACAGGTGGCGAAAAACTAATCTCCAGGTTCACTGTGACATCTATAAAGAGAGACTTCGCAATTATAATTTGGAACTTAGAAATGCAAGGCAGTCATTCTTCAATGACATCATAACCAAAAACAAGAACAATACACGCGCCATATTTGCTACCGTCGACAGGCTAACAAACCCTCCAGTGTCGGTAGCTGCTGAGCTCCAATCCACCTGGGCATGCAATCAATTTGCCTCCTTTTTTACTGACAAAATTCAGAAAATTAGACAAGCAGTCAGTGCCTCCACACCAACCACAGGATATGTGTTGTCCCGATCTCTGAATAACATCCATTCAAATATCATGACACAATTTCATTCAATGGACCGAAGAAGCCTAGAAGACATTATACTACATCTGAAGTCATCCTCCTGCTGCTTGGATATTCTACCAACACACTTTTTCAAAAATATTTCAAACTGCATGACCACTGATCTCTTACAAATTGTAAACACATCCCTTCTCTCAGGTGTCTTCCCACAAGCCCTAAAAACTGCAGTTATTAAACCGCTCCTAAAGAAGGCTAGTTTAGACTCCGCAACGATGAAAAATTATAGGCCAATATCAAACCTCCCATTTTTAAGTAAAATAATTGAAAAAGCAGTTTTCCAACAGCTGACCAACTTCTTGGCCGTAAATAACTGCTTTGATGTTTTTCAGTCAGGCTTTCGACAGCACCGCAGCACTGAAACTGCTCTTGTTAAGGTTTTCAACGACATCCACTTAAACATAGACAATGGCAGAAGTTCAGTCTTAGTGTTACTGGATCTCAGTGCTGCATTCGACACGGTCGACCATGCCATACTCCTAGAAAGACTAAACATCTGGGTGGGACTCTCTGGCACAGCACTTAACTGGTTTGAATCCTACTTGAAGGACCGAGAATACTTTGTGTCTGTAGCTGATTACACATCAGAGCTGACTAAAATGACATGTGGTGTTCCCCAAGGTTCAATACTGGGGCCTCTTCTGTTCAACATCTACATGCTTCCACTAGCTCAGATTATGGAAAACAACAAAGTGTGTTATCATAATTATGCAGACGACACACAAATCTACATAACTATGTCACCAGGGGACTATAATCCCATACAAGGGCTGGGTAACTGCATTGAACAAATCAACAACTGGATGTGCCAGAATTTTCTTCAATTAAACAAAGATAAAACAGAAGTAATTGTTTTTGGTACCAATGACAAACAATTGAAAATCACCGCTCAGCTTCAATCACTGATGTTAAAACTCACAAACCAAGCCAGAAATCTAGGTGTAGTTATGGATTCAGACCTCAACCTGAACAGCCATATCAAGACAATTACAAAATCAGCCTACTATCACCTGAAAAATATATCAAGGATTAGAGGACTTATGTCTCAACAGGATTTGGAAAAACTTGTCCACGCATTTATCTTCAGCAGACTGGACTACTGTAATGGTGTGTTTACAGGTCTCTGTAAAAAGTCTGTCAGAAAGCTGCAGCTGATTCAGAACGCTGCAGCTCGAGTCCTCACTAAGACCAGGAGGGTGGATCACATCACCCCAGTTCTGATGTCTTTGCACTGGCTTCCTGTCCAACAAAGAATTGACTTTAAAATCCTGCTGTTGGTTTACAAAGCACTGAATGGTTTAGGGCCAAAATACATCTCTGATCTGCTGCTACCTTATGAACCATCCCGACCCCTTAGGTCGTCTGGGACCGGTCTACTTTCTGTTCCCAGAGTCAGAACTAAACATGGAGAAGCAGCGTTCAGTTTTTCTGCTCCACATATCTGGAACAAAGTCCCAGAAAGCTGCAGGTCTGCTGAGACCCTCAGCTCATTTAAATCAAGATTGAAGACTTTTCTGTTTGCTGCTGCCTTTAATTGAACCACATTCAATTAATATATTCATAAATTTCCTGCATTTCTGCATTTTACTACTGCATTTTATTTCTTACACTGTTCTTAATTGCTGTTAAATCTCCTTTCTTTTGCCTTATGTTTTGATGCTTTTAAAAGGACTGCACAATATATCGCCATTTCCTCCGGGACCGAGTTCGTGCAAGGCGTACACTATAAAACGCAGATTGGCAGAGATCTTTTCCAGACGTGGTTTGTGTGCGAGTAATTGCAGAATTGCGGCAGTGTATGGTTGATTGCGTGCAGCGTAATGTCTCAGGGAGACATCGATTATTGTTTCAATGTATGTTTTAAATCTCCTTTACTTTTGC
The DNA here is from genome assembly GCF_949748355.1 of Melanostigma gelatinosum. Classification (NCBI taxonomy): domain Eukaryota; kingdom Metazoa; phylum Chordata; class Actinopteri; order Perciformes; family Zoarcidae; genus Melanostigma; species Melanostigma gelatinosum. Next base: position 25,779,107 of record NC_136645.1, on the reverse strand, counting down.
CTTTATGCTTTTAATGGTTTCATGTGAAGCACTTTGAATTACCTTGTTGTTGAAATGTGCTATACAAATAAACTTGCCTTGCCTTGCCTCAGTAACAGTCAATGAGTCAGACTACAGCAAATAACTAACAGAAATCAGTTCACAGGCTGTTGCAGGCAACCAAGAAAGTTATGGAAGTCCTTAGTTATTAAGTTGTGTTACAATCCCAGTATCCCACATTGGCAACACAAAAGGATTAATACATGTAAATTGTTATACATAGTACCTTGAAAGTCATTTACCTGAAAGCCAGCTCGAAAACTGATCCTCCACTGTCATTGCACACTGCAAGAGTTGGGTCATCTGTGAACTAAAGACACAAAAACGAGGAATTAAGAGTATCAGGGATCCAACTCATGTAAGACCAATTTCTGAGTGTGTGTGACAAGCACATTTGGACATTTGGCTCATTGTTTTGTTTGTGTATGGGGAAAGACTGTAGGCACTGCACCATACAGCCATGCTTCCCTAAAGAGAGGTGGTTGAATGGATGATAGTGTGTGTGTGTGTGTGTGTGTGTGTGTGTGTGTGTGTGTGTGTATGTATATATATATATATATATATATATATATATATATATATGTATGTGTGTGTGTGTGGGTGTACCTTCACATGCAGTATAGCTGTCCCTGGAGGGTGGGCATCAGTGATTGTTCTCAGGAGCTTCCCACTGGCTAGATCCCACATTGTGATCTAATCATTCAGACAGATAGACGGACAGACAGATTGTTAAGGACTTAAAACAAAAGGGTTAGTTTTAAGACAATTCTCTATACTGTCAATTACAATGGCTGAAATAAATACTGCTGTTCATTTTGTAACTTTGATCCAATGCAGTGCTGAAATGGTGAGTCATTTAATTGACAAATTGTTTTATTGAATTGGCATTGATCATTTCTAATATACTATTCCTGTCATTTCATTTAGTTCATGATATTTGGCATAAGCTACATTAACAGAAATATGTCAACGCTCCAAATACAGTGTGAAAAGTATGAGTCTGTTTAATCGGGAAAAACTCTACCAATATTGTAACACATTTGCTAATGTGTAAACAACTTCAGCTGTAACACTCCCTCTACCAGCTCAGAGTACGAAGACGCTTTCAGAGCCCTAACTGGTAATAGTTAGAGGAAATCAAACCAAGTGACGGAGCCAGCTATAGAAAAATATTTGTGATTACAGCTAGATTATTTTCATAATCAAGCAACCTACCCATTGTTTTTGTAATGCATTTCTCTTCTTTTCATTCTTCCTGCTTTTGTCTCTTTTTTCCACATGGAAAACCTTGTATGATTTATTACAGTTTCATGGAATTGTGGAACTCCATGAATATTGTTGCATCCCTACCAGACAGGGCATCATATTTGCACATAATGCGCATGAAGGACGGCATCATTTTACTGATGTTCTCATTCGCTTTGACCCTATCTTGAAAAACAAACAGTTAGTACAGATCTCTTCACAATTACTTTGCTGTTCACAAAATATTTGAATTGCCCATTCCTTCAATCAAATTGTACGTGTTTGGCACAAAATATGAAGTACGATTTGCACATGCCATTATTTGAGGAATCACATGCATGATGATAAATTGGTAATTGTACTTTTATAACGCCTTTCTAGTCTTCTGACCACTAAAAGCTACCATGAAAGGTGCCACCTGCCCATCGGGACTAACTAACCATTCACTTCACACCCACTGCACAGCCTTCAGAAGCAATTTGGGGTTAAGGGTCTTGTCCAAAGACACATCGACATGGACTCAACAGCATTCAGCTCGACGAAACTGACATGCTTGTATAGTACAGTAAGCTGACAGTGTCAACAAAAAACTCGAGCGGTTGACTGCAATGGTGAAAAAACATTGGAACATTTTGACAAGTAGGGGTAACACAAAAACAAAACAACTATTTATTTTGTAAATGGGAATTAACTGTTGTTGGGAACTAAAGGAGCGTGTTTGGGTCATCAGCATTTAAGAAACTGAATTCTTGACATCAATAGAATTATTAATGTATGTAACAATTATTAATGATTATTAATAACAACGGGGCACCACCCTGTGAACAGGGACCAATAACCAAACGATAAAACTAAGTCTCATAATTAGTAGTCACTCATAATGTCAATAGTCTGCGTATGACTACACATTCAGTGACAGTGAAGGGTTAAGTTCGAGCACAGGCTACTACATACAGTCTTATCAAATACATATGCACAAGTAATCACAGACGACTGCTCCTTAAAGTATAACAGAGTTTATTAAATCAAAATAATAAATGATCAAATCAATTAATATTGCAACCAACAAATGTTATCATACAATTTTATATGCCTAAACTAAAGAATGAATAAAATGGATGAGGGTGTATGTCTGTGTGTGTGTGTGGGTGTGTGTGAAAAGGAAGGAGAGTCTTACAGCTATTGCTAAAGACTACAAAGATGGCGGCGCCGAGTGACGCGGGCCAAAAGGGGAGGGGCCTTAAGATACTACAGCTAAACTACCACCAGATGGCGGAGTCGAGTGACTCGGACAAAATGGCGGTGAGACTGCTGTATGTAATCACGTGTGCCGATGCACACGTGTTGTGAGGCGATCGTTTGAACGGGGTTTCCCCAGGGGCAGAGATAGGAGCTGTGTGTTACGTGAGAGGAGGAAGAAAGGGAAAAAGGAGCGAGAACTCGACGTGCATCACACTTCGGCGTGCGATGTTGTAGGGAGCCTGAGTTGCTGGTTCTATCATGCATAAGTATACCGCTGTCGTCTTTGAACTGCCGGTAACATATGCCGTGATAAGCCAAGCACCTCAGCTCACTCACAGAGTCGAGTTAATGAAAAGAGAACTCCCACACGGAGTGGAAGACAATGAATGAAAATAATCCCAAATAAACAGTCATAGCAGTTAATACACTAATACAGCGGAGCTTCTCTGCTCCGTAATGATTGCGCAATATCTCAATATCACGCGACAGTAACTTAAACACACAAAAACACGGGAATATCAACATATAAATGAATGGCCTGAATTAAACTTAAGTTCATTTAAGCTAAGCTATGCCCAGATACCAAGAATCTTACTTGCCGATGCCTCGTTGCAACGTTGAAGTGTTCGTGGCAAAGTGGTCCTTTTTCCTCAGCAGGAAGGGGGGGGGGCAGGCTGCTTGCAGCGCGGCCGTGCAGCGGGCACTGTGCCGTCGTGGCGTGAGCTCGCTCTAGAGCGAAACGCAGACGTGATCTATCCTCGCTGCAGGGAGGACAGTTTAACTTCGGCTGAGACGACGTGGTCCGTACGTCTCCCGGTAATCATCGGTCAGGAGAGGATTAGACGTCTTCCTGCCGGAGTGTGCACAAAAAGAAAAAGAAGCAAAAAGCGGAGAACGGATCGCGGATGCGGATTCGTCTCGGCTGGGTAAAGGAGCCTTACTCAAAGTGGAACACTGTCGTTTCGTCCAGCGAAATGGCGTTGTGACCTGACAGGGTTTGATGAGGGTTTGAGGGGCCGTTGCTTCCTCGTGGCCAGCGTCGTGCTGGAGGGGGGAGGAGAGGCCGATGTGTCTTCATGTGTCCAGGACGAAGGTCCGGGCGAAGAGAGCGTTGTGTGCTCCCTGTTCGACGGAGGTCGAAGGGAAAAAGCATGGAGGTGTGATCTGCAGGCAGTTTTGTAGAACAGTGGTTGAACCACAGGGGTCCTGGGGTCTCTTGGCCATCGGCCAATGAGATTGCAGCGGTGCATTCAGGTGACTTCAGGAACCATAGTTTTTTTGGGGGGGGGGGGGGGGAATTCACACCCGAGTGTGAAATTCCTTTGCTCTTATCAAACTACAAATTAGGATGAAACCTTTGCTTGAAACAGTGAAGGCCTGATTCTCTTTGTCCACAGCACATGTTGAAGCCATATGGTCAGACCCCAACACTGTTATTGTCACACATTGTACATATCAATGCACACAGTGAAACAGTGACAGCCTCTTCATTTAACTCATTCTAGTATTATGAGCAGTGGGCAGCTACTACACAGTGCCGAGTAAGCACTTTGGGGGTTTAGTGCCTTGCTCAAGGGCACCTAGGCAGTGCCCAGGAGAACTGGCATCTATCCAGGTACCAGTACACACTTAAGCAGACGGTTCCTCCCGTTCCCAAGTCAAGTTCATATGGACTGAGATACCACTGACACAATAACTAGGTACATGAAGCATGAACAAAATGTTTTTGGTCAGTTATTATCTTTTTGCAGATATGCAATAGAGTTGTGATGTCCTATGAAACAATTGTGACAATTGCACTTACAGCCTACAAGACTGTTTCAAAAAATGAGCCAAAGCAACTGAGAAAACTGTAAAAGAGAAAAGAAACTGGCCCGAAGAACTATTTGTTCCAACTATACCGGATCAGATGTAGCCTTTTAAACCATAAGTGAATAGGTAGGTTATGTTATAGTAATAACAAATGCATTCGGTGTTGTTTGCATGTGACATAATTTGCCATGGAAAACCATGTCCACACTAGCCAAAGAGCTGCACGCAGTATTTTGATGCACAATTCCAAGCCAAACATTTCCTTCTCCTGTAAGAGGAGCCCATTGTCGTAGTAAATAAAACAAGAGCCTGAGATTGTCAGTCACAACCATTAACTCTCTCAGAGCACAACTCACCCTCATCAGGACCAATTGCCTCAGAACAAACAGGTACTGTACTCAAACCATCAGTAAAAACCCTGTTGAACTTTAACAGTGTCATGTGTCCACCCTTTTTTGAACGCTAATGAACGCCCAGTCAACAAGATTGTATGTGATTGTATATAATGTGTGTCTGAGTATATACCTGTCCTTTGGCGAACCCGCAGAGAAGTCGGGAGCAATCATGGTTGACGCTGAGGGCAGAGACAGCGCCAAACTCTGCCCCGGTTGCCTTGGTACCCAGACAGAGCCGCAGAGCCTGATTAGTATCTGGAGAGGAAGATGAAGGGCATGTTTAACTGTTGAAGCATGGGACAGACTTAGAAAAGGTGTGGATGGTAAAAGTAATGTTAAAAAAAAGACAAATTCAAAGTTTTTACATGTCAACACAAAAACACAACACATTGGCACCAAATGAAAAACTGGAAATGCAAGAAAAACTGCCAATCGCAAATAACCAAATCAAACAACAAAGCATGCACTAAAGTAGCTCTGCCAAACCAAAATGGACATGAGCGGTGATCTCTCAGAGCCAGTCAGGTTTAATACAGAATGAACATTAAGTATGACAGGGCCAACTGACAGGGTGTCCATACCTTTTCCTGCCCAGGCATCATGTAAGCAATGTAAAGAGACATGGGTCAGCCCTGCTGAGACCGCAGCCCCGATCAAACCCCAGCAAAAACCCAAACATCACAGCATGAAATTAAGACACATTCATTTTGTATCTGTGAACAGCTCTTTGCATATTTTGACAATTTCCCATGAAAGTTAACAATCCTATAAAGATATAAAAACTGCCATACATATGCTCACTTCTAGCTAACTTCTGCTTTCAACTTAACCAGGTAAGGAGCAGTTTTTTTGTTGGTCATACCAGACTTCTTCACACTCCTGCTACTGCAGCTCAACAACACTCCTCATGATGAGAGAGAGAGAACCATTCATAACCATCGACAGTAGTGACGCACGGGTCGACCCACAGGTCGGATGGGTTCAGGTGAGCTTACTAGAAAGTGTCATGAGTTCGAGTGGGCAGGTCAAAAAATGACAAAGCAGTATTCCGAGTAAGTTATCAATAACTTACAGAAATATTGCTTGCAGTAGTTCATATTGTCTTCCCCTTTCTGTGTCTCTCTCTCAAACACTGTCTGTCTCTGTTCTTGTATCAGACCTCCGTCTTGACAAATGTTCAACTATAATGCATTAAGTTGGCAGGTTAGGGTCGGGTGGTTGATAGAAGTACTTTATTAATCCAAAATAATGTGCAAAAAGCTGTTTAATATTTATCGACAATAGCTGAAATAAATGAGAGGATTTTAATGTACATGCAGTATATACGTGTAATGTTGTGAAGTGGACAAAGCGCAAGTAGTGCAAAATCAAATGCAACATGTACTGTAAAATTAAAGTGTAGTTCTTGTTCAGCTAATTTGAATAAGATGTATGAGGCCCGCCCTCCGTCCTTACACAGAGAGGATTGGTTGTACGGGGAGATGGCAGCTGTACTTGTCCTTGTCAAAGCGAAGCTGGATCAGTCTCGTACTGAAAGTGCTCCGCTGTTTGACCAGCAGGTAGTTAAGAGGATGGGAGGTGTTTCCCATGATGCACAACAGTCTTCTCCACCACCTCCATCGGCTCCCAGAACAGAGCTAGCCTTTCTGATCACTTTGTTTTGGTCGCTGGCTGTGATGCCACTGGCCCATCGAATAAGATTGTACTTACAACTACAGGCTGGTAAAAAATCTGGCTCTGTGTGTTTGTTTGTTCTCGTCTGTATGAACAATGTGCTTGAGATGTGCTTATTGTGTAGTCTGTCCTCTTTCTATGTTACACGGTAGAGGTCATGTGGCTCAGTCTCCATCTGTTTGGTGACACCTGGAAGCTGCTTGACATTGTCTATGTTATTAATATTATTATTATGTTGTTTATTTTGTGCACACAACATCTACTGCATATCTGTCTGTCCTGGGAGAGGGATCCCTCCTCTTTTGCTGAGGTTTCTTCCATATTTCCCCATTAAAAGGGTTTTTGTAGGGGGAGATTTTCCTTCAAAAAGTAACTTTAACCTTAATTCAATCATCACATACCTACAGGTACCTACATGAAAGTTCACATTTCACATTTGGAGCCTGGGATCGAACTGCCAACCTTGTGATTAAAGGACAACCCGCTTAACACTGAGCCACAGCCGCCCTAATATATATATAATATAGATAAATTGGACCTGATTGGCCACCAAGTCCCTGTACTCCCACTGCTGTCCATTATTAATACACCCAATAACTGGAGAGTCATCCGATGAGTCAGAGTTCAGAAAACAAGTGAAATCAAGCACGGAGAAATACTTCTCTGCGGCCCAACGCTCTGACTGAAACTGAGCCAGGAGAAATACCTGGGCCATGTATAGAATATTTGTGTGTGAATTAATCATTCTGATCACTGACTTTTATCAGTGGAGCGAGGTCTAAAGATCCTATCCAAGCGTGTCTTTATTATGGAGAAGTTTCCGTTGTAACACAGCTTGTGGCTGTGTGGAGCGGCCGGGGTTTAAAGAAGTTGTTGGTGACCATAATTGGAAAACTAACGCATGGTGTTAGATGCACTTTTACCATCAATATTCACAGTCGTTCACTGAGTCCTGATTAAAGACCACAACACAACACTACAATCAGGGATCAGGGACAGTTACTTAACCATGATGGGTCAGCTGATATAACAGCAGATTCATGTCTTTGTTATACTGACTGCATCGTCTCTACATTGAAAGACATAGAAATGCTTTAAGTTAAGTTAAGTATGATTTGGCTGACTATGAAAGAGATTACTTTGACATTAAAATATGGCTTTGGATTATTTAGTTTAGACTATTAGTATTTCTGATTACAGATATTGGGCATCAGTACTTGTGCCCTGAAAAAAAAACATGCATACTGAAACTGCTACATGTAGACAGGCTGCTGGAGCTCTGACGCATTCTCCATTTCAATTCACTGATTACCGCTACTGCAAATACTACTCATATAACTGATATGACTCTTTTAACAAGACTAATTATTTTATTGATAGAACTGCTGCAAACTCCTTCCATCATCATGGCTGAAGTATTTTTAAAGAAATCAAATCACAAGTCCTTCTACTAAGGAACTATATTATGTCTTTTTGGTTTTCTTGGTTCTTGCTATCCAAAAGGGTGTTATCTTATGGCAACTACTGTTCACTAAGCAGTCTCATTTCATGGTCAGTCAATTCATTAGCGTATTGCTCCTCCTCATTTTGTAGTGTTACCCAGTGAGCATGGCAGGCCACTCAGTCCTTACCCTCCTGGGGACGCCCTGTACAAACAATGGATACCCTTTTTTAAAAGGTTCAAACAAAAGAAGGTCCAAATAAAAGCTAACGTTGATGTAATCACTACGATCCAATCATTTCATGGTGATAAGGTGTTGGCGAGGTCCGAGAACAGAGAGGGGGGAGCTGATACTGGACAGGAGATAAGGAGGGAGTCAACTGGTGCCTGAAGGTCCCGATTACCTGAGTCAATAAAACCTGGTGTGTGAGCAGCTCGTGTAATATGACTTGACCACCACATCCTGCCTTACACCTGGACCAACTCTGTCAGCTCCAACAACTGGTTTTAGCTTCTTCTTTTTTAACTTTGCAGATCATAAAAAGGTAAGTACTCCTGTGACTTTTAGATAGAAGAAGTTATTCTAGCTCAGCGTGTGGGCTCATGAGGTCTCGTTCCGCATGGACATCATTTGTTTCATTTCAAGTTGTGTCCACTTCTTACCAGTATGTTGTGTTGTGCTGATTTTAAAGCCCTCTGAGGCAAATTTGTGGGCTATGCAAAAAAAATGAAATGAGAAAATGTAAGCAGTCTATTGGTATGTCATTCATTAATTGAATTTGTTTATTTTAGTGGATCCCCATCAGCTTCTGCCAAAGCAGTAGCTGATCTTACTGAGGTGGCGAACATTATAAGTGTCCACATAAAGCGTGCTCTCAAAGACCTGAAAAAGATTTTGATATATTTTAACATGGGAATGTAATCTGGCTTCAACTGAGAGCCCCGACAGTTTTGTGCGCACATGTACACACAATCAACTAAAGAGCATATAGTCTGACTAACTGGATGTAGACTGTAGTATAAGTCAGCTATTTCAGCAGCCATTGTCCTGCTTATCTGCAAGTTTTTTTGGGGCACAGTCACTGCATCCTGTGCTTAGCGCCGCCCAAGACAATTGAGATTCTTATTCTGATTCTAAACCAGAATGATATCTGTAGCCAGACCTTTCTTTGGCACTAAAACATCGTGTGGCGTGACTATGCAAGAGGAAAGTGCATGTAAACTCTCAGTTGGCTCTGAGAGCGCAACACACTGCAAATTAAGAGAACACAGAAGTTTATTATGCAGCCTTATTTGTCATTTTAAGAGCACACGGTTTGTAAATTATGCCTTTGACTTTAGACTTTCAGCAAATCACACCAAAGCTCCCTACAACGACAAAATGTCGCTCTGAAATGATGTTGTCTTGTCTCTAGGTCACAGCCAGCCTCCTCCCGGCCGCCACTCCACACCACTTCATCACAATGCCTCATCGCATTTGCTCCGTTGAGATTAACAACAACTCTGGCTGCTACACTCTCTCCAACCCAAGGTTATGCATTGCTTTTGCTCATGTCTATTGCATAAGGTATTGAGAGTACATATACACCTGACATTAGCAGTTTCCTGCTGTATATTGTAAGAGCAGTACCAAACACTGGCCACACACAAATGCAAAAAATGCAGCAAGCAAATAAAACGTTTTTCAAAAAACACGTTAAACAGCTTGAAAAAAAACATACACAGCGCAAAAAGATGTGCAGCAAATCCTGCACTGCAAAGTCCTACAAAACCAGGGAAGTAGCAAGGGGACACTAAAAACTGATTAACACGCCTGGACGTCTGATTTACTAAAGTCATCCACTCATCAATAGTGTTGCCAACCTTCACTTGTCACTGATGTGTTCGTCAGTTTTTGGTTTTAGAGCTGAATTGCTATCTTAGAGTCAAGTTGTGTCAATTTAATCTATGCAGTCCAAAAGGTTAGCCTTAAAAAGGCTTTACAATCTATACAGCATACGACTCCCTCTATCCCTCCACCAGGACAGACAGACGTGTAATCAATGTTGTTTGAACAGTATAGACAGAGACAGGACAATACCAGATCGATAGATGGAGTTGATTCACTTGCAGGTGCCACCACCTCAAGCTACATTGTTCCCATTAGTAAAACTGACCTGACTTGAGTGACTTTATCAGGTACTTTTATTGGGTCGAGGTTCTAAGCAAGCTGAGGCGATACTAGAAGGTGGAGTTACAACACTGCAGATCAGACCACTGATTGGTCAGAGTGAATAGTCACATGGACACAATCACGCCACTTTCAAGAAGCCAAACTAGTATCAATTGTGGCCAATAGTTCCAATGCACGGACATTTTTTCTACATATTGTAGACAATAGCGTGCTTCCAGATTTGGATTTGAGCTTTTCTGTTTCAACATTACAATGATCTCCTGCCCAAAGCCAGGTCCATAAAAACATGGTTTTCCCACTTTAGTGTCGAAGAACTTGTCAGAGCTCTGACCCCAAACGCATCCAACACCTTTGGGATGGAACGCAGAGTGCAATGGCTGACCTCACTTTGGGTTATTGTAGCTGGATGGAATGACATGTGATCACACCACTAAATCTATGGAATGATTTGGAGAAGGTTTGTGAAAGACCCTGTCCCAAATGTTTTGTCACTCTGTGTTCAGGGTGTTCACTGAGAGCGGCTGCTGTGAGGTCCCTCTGCCACCCATGGTGGGTCCCTACTCAAATGGCAGTGCATTGTTCAACAAGACCACTGGCAGTGCGACCGGTGCCGTCGGCGTCTTCACCTACGACCTTTTCAACGCCGACCTGAACTACCACAGTCACTCCATGGCTGTCATGTTCTCCGTGCCCTACGATCGAAACTTCTACGCCAACTGGTTTGCTGTTGGGATCTTTGACAGAGGAAACAACTGCGACTACGATCTTTATGATGTCATGTACAATGGAAGTGAAAATAATTTTGTAAGAGCAAAGGCTGATGGCTCCTGCATTTCTTATGAGGGCAACTATGATGTTATTGTCAGTGCCTCCATGTCAGACTCAGGTGAAGCAGTCCTTAGGGTGGATATCAGTGATACTGGCATGTATTAAGGTAAAGGAAGCCAGATCCTATCCTAACCAGATGATCACAGTAATTGTAATAAAATATTTCAATATAAGTAAAGTTCAATCAACTGGTCACTAGCTGTAGAGGTGCTTTTTAACCCCTCAATATAGTTAACATATGAGTTATACATGATTGTAGTCTAAAAAATGTTGATTTTTAGTGTGATTAAAAAAAAGAAAGAAGTTGATGCCAAAATAAAAAATACTTTTTGTGTCCTTCAGATCACGTCTTCATGAAAATGGTCATAAATGTATTGTGTTCTCTCTGACACGATGTAAATGAAGCCAATATGATGAATTTATTTTGTACCCTTACATAGCCAATCCGCTCTTTGATCTGGCAACAGCCAGACGTTTCCCATGGTGATCGTTTACCACGTGTGCATGTTGTCAGAGCAAGTCGGGATCAAGTCGGACACAAACCTAACCAGCATGCATTGTGCACCGATCGCCGGTGATCACTTCTGATCAGGACTGGCTCATCTCCAACGAGCCTACAGTTAGTAAGTTCAAAACACATAAACAGCGGGACATTTGTGTGATTTTAACAGCTGTCTATGCAGATGATGTTTCACTTAAAGCAGCATGCGTCTCTCAGATTCAGTGTGGATTGATACATTTAATATGTTGGAAGCGTATTTGTTTTGTAAAATCCCCAACTGATGGACATCAAAAACCATTCTCAAAACATTTTCAGTGGAGTGTTTAAGCTGAATGAGGAAAAATTCAACCGTAATGATGGCAGAGATCAGAGAGAGAGACACCGTGTCTTAACAGCAATCATGCAAGCAAACTACACACCTATCAGGTGTGCGCTCCAGATCAGACTGGAAACATAACCACTTAAGAGATGGTGTGTGTCGTAACGTTACATGCTATATTCTGTACTTTTTAAAGAGAAAATATGATTAATATTGTAATATTTACTGTAAATGACTTACAATATATATATATTTCTTCTGAGTACAGAATTCAGATGAAATTATCCAGATCTTACGGGGATCCTTGGCATCAATGGGGCCCATAGAGCAAGCACACTAGCGTTTGCTTTAGCCCCACCTCCCAGCCCTCAGTCTAGCCTCGTTCTCATTCACAGGAACAGAGGAAGGAAAATAACTGTCAGTGCATTTTACAACTTTTAGGACTTAATGATTTAAATAAGGGTTATTCACGTATTTGTATTGAGAGGTTGAATCACCTCAAAAAAAATCCCCACTGATTTGCAGATGTCTTTTTCAAAATGAATGTTTTTTGAGCCCCATGGAGTCACGTGACGGACCATAAATGTAATTCCTCCGTTTGGCCACTATCTAAAATTTGCTTGGCACTCTTCCTGGGGTCTTATGTACAGGAGTTGTATTTCTCCACCTGGATATAAACGCTCTGCCATTTCTCCTCTACCCTTCCAGCTGTAACATACGTCACTCAGTGCTGACCATCAGATTCCCCCGCAAACACACAAAGATCTGCATTTATTTTGACAGACTGTTGAGTTACAAAGAATATCGCACATTCATTTTTGTTGAGCTTCAGATGACCTGACGACAGCAATTCCCATAACCATAGTAACAGACTCATGCCTAAGCACAACGAGACAGCAGATGGCGAGACGCTGTGCTGCTGTCAGAGTTGACTCTGAGCAGCGAGTCGTTAAAAAGTCCAACGCCGTTCATAAAATATTTGGGAATGTAGCCTCGGACGCTCTATGTATAACGGATTATGTCTGCTCTATGTATTCTGTCTGAAGGGCCTGTCTTTTTTTGGCCCATAATTTCTCCGCGCCTTTCTTGCTGTCTTATCCAATATGCCACTCTAGTTTTTTATACGCTCTGTTTAATGAAGGCACTGAGCTCAGATTGGGAGGGGTTTAAAGATGTGATTGGGCCAGCCCAGTGTCAATTAAGAATCTAATAGGCTGATCTAGCCTAATCATGTCATCCCAAAAGACAGGTCAGCCCACCAGGGAAGTGCCCGGTCATCAGATGGCCAGTCCCGCCCTGATTTCAATAGAATTATGCTGTGAAGAGGGTGCTCAGTGAAAGGCACACTGCTAAGTGTGAGGCTTTGAGACCACAAGCTTTTGAGGATCTACAACTAGTAAAACACTTTAACACCCCCTAGAGGTAGTATCTAAAATGACCCTGATGCAGACAGTAAGGCACACCACTGCTTTGGCTATGCATGATTGTGATAACAAGAAGTAACTGGGAACTGAACTTAATCAATGTTGTCTACACTTTTTCTGTGACGTTTGCATTGTAAAAATGTGAAAACATAATTTACACCACTGTGTGTATAAAAGGAGCATAATCAAGTTTGGACTCACCGAAGACCAGAGCCAGACCATGAGACGTTCCTACAGCAATCACACCCGACACGGTCTGAACAAAAAGAATAGACATAATCAGCAATACATAGAGCAGACATAATCAGCAATACATAGAACAGACATGATCAGCAATACATAGAGCAGACATGATCAGCAATACATAGAGCAGACATAATCAGCAATACATAGAACAGACATGATCAGCAATACATAGAGCAGACATGATCAGCAATACATAGAGCAGACATAATCAGCAATACATAGAGCAGACATAATCAGCAATACATAGAGCAGACATAATCAGCAATACATAGAGCAGACATAATCAGCAATACATAGAGCAGACATGATCAGCAATACATAGAGCAGACATGATCAGCAATACATAGAGCAGACATAATCAGCAATACAGAGAGCAGACATAATCAGCAATACATAGAGCAGACATAATCAGCAATACATAGAGCAGACATAATCAGCAATACATAGAGCAGACATGATCAGCAATACATAGAGCAGACATAATCAGCAATACAGAGAGCAGACATGATCAGCAATACATAGAGCAGACATAATCAGCAATACAGAGAGCAGACATGATCAGCAATACATAGAGCAGACATAATCCGCTATACATAGAGCAGACATGATCAGCAATACATAGAGCAGACATAATCAGCAATACATAGAACAGACATGATCAGCAATACATAGAGCAGACATGATCAGCAATACATAGAGCAGACATAATCAGCAATACATAGAGCAGACATAATCAGCAATACATAGAGCAGACATAATCAGCAATACATAGAGCAGACATAATCAGCAATACATAGAGCAGACATGATCAGCAATACATAGAGCAGACATGATCAGCAATACATAGAGCAGACATAATCAGCAATACAGAGAGCAGACATAATCAGCAATACATAGAGCAGACATAATCAGCAATACATAGAGCAGACATAATCAGCAATACATAGAGCAGACATGATCAGCAATACATAGAGCAGACATAATCAGCAATACAGAGAGCAGACATGATCAGCAATACATAGAGCAGACATAATCAGCAATACAGAGAGCAGACATGATCAGCAATACATAGAGCAGACATAATCCGCTATACATAGAGCAGACATGATCAGCAATACATAGAGCAGACATAATCAGCAATACATAGAGCAGACATAATCAGCAATACATAGAGCAGACATAATACGCAATACATAGAGCAGACATAATCAGCAATACATAGAGCAGACATAATACGCAATACATAGAGCAGACATAATCAGCAATACATAGAGCAGACATAATCAGCAATACAGAGAGCAGACATGATCAGCAATACATAGAGCAGACATAATCCGCTATACATAGAGCAGACATGATCAGCAATACATAGAGCAGACATAATCAGCAATACATAGAGCAGACATAATCAGCAATACATAGAGCAGACATAATCAGCAATACATAGAGCAGACATGATCAGCAATACATAGAGCAGACATGATCAGCAATACATAGAGCAGACATAATCAGCAATACATAGAGCAGACATAATCAGCAATACAGAGAGCAGACATAATCAGCAATACATAGAGCAGACATAATCAGCAATACATAGAGCAGACATAATCAGCAATACATAGAGCAGACATGATCAGCAATACATAGAGCAGACATAATCAGCAATACAGAGAGCAGACATGATCAGCAATACATAGAGCAGACATAATCAGCAATACAGAGAGCAGACATGATCAGCAATACATAGAGCAGACATAATCCGCTATACATAGAGCAGACATGATCAGCAATACATAGAGCAGACATAATCAGCAATACATAGAGCAGACATAATCAGCAATACATAGAGCAGACATAATACGCAATACATAGAGCAGACATAATCAGCAATACATAGAGCAGACATAATCCGCAATACATAGAGCAGACATAATCCGCTATACAGAGAGCAGACATAATCAGCAATACATAGAGCAGACATAATCAGCAATACATAGAGCAGACATAATCAGCAATACATAGAGCAGACATAATCAGCAATACATAGAGCAGACATGATCAGCAATACATAGAGCAGACATAATCCGCACTACAGAGAGCAGACATGATCAGCAATACATAGAGCAGACATGATCAGCAATACATAGAGCAAACATAATCAGCAATACATAGAGCAGACATAATCAGCAATACAGAGAGCAGACATAATCCGCTATACAGAGAGCAGACATGTTCAGCAATACATAGAGCAGACATAATCCGCTATACAGAGAGCAGACATGTTCAGCAATACATAGAGCAGACATAATCAGCAATACATAGAGCAAACATAATCAGCAATACATAGAGCAGACATAATCCGCTATACAGAGAGCAGACATGTTCAGCAATACATAGAGCAGACATAATCCGCTATACAGAGAGCAGACATAATCAGCAATACAGAGAGCAGACATAATCCGCTATACAGAGAGCAGACATGTTCAGCAATACATAGAGCAGACATAATCCGCTATACAGAGAGCAAACATAATCAGCAATACATAGAGCAGACATGATCAGCAATACATAGAGCAAACATAATCAGCAATACATAGAGCAGACATAATCAGCAATACAGAGAGCAGACATAATCCGCTATACAGAGAGCAGACATGTTCAGCAATACATAGAGCAGACATAATCCGCTATACAGAGAGCAGACATAATCAGCAATACAGAGAGCAGACATAATCCGCTATACAGAGAGCAGACATGTTCAGCAATACATAGAGCAGACATAATCAGCAATACATAGAGCAGACATAATCATCTTGACATAGAGCAGAAAATCATCTTGACATAGTACGTTACCAAATGTTTCTCTGCACTAATACCACCTCTCTTTGTTCAGTTAAGTTCATTGTTGGAAAACAAAATACTCACTATAGCAGTTGGCAGTCCAGCATCCACTTTGTCCTGAAGAAAATATGCAAGTGTTTTTATTATACTTGAATACATAAATGCATTAGTCTACTGCAACAAATGTACAGCTCGTAGTAAAATACAGAATTCAGTTTAAAAAAAATCAGCCAAATAGAATGACTTTCAGCAGCAAAACCTACAAAAAAACGAGAGCAGGAATACAGATGATAATCTTTACAAACAAAAACAGAACCCTGTCACTGACAGGTGTTTCGATCAAGTGACCGATACAGTGCAGATGCTCAAGCCCAGAGATTAGCGTTAACTTCAGTGAGCCAGCTAGGACTTTAAGAACATTGTTTTAATGTTGTGCAGCTGTTTGGCAAAACAAGGAAAAAGATCATCAAAGACAAACATGAATTGTGAATGCATTCATGATCTTGGGATGTTTTATCATTTAATTTTGTTAACATCTTCACATCTAAACAATGTACTGAAGCTGTACTCTAATCAACTAGAAATAATGCCTCAGTCATCTTATAGTTTACATCCATGTCTGTCCAAAATGTCATCACTTAATTTCATCCTATTTGACATATTTGTGAAATTGTCATAATTATGAATCCCTGATTTGAGGCCAAAAATGTTTTGTGAGATCACAGTGACCACCAACTTCTTCTCAGTTCATCCTAAATCAAAATGGACATTTGTGGCAAATTCCCTTCAAAGGTTCCTGAGATACATCATGACAACCGGGCGGACAGACAATACAAAAACATAACGCCTCTGGTGTCGGCATGGGGGCATTAAAACACTTAAATTAAGGCAGTCCTTTTTTGTCAAAGACTGAGTCCTTTCTCTCTCTATGTATATATATGTGTGTGTGATTGTGTATGTGTGTGTATGTATTTGCTGTTCCTTACAGCAGCAGAAACGATCTGCGCAGAGATGCCCTTCAGCAGGCTGTGTCGAAGAACAGATCCATGAACGGTCGCATTCAGATCCACTGTCCTCCTCTTCCTTCACACGTGTACATGTCCACACACAGACGCACGCAAACACATGTACACAGATCAAACACACACACGCGCACACACACACACACACACACCGAAGACAGTTTTCATGTTGTACTTGTACATACTACAAGAAGCAATGCACCAAAAGTAATGTAGGTGTGTGTGTGTGTGTGTGTGTGTGTGTGTGTGTGTGTGTGTGTGTGTGTGTGTGTGTGTGTGTGTGTGTGTGTGTGTGTGTGTGTGTGTGTGTGTGTGTGTGTGTGTGTGTGTGTGTGTGTGTGTGTGTGTGTGTGTGCGTGTGTGTGTGTGTGTGTGTTCATGCCTTTTGAGGTGTGCTGGGTCTCCACTGTCAGAGCTGGCCAGAGAGGAGGTGTCACATGAGTGAGCATCCATGTTGTCTGTGTTTAGCATGCAAGTATCCTCCAACACAAATGGTTCCTCTTCATCCTCCAGCTGCACACAGGACAATAGTAAAAAATAAACACTTGTCAGCTCGGCAAAGGACAACAAAACAAACACACCTCAGCGAGAAGGTTCTCCTACATCCACAGTGGAGGGGAAAAAGATGCTGTTTTTAATCAGAGTATGACATGTTGGAGTCATATAGTACTTACCTCATTAAGGATGCTCTCCAGTGTGGGAGGTGTGTCTACTTGGGGAATGTCGAACTCCTTATCATCGATCTGAGAACAAAAATATTACAAAAACATGCAAGGTTAGAAAGCATTATTTGTTTCTTTGTGGTTTCTTTATCAAAAACATTCCCGTAGATGATCCCATGCAGACCCCTTACAGAGAAGCCGAAACAGAGTCCAAATCTTGGCAGAGCCCTGTGAATAGCTGTGTTTCCATAGAATAGAATAGGTTTGACAGCTGGAAAAAAATATTGCATGCTGGTATGTGATGCAAAACATACAACATAATTGACAAGCCAATATTGATGAAGTCAATCGACTACAAACATAGCAGTAGGCTTATTCATAAAAAATGATGTCATCCAAAGCAACAGGGTCCACCTGACCAACCTCAGCCGCTCTGTGAACAGGTGAGAGAAAAGCCCTAGTTAGAAACCTTCAGGGACATTTAGCAGTAGTCCTGGTGGTAAGATGACATCATGTGTGAATACTCTCCCAGATCAGAGAACAGAGGTGAAAGCACCTGTGGTGGTGATCCATGATGCACAGAGGCTTATAGGAAATGCTGCCAACCTATTAGTTTAACTCAGACTGTCACAGTCTTACTGGTACAATTACAGATAGCATGTATACACCCGGAATTATCATATGTTGTGAATCACTTCTCATTAATATGAAACAATATGCTTGAAATCACTTGGAAACAACCGTTTTAGTAAGTTTATTTCTGTTTTTGGGCGTGTAAAAACACAACGGGAAGTGACGGCGCGTGAACGCACCACTGACGGGCCAGTTGCGCAATTAAAACTACCAAACTTGTGAAAATAAGTGGAAGAAAAGGCTTTATTCATTCACTGTCTGAAGCAAAGCTTGTGCCAACATTTCTGGTTTGAATAAATGTTTCGCTACGTCTTGACATGAGCTGCGCTGCAAACCATGTGCCAAAACAATAACGTTGCATGACCACGTGATACATTCAGACTTTAGGCCGTTGTAATAGACTAACGTCAGTCTGTTCATAAATGTGTTTATATCGTCACAAAAGTGTAAGTCAACCTTGGGATAGTAACAATAGTCACACATTTCAGCTGAAGCCGGTCTATACGCTATTTCGCTTTACGTTAGTACAGTTAAATAACACGACAGCATAGAAATTCCACCATACTATTCTACGGCATAATCCAACATGCGTAGCTGGGCTTCATTTGGAATGTCACGAGCTAGTGTTGGGTTTATTATTAGCAAAATCGTGTTTTCCCCCATTTGACAGAGGAAATAATCTTGCTAACCATCTTGATAGACGATGATTGACGATAGTCAAACTGACTGCTGCGGAGGATTTGAGTGAGTTCATTCTCGCTCAAGTCTTCGCCATGACACCAGGATATGTATAAAGCCTCTCACCGCGTCCATCTCCATCAGATTGAGCTGGGAGGAAGCAGAGAGTAAGCTGCGGGCGTCCGGAGACTCCGACATCGCTGTGTTTACATGCACAGGAGACCTCGCCTTGTCTTTCCCTGCGGCTGATCTTCCTTCTTCTTCTTCTTCTTCTTCTACTACTGCTACTACTACCATCACAACCACTTCTTCTTTGGTTTTATGGCGGATAGCAACCCGCGTTAATGTGCATTACCGCCACCCAGTATGTTGGAGGGTGGAACAGAGTTATCTATTCCCTTTTCCAAACAAACATGGAAAACAAACCGGAAAAAAACACTGGCCACTAAATTATCTTGAGCAGCTCAGTTTCAGACATTAAAATAGACTCCCTAACCTGATGTCAGATATTTCTTTCTCAGTTCATCCACTCCAAGCTTTCTGAAATCTTTCTGAAGAATGTTTCTCGTTCTCTACTCCCCTGATCCTTCTACTTGACAGTGTTCACATAATCCTGAGGGATGTTTACTCAATAAATGCAGTGTTTCATTAAGCTTCTACTTCTATAAAGCTCCTACTCTCAGCCTTGTTAAGATGTATTCCTCTTTAGCGCTCCTTTTAGCTGTCCTCACTTTGCCCACTTCTCGCTGCTCTGCATGAAGGTGCCGCCCTATGTGTCCTGTATCGCAGCTGCACTGCCACTCTTTAACGATGTTGCTTTTGATAATTCAATTTGCTTCAGATTTGCTGTGTTTCAGGGCCTATTTTGCTAAAGCCTCCACAATTTCATTGACCTTAACCCTTCTGTGAGCTGGTATCACAGAAATGTTGTCAAAATATTCATATTTTTAAATATGTTTCATATATCTCATTAACAATATCCTACCTACTGTGAAATGTAAATGATTGCAATGACATTAATGCAGAATACGAATCTGTACAAAGAATTACCTTTTGAATTTGTTTATCTATCTACTGTAATGCTGTTGAAATTGCCATCATCTCAACCGTGTATACAGATAAATAAATGTTCTTATTTTAACAGAAGTTGCAAGGCTGGTATACTGAACGCAAACCCTGTATTCCCTGTATTAGGATATTTTTGTGGAATAAGTTTTATATATTCTGTTTGTCTATATATCAACCAAGACTGCATCATTTTACCTGCAATTTATCCAGAATATATAATGGTTTGACACTGAGGGAAACTGTGGTTATTCTGGTAGGAACTACACTAATAAGACATTCTTGTTAAATTTTTCAGAATAAAATTTCTAAACTACAGAATTCACAAACTGTCTGAAAATATACTGCTATTTTTGCAAAATTATGAAATAATATCAGTGTAACATGTAGGCTGTGATGATACTCAGGATCATGGCAGTCCCTAAACAGCGGCAACACTGTAAAATGGTCAAATATAGAGGGCACATAAAAGTGATCCGAGTCATTTTGAAACATGCATTAATGAGCATTGTTGTTCATTACCACAACAACTATAATCTTTTTTTAGAAATCTTATGATGGAGCCTCTAATTAATTACGAGGAGGAGTTTGAAGGTATTTCCCATAGGCTTGACACACAATTTTTAGTTATATGTTACTTTATGTTTATAATCCTGTGTTCTCTTTTCCGACGGGGTTGCACATTTCAATTTGGCAAATTCTCAGGATACAGACTTAACCTTAATGAAAGTGAGTTGCTACCAGTTAATCACCTGAGTGAGGATTTCCTATACGCATCCCTTCTCTTCAGATGGGCAGATGATGGGTTTAAATACCTCTGAACTTTTAACACTTTATATTATTCACTCATTCCAGTTTCTCAATTATGAGATTTTCTGTTTTTATAGTTTATATAATTGTAAAATCTATATTTTGGGGTTTTGGACTGTGGTTGAGTAAAATATCCCATCTTTTTGTGATTTAGAAAATTGAGTCATTTTTTTTATTTTCGAACATCTTTAGATTAAACAATGAATCAACGAAATAATGTGTAGAATAATTGATACTGAAGATATTGATAGTTGATGCCATTGATTTATGTTTTGTTGGCTTTGTTCTTTGGCACAGCGGTCTGGAGAAAAGCAAGTCATCCCTGTTCTCCAGTCAAACCACACCAGTCCGGTTATGCTGCTCAGAAAAAACAAAAAATGGCAATTTAACATTACATAATTTCCAATTTTGGGTTAAAATATTGCAGGGGATCAAGCCCAACCGTTTCAGCGCTAAAACCAAGAGGTACTGTAATCTCTGAAACTAAAGAATGACTTCAAATCCTATACACATACCTCATATTGCCACATTGACTGACTGCCACTTTTGGAACTTTATGTAAGTACAATTGTGAGCTATCTGTACTTGTGTTTTCATTTTATGCTACTATATTCTTCTACTGTGCTACATTTCTGAAAGAGATGCTGATATTACTCCATACATTTATCTGACAAATGCAGCTGTAGTGGAATGCACAATGTGATGACTATTTTATTATTTTCCTTTTTATCCTTTAAGAATATTTAGCTGTTATTCCTGGATAGTAATCTTTTTAATAATAATTTTGAATGTCTTTCATAATAAATTTAAACTTAGGTTATCCACATGAACCAGTGACAGAGTTCACTTACTAAATGTGAATTTGTTTATTCATGTGTGTACCATAACGTTGTGTGTCTGTTATTTGAAAAATAAGAAAAGGAATTAAGAAAGGAAAGAAGAAGGGAAGGAGACAAGGACGCCCCCAGACAGTGTTGGGTCGCGGCCTGCTGTATTTCTTCGACTCCGTTCACCTCCATTCACACAGTAAATAAAAGCATGGAGGCTCTGACTCTCGGGATCTAATACCGAACAGCGGGGGGTAAAGACACCGCCGCATGCGCTCTCCCTTTCACCGAAACACACAAGGAAGCGGGTCAGCGGCGAACGCTTTGTCAGTTGGATTTAACTCGTTTTACGTGGAAGAGAGGATTGTAGTTGGAGACGGGAGCGGGGCAGCCCGCCGTGCTGAGCATGAAGCGGACGGCTGTAGTGGCCAGGCACAATGGCCTCGTCTCTCCGCTGGGAAACAACAACTCCGGGGCTTCGAGCATCGTCTCACCACCACAGCCGAGAGCCACTAGTATCTCCGCTTCTGCCGACGGTGGTGTTGGCGGTGGGATGGACGGCCTGCTGGATTTCTCCAAAGGCCCTATCGTCAAAACTGAGCTGGTCTGTAAATGGATTGACCGAACTTCTTCGAGACAGATGCTTGGGCGGACGGCTACATCCGTCTGCGACCAAACTTTCAGCTCCATGCACGAGCTGGTGGACCACGTCACCACCGAGCATGTAGCAGCGGGGCTCGAGACCCTCAGTCATGTCTGCATGTGGGACGAGTGTATGCGCGGCGGGAAGGCGTTCAAAGCCAAATACAAACTCATTAACCACATTCGCGTGCACACCGGGGAGAAGCCTTTTGCATGCGCATTTCCCAACTGCGGCAAGATGTTCGCACGCTCCGAGAACCTCAAGATCCACACGCGCACGCACACTGGTAGGGTTTCATGATTGTGTGACTACAAACAAAGCGCTGAGATACCGTCTTTATGGTGTTTAAATCCGTGTCATCCGCCAAGACAGCAGCCCCCTGACAGAGACGGGGAATAAAGAGGTTGATATATATTGTTCCCAGTCTGCTAGGAATCCCCTCCGTGTTTACGTAGGCTCAGTTCAGCACCCTATTATATCCGGCCTCCATTGCTTCCTTGTTTCCTAGAGGAATCATGGGTTGAATCTGCAGCTTAGGAGTCATGCAAGGTGACAGGAAGCAGGACAAAGCAGCTGGATTGTGAGAGAGAGAAAGGGACAAGTACCTGATCAAATTGATTCGATGTACACAACAGAATAGTGTGATGACTTACACGTGCCTAGTTATTCCAGTCTGCATAGAATCACAGTTCGCAGGAATTACATTGTTTTTCTCAACTACCCAGAATCAGACAATCACCTCAGCCTATTTCATGACTGTGTATGTGGTACTATTTTGACACCCTTTGTGAATGGATTATAAGCTGTAACTAACGCATTAGTTAATGGTTAATACATTATTTACTAATTCTTTATAGATCAAGTATAAGTCAACAATAAGAGCAACTCTTGGGTTGCCAGGTTGCTGAACAGTCCCTTATTTTTTAAGTGTTATTAGGACCACCAAACTACAGCCTCCATACAATTTTATCAACAATTATATTAAAATATAACACAAGAACGGAACATTAGAACATTTATGCATAAGTATTTATTGCATAATTAAACTGCAATAGCTCAGGGAGACATAAATAAACTGCCAATTAAATATATGTTTAGGTAAATACATTTTTAGCTCTATTGGATGTCTTCGGGGTCAGGAAATAATGCAGAGTTTAAAGTAGCTCCAAAAAGCAATGATTCTTTTCTGATACATTTTCTATTAACAAACCACCACAAAACAAACATCACAATAACTGATCCATCTTAGGTCCAGGTTGCAATATGGTGCCTACATACCCAGATAAAACTGTACACTCACATAAATGTGATGTGAGAGTATGATACATTATCTTTACATGGGAATATAGAAACACTTCCATTACAGTTGACGTGATGTAACAAATGACAACGATGAGAGATAGATGGAAAAAATGAATACATTAAGACAATGAAGTAAAATTCAAACAAGGTCGACCAAAAATATAGAAATCAGAGACTTAAACTGTCAGACTTAAACCCACACATTTGACCTGTAATTGATAAAATATTTGTTACGTCTCTGACCAATATATTTAGAACAATTATTTCATGTATTTCTTCTTTGCAAACCTTTAACAACAAAGATGCTATATTATTGTATAATCATCCGGATTTAAACCAACAGAATTTAAGTAGTTCTAATGACCCAACAATCAGCAACAATGAGCAGGTTTCAGGGTTTTATGTATTCTAAATACGTATTGCAATGACGTTTGTGTGTTTTGTAATTTATTTGTCAAATCTTAATGTCATTTGTAAGAAGACTTACTTTACTTACTTTTGAAAACAGTATTCTGTGTGTTCTTAAAATACTCAAAACATGTTCACCACGATGCATTCAAAAATGGTATTCATTCACAGCAAGTATGAAAAACTTCCTCAATAACGGAGGACCCTCGAAAATAATATTCCCCTCTGGAGATTTATTCAATCACTAAGTTCCTTTTTTCTCTCTAAAGAGAAGTCGGTGCACTAGGCTGAAATTTCTGGAATACAACTTGTATTCTTGGAATACTTGGAATACAACTCCTTTTTTTACATAAAAAGCCATACGCACATGGATGTATTTATGCTTTATTTGATGTGAACGAAGCCTAATGCGCTTGTTCAGGACATGGTGCAGGCTATCTCCACTGACTTTAATCAAGATGCTCATGAGAACTTTGCACATATTTTTTATTAATGGCTGCCATGTTTTTAAACCAGTCTTGCCCAACTGTAATGCATATGTGTATCTCCTTTATATATTTGGTGTTGATACATTTGAAATCCAGTGGAAGTAGAGAAGTAGATGTCATTTTTCTAAAGATTATGCAAATTAGCCAAAAATATATCAAGGCGGCCTGTATTGTCAAAGAGAGGGTTTTTTTCAAGCAAATTGAGTTGGATATGTGTGAAATTTTAAGTTAAGGACTCAGTGTGGGTGTTCCAGCTTTTCAAAGTCTTTGTTTCTTTTGTATTTGTACATCATTTCCAGTTACGGGACAAAGTATCATGTCTCTTGCCCGTTCCAGCTCACAACAAATTGAGCAACGACATAACAACAAATAACTAGAGGATGCGATTCCTGAAGAAAATGCGCGTGAATACTGATAGCTGAGATGGAATGGCACAGCACTGCTGAAAATGCAGAAATCTTAAAGCCCAGATGCACTGCTGACAAACCCGGAAGCTGAAATCTATCTAAACTGGCAGAAATGAAAGCTGAACTGAATTGCTTAAAAATTAAAACAAATGTAAGCTCTAAAATACATTGCTACTGCTAGCTTTGAACGCCAATTATTATTAATATAGTAATTATTATACAACGTCAAATCATTTGTTGGCTTGGAGTTCTAATAATAATGTAGTGAGGATTTCTTTATGTACTATACAGAGCTGCACTCATGTCACTGGTTGACACGATTTAATATTGTCAGTTTTCCAATATACAGTATAGGCCATCCCCTATTACACACAGAATATCAACAAAAAAGTGGCAAACTTCTTTCCCTTTTTATAAGCCTACCTCTCACCTCTTGGAAGGCAAATAATTTAATTTATTTGTACAGGACCGTTTTTCAATGCAAAAGCATATTCCAACATAATTTATTTCTTTAATTTCAGTATGGTATTTCCATTCAATCCCATACAGTACAGTACACCATATTGTTAACCCACACCAATGTTATCACGTTGTCTTTGTGTTATGGCAATAAGTAACTTTACTTGTAATATACAAACTATACATTATTTTGCTCTTTAATTATTGTCTGAACAGTCTTAGTGAAATAACTATTTTTTGGATACTATAGGAATGTTTACATACAGAATTTCTCAAGAATCCTCAAGATTTATCTTTAATTACCTCCTCCCAAAACTATTTTACCTGAACAAAGCCCCACATTCAATGAATAACAGTTCCTTTTGGAATATATTCAACGCACCATAGGTCAAATCACAGTCAGTGGTATATGTGTGGGTGTTAGAGAAAAGTTGGTGTCCCTTCAAGTGTACCATTAATTACTGGCCCATTCTAGAGTGTGATAACAGTGAGTGGGATGTTTGTGTTGCAGGTGAGAAGCCATTCCAGTGTGAGTTCTGCGAGCGACGCTTCGCCAACAGCAGCGACCGGAAGAAGCACTCACAGGTCCACACAGCCTCGAAGCCCTACGACTGCAAGGCCCTGGGCTGCACCAAGTCCTACACCCACCCCAGCTCCCTGCGCAAACACATGAAGGTTCACGTCAAGTCGTCACCTACCTCTGAACCCAGAGACGTGTACAACGCCATCCCTCATCAACTCCAACAACCTCATCAGGCTCTCCTAGAGCCCCTCAACCTTAAAATGAACCGCCTCTCTCCATCATTTGCCAATGGAAACACTCATTTTCCTCTTCTGTCCAATCACGCATTGGATATCAGCTCAGCCAGCGAAGTTGACCATAAGCTGCTTCTGCGGAGTTCATCTCCAATGGCGATGCCTCTGGATCTCTCTCTGTCAGGCCTGAAGAGTCAGCTGGCCCAGAGGCAGCAGAGTGGTAGGACCCGGCGAAGGAGCCAGCGCTCAGTCAACCCAGCCTTACCTCAGTTGTCTAACATTAAGGAGTGGTATGTCTGTACCAGGAGTACAGCACCGCATTTTCCTCTACTTCACCCAGACCACATCAAATCAGAACCTAGTGATGATGAGGAGTATGTTACGTAGGATGGAGGGACTGGGGAACATATATTGTCAGGCCAGGGATGCTCTGTGGAATCACAGTTGCTGTACATTTCCAGAACCAGCAGAGTTGTGGTTCAACATCAGTGGCCCCTCTGAGATGGAGAAGGCTGTGATCAGATGGAGACTTTTTTTTCTCTGTCATCACTATCTGTGGACTGGTGTCACTATCTGTGGACCAAAAATCAGTGGCTCAAATGTTGCCGGAAGGGACAAGAGGAATTCCATCATAATGGTTTGACAAAAAACTGCAAGTTATCCAATCAGTGTCAGCTAGATAACCTGGACTAACAAAGGGGAGAACGTTGTACAAATGGACCAGGGGGTGTTGGGTTCTGCTCTGCTTGCCGTTAAAGAATATGAAGAGGGTGTGTGTACATGATGACCTCTCTAGGGAGACATATTATTGACCAGTTTATCTAAGAGCTCCACCTAGATGAAGCAATTTCAAGGGCTACATTGACACTGATGGAAAGTGGTTAATGTTAACCTGAGCTACTGATGGCACTGTACACATGGTAACACAGCAGGTCCACAACAGCAGGCACATGGTGTGGATGTGAGTGTGGGCCTGTTATGGCCTCAGTATGTTTTTAACAAACTAGTTTTAACAACTTCAGATCGTTACAAAAAGCAGCTGATTCTACTGTCGAAAACCGGGGTTCCAGATGTTGTTAGGTGATCCGACAAGCACTTTGTTTGAAGCAAACTGAGGCCTTTACTTACAAACCGTTGGTAGTAACTTGTTTTCTGTAATCACAGTCTAATCTGACAAAGTAGCCAGCAGTAAAACTGCAGATTGAAGACAGTTGGGCTGATCCTTCTTTGTACTGATCATCAAGTGTCTCCTTATCCTCTTCAACCCTATGGACCTCTCTCAGTGGGTTAATCACCTGTATCTGTTTACACTCCATGTGCAATTTAGTGAAGACCACAAGGTTTCCAAAATGACTATATGTCATACACATATTTCTTTAACATGAAACTATATTAAATGATGCACAAGGCATCCAGTATTTTCCCTTTGATCAAATGGTGCCGCCATAAAAGGTGGATTTGAAAATTGACTCAATGTAAGCATCATTGAATATAGGAAACAAGCAGAATGTATTGTGTAAGATTGTGTTACAGCTTGGAAAAATGTTTTATGTCTGTTTGAAGTTACTGCATTGAGAACAATGAATTTAAATGGTGAATAAGTAACTTATACCGATGTACATTATCCATCCACAAGTAGCTCCTTTCAAGCTGGATTTGAACCTGGGATGTGAGAAAACCTACTTGTAGCAGATTGTTTAAAGTACAAAGTAAAGGTCTTACAACCTGGATAAAACTGAAAGTGAGCACACCTGAAATGTGTCCAATAATCCCTCGTTGCACAGGAAAACTGGGTGCACAACTACACTAAGTACAGTCGGGCAAAATGATGGATGGTCACAAGGGATAGTTTGGGAAATGATTTTAACGTTCATCTTTGTTTTCTCTTCCAAGTAAGTTTGTCTAACAAGGCGTTCGTTTAAAACCTGTTTACTCTTTCTTTTTCCCAAGCTATTAACATGTACATTATTAATATTGACAGATGATGGACAAAACTGCAGCTAACACCCAAGTTGAATGAAACAGAAATTTCACTTAAAACAGTATGAGTGATTTGAAAATTGTGAGTCTCAATTTCATTCAGGTTTACTGACGACAAAGCTATTGAATGAGTAATCAATCTGGAAGTTGAGAGTGGAGACAGTACATGTGCGATTATAAGTACAGAACAGAACATTAAAAACAGAATTGTGTCGTTGAAGTTTTGATTCTTAAGCAATAATCTCTATGAGTGAGCGACTACTCACACCCAGATTATGAAGTTTGTATTACTATTACACAGTCAGCACGGCACCATCTCACTGCTAGAAGGTCCCGGATTTCCCACAGTCCAAACACAGCCTTTAGGTCTGATTAATTGGAAACTGGTAAATATGAGTGTGAATGGCTGTCTGTCCATATGTGTCCTGTGCTAGACTGGTAACCAGAACTGGTGCACCATGCCTCTCTCACGATGTGAGTTGTGATAGGCTCCAGCTGTCTGTGATCCTGCGCAGGATAAGCTGGTATAGATACAGATGGATGTCCCTGGCATGCGACCACAAACTAAGAGCAGAATAAAATCCATTGGATTTGATCTGGAAGTGAGTTGTCATCAAGTTAGATGCTGCCTTTTAAATACCATCAGGCCACTTCCCAGTGCTCCACCGGCTTTTTTGTTAAAAACACATTAAAAGTACCTGTGGGAAACTAAGGTACTTACTAACTAAGGTTAAGGGCCCCCTCATGATATCAAGTGCTCAGAAGCTCTCAGCTAATAAATACTAGTCATTCTAAACTTGCCCAAATTAGGTTGTTGCTTTCAAATCTTCTGTGAGTACAAATCTGTCCCCAGATTGATTCAATTTGTCTTCTACACAATCATTTCAGCTCCCGAAAGAGCAGACATATCAGAGTTAATGATCATTGAATAGCACATCTCTGTGCTCCTTTTCTGCACTTTTATAAGAGAGAGGCTGTGTGATGCAGTATAACACCTGATCTCAAGTCATTGAAGGCTTCTAGTTCAGACACCCACTGAACCAAACGTTCCGTCTGTAAAAAATGTTTATGGATTCAACGCAGCAGATGAAATGCAAGATGAAGACAGCTAACACAAACTCCTGTGAGATTCACCTTTTCTTTCCCACCCCAACCCTCTGGTTTAGCAACACGAAGTGAGTAAGCAAGTGAATAAGAAATGAAACTAGAAAAAGCATTTCCTGCTGAAAATGCGTTGGAATGCTGAAAGCTGAAATTAATTGTGAAAAAATTGCTAGTATTAGTACTGGTAGTAGCATGAATAGCAGTAGTAGCAATTGTAGTATAAGTAATAGTCATAGTGGTAGTAATAGCAGTAGTGGTAGTGATAATATTGATGGTAGCAGTAATAGCACCAGTAATTGTAGCAACAGTAAAAGTTGTAGTAGAAGTAGTAGCAGCAGTAATACTAGAAATATTAGCAGCAGTAGTAGTTGTCGCAGTATTAGTAAGAGCATTCATTATTTCAACAAAAAAGCCGAATTTTGAGCTTAATGTTTACATACAGTTAATCCATGGGGCTTTTATTTTGAAAGGGTGGGGCTGGGTGGGGGAGGGAGTGGGAGAGGAGACATAATCATAATGTTTGACACATAAACAGAGGTTATTAAATGACAGGCTTCATCACAAGCAGTTCAGTTAGGATTCATTCTGTGGGGCTTTTATTTTAAAATGGCGTGTGTGTGTGGGGGGGGGGTGGAGGAGGGGGGAAAGACCTCTAAAGATCCCTAAGACCTGAATGACTGACTGAGAGAGACACAGAGAGGGAGAGGAGTGTATGTGCGCGTGTGTCTGTGAGTCTGTGTGTTTATAAACATCACTAATTGGCTCAATCGCGACCACCTGTGTGCCTGAAGCCATTTGAAAATATTCTCCATAGAGATCCTATTGAAAATATAAAAAGCTTAATAATTCAAAAAGTTTAAAGGTTAGAAATATGAAAAGTCATAGCACCCCTCTGGTGAAAGAGCTGAACATTTTAATAGTTGAACGGTTTCTGTAGCTTAAAAAATGAAGGAGGAGAAGCGGTGCGACGGAAGAAATAGAAGTTGAATAAAGAAACAGGATAACAATAGTTGGAATACTTAACAGCATTCCAACAATGAGCGAGTGAGTGAGAGAGAGAGAAGAAAGAATGAGTGAGAGAGATAGAGAGAGCGAAGAAAGAATGAGTGAGTGAGTGAGAGAAGAAAGAATGAGTGAGTGAGTGAGAGAGAGAGAGAGGGAGAGAGAAAAGAATGAGTGAGTGAGTGAGAGAGAGAGAGAGTGAGAGAGAGAAGAAATAATGAGTGAGTGAGAGAGAGAGAGAAGAAAGAATGAGTGAGAGAGAAGAAAGAATGAGTGAGAGAGAAGAAAGAATGAGTGAGTGAGAGAGAGAGAGAGAAGAAAGAATGAGTGAGTGAGAGAGAGAGAGAAGAAAGAATGAGTGAGTGAGAGAAGAAAGAATGAGTGAGTGAGTGAGAGAGAGAAGAAAGAATGAGAGAGAGAGAAGAAAGAAAGAGAGAGAGAAGAAAGAATGAGTGAGTGAGAGAGAGAGAGAAGAAAGAATGAGTGAGTGAGAGAGAGAGAAGAATGAGTGAGTGAGAGAAGAAAGAATGAGTGAGTGAGTGAGAGAGAGAGAGAGAGAGAGGGAGAGAGAAAAGAATGAGTGAGTGAGTGAGAGAGAGAGCGAGAGAGAGAAGAAAGAATGAGTGAGTGAGAGAGAGAGAGAGAGAGAGAAGAAAGAATGAGAGAGAGAAGAAAGAATGAGTGAGTGAGAGAGAGAGAGAGAGAGAGAGAGAAGAAAGAATGAGTGAGTGAGAGAGAGAGAGAGAGAGAAGAAAGAATGAGTGAGTGAGAGAGAGAGAGAGAAGAAAAAATGAGTGAGAGAGAGAAGAAAGAATGAGTGAGAGAGAGAGAGAAGAAAGAATGAGTGTGAGAGAGAGAGAAGAAAGAATAAGTGAGAGAGAGAGAAGAAATAATGAGTGAGAGAGAGAGAAGAAAGAATGAGTGAGAGAGAGAAGAAAGAATGAGTGAGAGAGAGAGAGAGAGAAGAGAGAATGAGTGAGAGAGAGAGAAGAAAGAATGAGTGAGAGAGAGAGAGAAGAAAGAATGAGTGAGAGAGAGAGAGAAGAAAGAATGAGTGAGAGAGAGAGAAGAAAGAATGAGTGAGAGAGAGAGAGAAGAAAGAATGAGTGAGAGAGAGAGAGAGAGAGAATAAAGAATGAGTGAGAGAGAGAGAAGAAAGAATGAGTGAGAGAAGAAAGAATGAGTGAGTGAGTGAGTGAGTGAGGGAGTGAGAGAGAGAGAGAAGAAAGAACTAGAAAATGCATTTCCTGCTGAAAATGCGTTGGAATGCTGAAAGCTGAAATGAATCTCAAAAACTTTGCTGAAAATAGATATCCAATTTTAAAAAAATTACAAAAAGCTGAATAATCCAAAAAGATTACAAATATGAAGTTATATCACCCCTCTCCTGAAACATTTTGATATTCGAACGGTTTCTGTAGCTTAAAAGAATTCCAGCAGTAGTGAAATTTGTTGTAGTAGTAGTAGAAGTATTATTCGCAGTATAAGTATGAGTAGCATTTGAATAAGTACTAGTTGTAGCAGTAGTGATATTTGTAATAGCAGTAGTAGTAGAAGTTGTCGTCGAAGTATTTGTAATTAGAAGAAGTAGTAGAAGTAGTCGTATCAGCAGTCGTACTAATAGCTGTAGTAGTATTAGTACTGGTTATTAGTACTGGTAGTAGCAGGAATAGCAGTATTAGCAGTTGTGGTATCAGTAATAATAGTAGTGGTAGTGGTAGTAATAGCAGTAGTGGTAGTAATAATATTTATGGTAGCAGTAATAGCAGTAGCAGTAGTAGTAATAGTAGCAACAGCAAAAGTTGTAGTAGTAGTGGTAATACTTGAAATATTAGCAGTAGTAGTAGTTGTCGCAGTATTAGTAAGAGCATTCATTATTTCAACAAAAAAAGCCTAATTTTGAGCGAAACGTTTAAATACAGTTAATCCATGAGGCTTTTATTTTGAAAGGGTGGGACTGGGTGGGGGAGGGAGGGGGAGAGGAGACATAATCATCATGTTTGACACATAAACAGAGGTTATTAAATGACAGGCTTCATCACAAGCAGTTCAGTTAGAATTCACTCTCTGGGGCTTTTATTTTGAAATGGGGTGTGGGGTGTGGGGGAGAAGGGGAGAGGAGACAGAATCATAATGTTAGATAAACACAAACCGGTTATTAAATGACAGGCTCATCACAAGCATTTCAGTTAGGATTCATTCTGTGGGGCTTTTATTTTAAAATGGCGTGTGTGGGGGGGGGGGGGGGGAGGAGGAGGGGGGAAAGACCTCTAAAGATCCCTAAGACCTGAATGACTGTATGAGAGACACAGAGAGATAGAGGGAGAGGAGTGAAAAGTCATTTCAACAAAAAAGCCAAATTTTGAGCTTGTTTAAATACAGTTAATCCATGGGGCTTTTATTTTGAAAGGGTGGTGCTGGGTGGGGGGGGAGAGGGGGAGATGAGACATAATCATCATGTTTGACACACAAACAGAGGTTATTAAATGCCTGGCTTCATCACAAGCATTTCAATTATAATTCACTCTTTGGGGCTTTTATTTTGAAATGGGGTGTGTGTGTGTGGGGGGGGGGGTCCTCTAAAAGTCCCTAAGACCTGAATGACTGTATGAGAGAGAGACATAGACATAAATAGGATTAACATGGCCGTCCACGAACATAATTGCTAATGAGAGAGAGAGAGAAGAAAGAATTAGTGAGAGAGAGAGAGAGAGAAGAAAGAATTTATGAGAGAGAGAGAGAGAGAAGAAAGAATTTGTGAGAGAGAGAGAGAGCGGTAGAGAGAGAGAGCGAGAGAGAGAGGCTCTGATATCTCTGGCAAACTTTCTCATTTGGAGATTGTCCGATGTTTTATCTTTTACAGCTTACATGACTGCTGTCCTGCTCTGCCATGTCTTTCCTCACCTCTCCCTCTTGTGTCGCGGTAAATGTCACTCGAATCAGGAAACTTATCAGAATACTCATGTCTGATTGGCCGAGATGCAACACATAACAGCTGCAACAAATCATGTGTGTGCGGCTTTTATTTTAAAATGGGGTGTGTGTGTGTGTGTGTGTGGTTGGGGGTGGAGGAGGGGGGAAAGACCTCTAAAGATCCCTAAGACCTGAATGACTGACTGAGAGAGACACACAGAGAAATAGAGGGAGAGGAGTGTATGTGCGCGTGTGTCTGTGAGTCTGTGTGTTTATCAACATCACTAATTGGCTCAATCGCAAACACCTGTGTGCCTGAAGCCATTTGAAAATATTCTCCATAGAGATCCCATTGAAAATAAAAAGCTTAATAATTCATAAAGTTTAAAGGTTAGAAATATGAAAGGTCATAGCAGACCTCTGGTGAAAGAGCTGAACATTTTAATAGTTGAATGGTTTCTGTAGCTTAAAAAATGAAGGAGAAGAAGAGGTGCAACGGAAGAAATGGAAGAAGTTGAATAAAGATTCGAAGAACAATAGTTGGAATGCTTAACAGCATTCCAACCATAAAAAACAGGATAACAATAGTTGGAATGCTGAACAGCATTCCAACAATTAGAACCAACAAACGTTCATGCTTTTGCAATCAAGTAATGTCAGTGTTTTTATCAATCATTTTTGTTGACTTTACTCATGGATTTTTGTAAATGACTCTCTGGAAAAAGGTGAAACACATTCCTACTGCCTCTGTCGCGATTATTAACAAGGCTCTCTCTAGGCTTAAAAACAACGAGGCTTAAATTATGAGCTATGTGTGAAGCTAAAAGATTTGATGCAAAATCTGACCACAGAACAGCTAAAATTCATATTCCTGGATGCCAGTCTCACTTGGCGCCAGCAGAGCAATGAAAGCTCATTCTTTACCTTGGAAATATTATCCAACCATTATCTGTAATGGCTCGCGTTCTGGGCAGTTTAGAGTCACTAATTAACCTAACCGGCATGGCTGTATAGACCGTGGGAGGTTAAAACCCATGCTGACACCACGAACATGCAGACTTGACACAGAGGTTCAAACCTCAACACTCTTGCTGTGAGGTGACAGTGCTAACCGCTGCACCGCTGTGCAGCCCTTTGAAATACTACCGTAGTTTGACAAAATAAACCCTCCAAGCCCACTTTCTAACCATAAGACTATCTGATGTTCTGGAAAAAGAACATCAAAGTACCGGTAAGTTGCCTACAATATTTCTGAACCATTACTGTACCATTAGCTGAACTGTAGGTGATAACTGTTGGGCTTGCTAGACAGATACTTGCTTGCAACCACATAATTCAGGCCAACTAAATTAATCGGTAGCCTGGTGCAAGGTTAAATGATGAATTGACGTCAGGCATGAATCGCATCAATAGGCTGGTTTAAAGTTTGCATCGAACATACACATTTTCTAATTAGGAGGCATCTTCAATCTGCATTTCCCAACAGTGTGTGAGATTGTTTTACACCAAACCTGATGTACCGTGTCCATCTGTGTCCATCTGTTTGAACAAGTAAAGACACGAGACACAAGTCAGGCAGTGTCTCAGTGATAAGAAGGTTAAAAGACAGTTCACATACAAACTGAATCAGTGGTTTATGAGTGAACAAGTCAATGTATTTAAAAAATAAATTATTATTGAAAATACTTTGTAGCCCACATTACTCGTTGGAGGCACTAGCAAGTTTCTGATAGGTTACGGCAGGGATTCCCAAAGTGGGGTGCGCGCACCCCTGGGGGTGCGCGAGCTGCCTCTAGGGGGTGCGCGAGAGGAAAAGTGTAATGGCGGTCTGATGGTGTAATAATATTAAATATTTAAAAAAAATGTAATTTTAATTTAAAAACTGTCAGGTGGGACATCTGAAGCTAT
The DNA here is from genome assembly GCF_949748355.1 of Melanostigma gelatinosum. Classification (NCBI taxonomy): domain Eukaryota; kingdom Metazoa; phylum Chordata; class Actinopteri; order Perciformes; family Zoarcidae; genus Melanostigma; species Melanostigma gelatinosum. The sequence continues at coordinate 25,743,859 of NC_136645.1, read as the reverse complement.
CAGTCGTAAAAGAAGAGCGGGACAGAGAGAGAGAGAGGAATGGGAGGCGAGGGGAACGGAGAGGTGCGTTGGGGAGAGACCGGGAGAAGAAATCGAGCCAGAGTCAGAGGAAGATGAGACGGAGGAGACCGAAAAGGAGGAAGGGATAGCACAGACAAATCGGGAGCACATCGGCCCATCGCGGAGTCAAGGTGAAAAAAGAGGAAACGAGAGTGAGCATCAGACTGGGGAAAAAAAGAGGAAATATGATGAAAAGTATCTGTGTCTGGGCTTCACTTGGATTGGCAACGCAGATTGCCCAAAGCCACAGTGCGTGGTGTGCAGTGAGGTTCTGGCTAACAGTCTGAAGCTCTTATTTACGTCGCCACCTGAACACCAAGCATGCCAGTGCAAGTCAAAAGCCCCTTACATTGTTTATATCGAAATTGGAGGAGTTACAAAACAGCCAAAAACAACTGGAGTCTCATTCATGTGTTGGTCGCATGACGCACTACGGGCTTCATATCTGGTTACAGAATAGCGAGAAAGGGGCTACCGCACACAATCACTGAAGACGTGAGCTTGCCAGCTGCCAGAGAGATGGTGGAATGTATGATTGGGGAGAAAGAAGCAAAAAAGTTGGACATGATCCCGGTGTCCAACAACACTGTGTCGCGCCGCATCGATGCTTTGTCCGAAGACATCCTGGCTACATTAGTCGCTCATTAATTGTAAATTAAATGTGATAATCTGCCTCTGAGCCTGTGCGTGTGTGCTCGCATCCATATTGCTCTTTAAAAGTGACGCCTTGTGTCACTGAAAGTTATTGAAACTTTGTTGCAGTGTTTCAGGGCGTTTTCACACCTTCAGTTCGTTTGCTTTGTTGCAGTTGCTCCTTTGTTCGGTTTGTGTTCACACTGCAACATTTAACAGCGGACTAAATCTTGTAAACAAATGCCACGCGCGAGCAAACTGTTCTCTCATTGGTCCGATTCTTATGCGGCTATGAAGGCTTAAAAGGCTCTGTTGCTTCTTTTTTTTTTTTTTTATTAAGGGGGGGGGGGGGGGGGGGGTGCGCGAACCCAGTCGGGATGTAGAAGGGGGTGCGCGGCCTAAAAAGTTTGGGAACCGCTGGGTTACGGGGATTAACGGTCCACCGGTTTACAGCATGAGACACATGCAGTCCTCACAGAGCAATACAAATGACATCTATAGTGAATTTCTCATTGAATTGTTTTTCTCATGCACATGGAAATGTAATTTGTTAAATAAACCATTTAAATCTTAAGAACTTATTATTAGTCTTTTGTTCAGCACACATAGCTGACATCCACTGTACACATCAGTTTCTTAATCCCATTCCATGTCCAGCACAGTAACCTGGATTATACAAAGTAGATTTTGTGTCGATAATAATTATTTTTGTCTGGTTTGGTTAGAAAAATAACTAACCAGTAGTATTATGATTATACCATTTGTTCATTTCTTTTCTTTCTTTTTTTTTTTTTACAAATGTACATGTTACAAAAATGTGCATATAGAAGTAAATACAGCAGCCACTTTAAAATAAGTAGATGGTGAAGTATTCACTGCTAAATTTGTTTATTTTATTTATCAAGGCATCTGTAACCATTTTCTTTCAACAACAAAAAAAGACTATGAGGCTAAACAGGATCTGACAGGCCACATGTTTTGAAAACATTTTAAAATGAGTCAATGATGTTATCCTGGCAGCCTATTGCTAGCAACTGATGCCCACCTACATTAAAAGCTACACATGGCAACAGGTTGGAAACACCCTCACATTGCCTGAATAATGAAGATAGTAAAAGCTGCCTGTGTCCACCCCTCTGTCATCAAGTGACCAGGATTACTGACGTGGAGCTGACTCAGATTTTCTGGTGGGATTGTGCAAGCGTACACTTTTGTGTGACATGTGAATTTCTGACTTTCTGATGTCTGTGGAATGCAGCATTTAACTTCTTGAGAAAAGCTACTTTCGAAACTTGTTGGCGAAATTACTATCGCTACTCGTGGACAACAGAGGCGCCTGAATATCTTCGGCTGAAGGAGGAGGAGCACCTGTGGGGAGTGTGCTGTGAGAGATGGCCCATAGCTGTGCTGGTAAGACAACTTTTACATTTATTTTCGCATTTTCCTTTTGATTCATCCCCTTAAAAGCATTTAAAGCATTCTCAGTTTAGAAATCAGTGAAAGGTGAACAGTTGACACTATATTATCAGGCCTGTCGGAAACAGACACTCGTGTAAGTTGATTATTCGAATGACAGAATGTCTTAAATGTGGCTGGACGTCTGTCGAATGTGTTCACAATAGTGTAGATGTTTAATTAAACACAGTTATTTTGGTTTGAATCATCAAATCTACATTTCTGGCATCAAATCTGGCATCAAATCTACCTATTTTAACATTAAAAGGCTAAATAAATGCTGAAGTTGTGCACCATGGTAACCATATGGAACGATTAGAGGCGCGTGTCAGGACGTAGCCTACGTCATCAAACCAGGACACGATGCGACCCGGAGTGGGTTTGACTGTTGAAACCTGAGTTATTGAACAAACATCTGATCCTTTGACGTCATCATATTACATAAACTATTTCTCTAACATTTAGCATTGAGATGCGCTTTGCTCGTTGTTGTGGTATTTGGTTTTCGAGAGACAAGAGAGCGATCCGTAACTGTACGGGGCTGCATCTCCTCCACGCGCTGTGATATGAAACTCATAAACCGGGAGAATAATGAATTGTAAACTGAAGAGGTTAGTCATGTTGGATTAATGTAGACACGTTTCACTGTGCGTCGCTCGTTCAACAAATACGTTCACGCTGTGTATTGAAAGCCATTGACCGTTTCGTCCACACAAATACAAAATAAACGTCTTTGTCCAGAGCTCACGAGTACTCAACAGTCGGTTAATTGACCCGCTGACTGACTGACTGCAGCTGGAATCTGAATCCAGATCAGAAACGTGTGAAAAGCGCGTGGCCAGCTGCTCCTCTCACCCTACTCTGTTGTTTCGGACATATAATAATAACAGTAATAAGGATAATAACATTATTAATATAGTTGTGTTATGTGTTCAAACTAACAGAGGCAGAGCTGCACTGTGTTTGCTAGAAATGTTTAAAGGTGAACCCTCTTGTGTGTTGGGGACTTTGTGAGTTGTGTAGTACTGTACTGAGTTACTTTAGGTCATCTTTTCTGATTTGAACTTTGATTATTTCTTCATGTAATCCAGAAATATTTCATGTTATGAGAAATCCTGACAGTTTAAATGTTTCCCTCTCAGCTGGTGTCGACTACGTCGTTGAACGTCTTGCACAAGACAGCCTCCCTGAAGTCATCAGGATCCTCGACGACGATGACCAAGTAAGTGGTCTCCCGATCCTGATTTCTTGTGTTGTGGGTGGAGGTCAGGTGGAGCCAGGCGTGGTGGATGGAGGTCAGTTGGAGCGCATCGTGGTGGGTGGAGGTCAGGGGGAGCCAGGTCAGATTGAGTTCGTCGTTGTGGGTAGAGTTCAGGTGCTCCGCGATGTGCGTGAGATGCTTCAGGTGTTCTTCGCGGACGACGAGGAGGACGTGGACGACGAGGATTCCGGGTACGAAGACTTCTGCGATGACCTGCCGGAAGTGGATGATGAGGAGGAAGATGATCATGAACAGGACCGTGTTCGTTTCGCTCGACGTTTTGTTGTGGAACGTCCTCAAGATGCTCCGCCCCCAGTCCCCCAGAGGTCAGAAGAGTCCACCAAGAGGAGCAGGGAAGAGGACCACACGGAGCAGGCGAGTGTGAAGAGGCAGAGGACCGGTGAGGACGACCACGAGGACGCAACGCCCTCAACTTCAGGCCTCGGATCCTCCATGAAGAGGACCAGAGAAGAGGACGACAGGGAGTCGGCGCCATCCACTTCAGCCTTCGGTCCCTCCACAAAGAAGAGCCGGGCAGATGACTACATATATCTTCCACCCTCCACTTCAGGCCTCAGCTTCCCCCCACACAGGAGATACTGGCAGCCGGCTGAAGACAGCGACTCGGATTGAGACAGACAGCATGTTTGCTGCAGAATTGTAAAACCTTTGCGTCTGGCAGGACTGATAAAGCACCAGACAGCCTTCCCTTGCGTCTGGCGGGGTTGGAGATAGGCAGCAGCCTGCAGCAGAGCTTTTAAATATCTCTTCTTTATTGATTTTCCATTTGAAAAATGGTTGATGCTCGACGCAGAAACCAAAGGTAAGTTAGCAGTGAATATTCTGTCACGGGAGTTCAAGATCAGGACCCAATAGCAAGACTACAGATTTTATTTTACCAACAAAAGTCTTCCACTCCTGTCTGTCCTGGGCGAGTCGCTGGATGGTGCCCCATGAGTGGTTTAGGCTCTGCATCTCCTTCTCCACAGTTCTTCTCCGTGTGTTGCTTGGTCGGCCTCTTTTTCTTTTCCCTTCTGGTGTCCAATGTAAGGCTGTTCTTGTAATATCAGCAGGATTTTTTTCTCAACACATGTCCCATCCATCCCCATCTTCTGCTCATTCGGATGGTCTCCATGCTTTTGTGTTGGCATTTGTCATACAGTTCTTTATTTGAGATGGTGCTTGGCCAAAAAATGTGCAGTATTCGTCTTAAACTCTTGGTGTGGAAGGTTGATAGTCTGTTGAGGTCTTCTTGTGTCATTCTCCAGCATTCAGAACCGTACAATAGGGTGGATAAAACAGCTCTGATACATTTTAAGTTTGGTCTTGATGGCGTACTGCTGTGACCTCCATATGTTGGCTTGTATCAGACAGAGGTATGGTAAAAATGACTGACATTAAGAAAAGTTTTCCAAGTCTCTTTTACTCAGGTATCGATGGCTGTGAAACAGGAAGCAACATCCTGGATCTCCTACACAACAGAGACCACAGGACCAGATGAGAAGGACGGAGGACCACAGGACAAGATGAGAAGGACGGAGGACCACAGGACCAGATGAGAAGGATGGAGGACTACAGGACCAGATGGAGAGCGGCGGTCGCCTTTCTTTCAGTGGGCTGAGTAAGTAATCCCTCACTAAGACGACAGAAGTATCAGGAATAAGATTCCATCATTGAACAATATAAAGGTTGTACAGTTGAGTTAAAAGTATTCATCTCTTGTGTTTGTATCTCGCAGGACTCCTCTGTGCTTTTTTCTCACTCCTGGGGCAACTGAGAGTGGACGTCAACCAAATCCATCATCCCAGGAAGACCCAGACCCACCACAGACCACTGAACCACTCTCAGCACCCCAGTGAGTCTGAGACCCAGTGAGTACGGTGGCGTCCTCCCTGTCCCTCCCCCCCTCCGACACCACCCACTCCACCCACCAGCCGAGAGGAGGAGGGGCGTCCCGTCCCCACCGGCACAGAGGACGTAGTTTGTCTCCATCTGCTTCTTCTGTGCTGGTGGGTTTGGGAAGCTCCTCACACACACACAGGAAGCCGTCAGCAGCTCTTTGCATCTGCTCACAAGTCAAGAAGGAGACAGATGCATTTGTCACATAGAACACAGCATGTTCATGTAAACTGTATGTACTGTATGTATACTGTTTACAGAGGAGCACAATACAAATAAATGTGTGACAAACTTTCTAAATATGTCTGTCTTGGAAACAATATCATATTTCTGATATAATTCAAAAATCCGACAATGTACGACAACCTTATAGTATTTTCAGAACTCATAATATAACACCACATCAGTTAAACTGAGAGTTTTGTAAATACATTTGGTTCAGGGGGGAGACGCCGTTTCAAATCAGTGTTCAATTTGCATGATATCTACTGGATAGAAATCTCAGTCCAGCTCTCAGTTGGATTGTTATGATCACACACAGACGTTTGACAGTAAAGCGAGAGGAAGACTCTCCCACCCTTCCTGCTCCCAGACTTATCCCACCGACTGATAATGAGCAACAGATTAAATGTGTAAAATGAGGTCACGGCTGAGAACAATACTGTCTTACTTTCAACACAGTCTGCAGTCTGAGTTAATGTTACAGTTTCACCCCGCACAGTGTTGTCTTGCTTAATTGGGGAGATGGGATGATTGTGTTTGGAAGAAGAAAAGAGGGCTTCTTACTAGTAGTACTGCAAGTGAGACTGTGGTGCCATCTGTTGTCAAAAATATATCAGTGAATAAAAAGTGAATCAAGTTACAATACTGCCATGATGTGGAGGTTGTCCAGATGACATACATGCATCATTAGAGTCCCTTGTTTTTAGAAATGTGTCGCAAAATGCACCACAAAGTGATCTTCTCACTATGTGCATATAAAGTTGAATATTAATAACAATTCAAAAATAAAACAGATTTTATTACTTCACAAAGCAATACAATAACAGACGAGGGCTGCTCTGTATCATCCAGTGACAAATAAAAAGCCCCACATGGTACTCAATTAAATGAGATCAATTTGAGTTTCATGAATTGTGCAATCTTTGCATGATGTCGTTGGAAGCATGCAGTGATTCAAGTTTAGTTTAGTTCATGTCTACTGCCTTTCTATTCAGTATGTTATATCTAAATCAACAACAACACAAATGAAACTGCTGACATGTTTCATTCTTGGTTGAACCTTGTATGTATGCTCTGGGTCAAGATGATGTGAAGTTTATCATCACAGATCACACACATCACGGATTTATGGAAACACCTATTGTAAACACACACACAGTCCAAACTATTTACATTTACACAATTTACTATAAAATCAAATCTCTCTCACACACGCATGCCTGCGTTAGTGGAGGGGGCGTGGTCGCATAATAGTGACGTCATAGAAAAACGGCGTTTCCAGAATTTGCGAAAATTGCAGTCTGATTGGGGTGAGATGTCCTGAGCACACACATCACTCCTCGGTCGCCCAAAGCCAGCCATTCCACCCACCTCCACCGTCTGAAAAATCACCACAATAGACTATTCACTTTTTATTGATTTAAATGGTAAAGACATCCTGTATACAAGTGCAACAACACACAAACATCCACACCACCATGGGAAAGAACGGAAGCAACAGAAAAGAAACATAATAAAAGAACGATACCACAGTCAATCTCCATCAATATAAGTCACCTGTGAGCGATTGCTAACAATCCTCCTAGAAGTAATACAACTAGAGTAAGTCAAACGTTGTACATGTTCATTGTCATTTCTTTCAGTTGATTTGAAGCAGAATTGAAAACATCCATCTATCTACTTTAAGAAGCACCTGATTGGAAGCTTTGTGAAGGCCTCTTCTCTCCTGTGACAAAGCCATCACTTTGTGGCACCTGGAACCATGAACATGAGATCACAGGTCATTTAAGCTAAATGTACAAGCAATAAATCTGTACGCCGTGTTGTCTTACCCCATCTGTTCTTGTTCTTGGATCTTACTCAGATTCAGGAGCTCCTCCTGATACGGTGAATGCGTCTCCAAACCCAGCTGACTACAGCGCCTCACAATCCTAATTGGGGGAGAAGAAAGAGCCACAAGAGACATACAAAGTCACTTCATTATTTCTGAAAGTAACTAAAAGTACGGTAACTAATTCGGCTATAAGTTGATGCTCATCAGTTCTGTGATTGGACGGTTGACTGTAAATGAAGCAAGTTTGACTTTAGTCAAATCATTATCTTGCAGTGGCACACAATTCAATTAAAGTAAATATATATATAATACATTTAAAAACTTTAGCATTGCACTTCGACAACATTTTCAAACATGCAATGTTCAGTTAAGAAAAAGGATCGAAATCGATGCAGCATAACCAGAGATACCAGGTTTTTAATCCAATGCATTCCTCTTCCCTGTCAAAACCTGGCATCTAGATTACCCACAATGCAACTGGACTGCGGACAGTACGGTTGGAGATCGGGTGTGTATTTCCTCTCACATGCAGTACTACTCCCAAAGGACTTTAACGTGTAAGAGCTGTGGAGTTTCCCCGTTTAACTCCCCAGTGTTCTTACCTCAGTCGGTAGAGGTCTGAGAGGCTCCTCCTCTCCAACAGGTCTTGAGCGATGGTCTCAGCAAGATGCATGATGGGCAGCGTCAGGTGGTCGAGTGAGAGGGAGTGGAGCTCCTTTTCCAGCAGGTCGAGATAAAACAGGCTTCGAGTCTGCAGCCAAACAAAATCAAAAATACAGAAATAAAAAACATATTCTTACGTGCATAGCCGAAAAATGTTCCATATTAATACTATCCGGTGCTTTATCAGAACAGGAAGTGGCCCACGGTGCCATCAAACCCAATCTCAACACATATTGATTTCAGAATGCTGAAGTTTCAACCTCTTAGAACATCAGAATGTGACCCACAGAGATCAATAAATGAACTTCCTCTTCACCAACAAAGGACAGCTTCTTAGAGCGACATCGACACCAAGTGTCACCCCTAGTTCTATACAACCAGCAGCCACAATCCCTGCTATGCTGAAAACCAGACTGAAATGAGGGACAACACCATACCCGGTATAGTGATGACTCTGAGACCTGCCTGCTTTGTAATGCTGTGTGCGTTGATGCAGTGGGGGTGAGCGCTGGTTCTGAAGATGAGCCGGGCCTGTTCAGGACAGACGTAGCGAGCCCAGTCCTGTGGCGTGGAAGGAAGCTCCTGATCCAAGACAACAGCTTCAGGTCTCTCTTCTGCAGGGGTAGGCTGGTCGAAACAGATTATTTTGATATATTAAACGGTAGATGACTGTTATTGACGAACTAATCAAAGCAACCGCTTTATCATTGGAAGGTAAATACCTAGGGCTTTACACTAAGCCGTGTAAATCAACGCCATTCAAAATGAAGTTTGAACAATAAGACTTACAGCTTTCCCTTTTCTGCCTTGGCCCTTGGCTTTGTCCCTTTTGGATGCAGCAGAGGTCGGAGGCTGGCTCTTTGCCATCTCATTGGAAATCTCCCAAACTACCCCCATGGACACCTGGAGTGACAGACGGTGCACACACGCTCCACACTCAACTTAAACATTCGACTACGCATTTGAACAACAGCCTCATCGTCCACATTGTCAGAGTTAGAGACGCACTACCTGCCATATCCGCAGCAAAGACGCAGGCTCTGAGCAGGTGAAGCTGGTGCTCGGGTGAAGTCCTGTCCGCCATGACAGCGAGCAGAGCGTGCGCTCGTATCAAGCTGTCGAGGCGCCGCACCTCCTTGAAATCCGACAAACCTTCCGTCAATAACACGCCCCGTACTCCCACCAGGGACTCGCCTTCCGCTGAGCTCAGATCCTGTTTTTTGGAGTCGTCCTCTAGAGGAAAAACAACATGAAAGATTGACTGTGACAAGCGTTTAACAGATGTGTAGAATAATCCGGAAGTAGAATTGCACAGCATCATTGCACTACTTACGTTGCATCACCAGCATTTTTCTAAATTTGATGCGGGATCAAAACAACTCAGAAATGACTTGATGTGTCGTGTGATGCGCATCGATTTTACGCATGATGAAAAACATCCGAACTGCAGGTTCTTGCCCTTGCGCATGTCAGTACTGTACTTAGATGAACTCACTAGTTTTCATTCAAGGAATTGTAGCGCTGTCAGGGGAGATCATTCGTAACAGAAATGTTGTATACTGTAAGCTTTTAATTGTGTTATCGTTAAGCATTTCATTGTTTCTCATGCTGGAAGATCATAAAACAAGTGAAACGTAACAGTGGCATCAGTATCTGAGAAAACGTTCGAAAATTGTCTCAATGCAACAGGAATATTCATAGTTCTCTAACAACTGAGGACTATTGTGATGTAGTCCTGGTGGGGATGTGGACTCATTCAGTATTCAAACAGGCCTGAGACTTCAAGGCAAGCTGCTTTTTCACTGAGGAACCTCTCTGTACCACATAAAAAAGAGAACAAATCACATTATGGAATACCACTGTGTTCCATTATTCAAATGAGCTTCCACTGCCCTAGGACACTTCAGTCGACATGAGTGAAGATTCATTATTATCCTGTCCTACTGGGAGAATAGCTGGATTTAGCTAACTAAAGTTACTGTATGAAAACAGTGACATAATAGCATTTGTGATATGACTATTCTAGCGCCGTTACTGCAGAGGTTTTTATTCAAATGATTTTCTGTATCAGTAGCTTTAGATGCTGCCATTAACAAAGCATGTGTGTTAATCAACGAAGAACCCCGAAAATGATTTCTGCTTTATTTACTCGAACCAAATAAAACATGTGATATGTAACCTAGTAGCTTAATTCCTTCAGTAGAATTAGCCAAAAATAAATAAATAAAGGTGTCATTGGCATTACAATAGCACTTTTGGCATGACTAGTTAGATCCTAAACTTGATTAAACGAGATTTAAGTCAATAATTATATCTTGTAGGCTTTATTAGTCGGCCATTTTTAACAGTGCAGACACAACGAGGCCTGTGACTATCTCATCCTAACTCGAGGATAATATAAAACTTACATTTCTGTGGGACATTGTTTCCAAAGAACTCACATGGTCTCAGAAAATACACACAGACTTTTTATTATTATTATTTATTTATTTGACCCTGCTGAATCTACGACGACATGGTTTGGCCACATTAACAGGTAACGATTTACTGCCCCCGGTCTCACCTGTAGAGCTGCTTCCGCACAAACGACGTACAACTCCGGGGCAATACGTAGAGTTCGTCCGCTGGTTCCAACCACCTCCTCAAGTAAACGGTAAGCTGACTGCAGAGCTCCAGAGTCTACGTGAAGTGACGTTACATGACGTTAAACACAACGAAGGCACATTTTAATAACTCGTTAAAGCTGAAAGTGCTTCTGCATGAACGTCAGTATAATACAAACCTTGTCGCTCCTTTGCCTCGGTGAGATACTGACGAATATCCCGCTCCATCTCGCAGTAGGAGCTGGCTCAAATCGTGGCAGCGGCAGCTAGTACAGGCACTTCCTGTTGCAAGCTCAGCTGCCACGACTTTCCGTGGCAGCTGGGCCTGCAACAGGAAGTGATTGCCACTGTATGCTGGCAGCTGCCACAAGATGCTAGTGGCAGCTGCCAGCATTTCGTAGCGGATTCCGCGGTAGTTTAGCCTTTATTTGTCGTTATTTGACATTATATGACAATACATTAAGGTCATTGAAGGCATGACTGTTGGTAGTTGTAATTAGTTTATTAAAAAAAGGCCGAATTATCATGGTATGGCCACTCGTTTTTGTCAACAAGCTAATTGCGGGCTAACTTCAGTTGATACCTGTTACCCATGGCAACGATAAACACTTTCACGCTGCAGACTAAAGGAATGCAAATTATAAATATGGATGGATATGCATTGTACTGTTTAGAGTGATAGCAATCCAGATAACCTATTGACTTGGCTATATATACGCAGTACATAGATATAGCTATATACAGTATGCAACAAGTTGTTGCGACAGTTACCACCGTTGTGTGGTACCTGCCACTACTTTTCGCGACCGTTTTCACTGTTTGCGACTGCTGCCACTAGCATCTTGTGGCAGCTGCCACTCTTTCGGAGCGGATTCCACCGTAGTTTAGCCTTTATTTGTCGTTATTTGACATTATATGACAATACATTAAGGTCATTGAAGGCATGACTGTTGGTAGTTGTAATTAGTTTATTAAAAAAAGGCCGAATTATAATGGCATGGCCACTCGTTTTTGTCAACAAGCTAATTGCGGGCTAACTTCAATTGGTACTTGTTGGCCATGGCAACGATAAACACTTTCATACTGCAGACTAAAGGAATGCAGGTTGTAAATATGGATGATATGCATTGTACTGTTTAGAATGATGGCAACCCATATAACGTGTGGGTTGTCACAAGTTTTGGGAAAGGTGACACGGCTGTTTGGTCAATGGTTTATTTAAAAAACAATGTATTGAACAACTAACAATAACAATTTGACATATTGTCAATAATAACACAGCAAAATACAGACATTTAAACGAACATACATCGACAGTGAAAGGTTAGTGAGTTACAATACTTGTAAAGCACATGTAGAATAATTATTTCTCCTCAAACCTCGAAAACACTTTAAAATTGTTTTTATCAATAAGCTCTGTGCAGAATTTGTCACAGTCCTTCTGTTTATCAAAAACAAAAGTGAAAAGCTCTGCTGGAGACTCTTCACTTGGGTCATCTTCGCAGTTGTGCAGCTCCTGGAGGGCTTCCTGTTGTTCCTTTTCATCCATGGAAAGGACAGCGGGAACTTTAAACCCTCCATCGAATTGTGTCTTGCGACACCAGTCAGCTGCAGCCAGGCTGTCTCTCAGAAGAACATTTACCTGCAGTAAAGAATAAAGTGTACTCAAAGTATTTATTGTATATTGGTGGTGTAACCAACGAATACTTCAAACTTGTACAGCATTTACAGTACCTAATTAACAAATAGATGTTTTGTAACAACAAATGTTGTCTTTGTCAACATATGTGTCATTCAACTTCTAAAAGTCAAATCTCTATTTAGAGAAATAAGCAACAAAGAACAAACAGTAATGCTGGATGGGTTCCATCGAGAGCCTTTCAAATTGAATGGCAGTATATAATAAGATTTACCTGTATTTATTTATGTAAATTAATGCTGACAATAAATAGTTGCAAACCAATTCTAGCCAGAGCTTAATCCATGCACATAATTAAGTACCAATCTTATTAGATATCCTGTGAGTTCACAAAAGCTGCTTAATTTAAGTAGTGAAGTGATCCTATATCGGGCGACTGTGGTTAAGTGGATAGCAGGGACGTCTTTCAATCAGAGGGTCGGCGGTTCAATCCCTGGCTCTGGTTCTGCTAGTCGCATGTCAATGTGTCCTTGAGCAAGACACTTAACCCCAAAATTGCTGTAATGACTGTAATGTAATATATTGTCTTATGATCATGCAACAGACAATACCTTCATGATGGATCTTATGTGAAAGGCAAAATGACATTCATTTATATTTACAGTTTTAGTATTTCATGCTAATCCATTTTTTTATTGTTTATCAGGCAGCCCAAAATCTATTATTTCTTATTTTTGGATTAAAGAATCTACTTCATTCATCTAATCGGTTTATATTCAGTTTAATTGTTATTCCTGTACATGCATGCAATACATAATATGAAGTTCTGATGTTTGTGAATGTGCTGCATGGTTTCCGCCATCAGGTGTCGCCCTTGAGCACATGAATCCGTTAAAAGTTATTTCAGCAAAAAATAGAATTTGTCTTGTGGATTACGGTAAATCAAATATACTCTGCTTTGTTGTTTAATGCAGAAATAAAGTCACTGTAAATCAAACTACGCACCAGCATCTGTGTCTCTGACTGCAAAGATTTTAACATTTCTTACCTCTTCTGTGCTTTCTCTGTCACTTGTTGACAACTCTGGAGCACTGAAAAAATATATATTATCTGTAAATGAACCACTGCCACATTCAGTCATTACAGTTATGTCAACTTCACATGCAAAACCACTCTTAGCTAGGATTTGCATAATGGATTTCGTGATGTTACACATATGCATGCTCACCCACAATTCAAACACAAGTCATGTGGTCTACCGTTTCTCTTTATATGTGTTCTCCAGCAGCACAGATTCTGCCTGGTATCTGCACATGTTGCTGGTCCTTTGCAATCACTGAATCACAACCTACAAAAATGTATCGATAATAATAATTATAAAGTATGTTAAATCAATTTGATAGTTTTTACCAAATGTTAATTGTCAGTCATTACATACATACATTTATATTTCATTTAAATTGATACTTACCTGTACCAGGTTACCCAATTAAGTTAGCACATTGATACTAAGTTATTCTTCCAGTTGTAGTTTTAGTTTATATTCTCCAAATGGTGTTCTCAAATGTCTATTGACACTTGTATCTCTCAGAGGCCTATGCCATTAATAACACACTAATTTTCTGCTGTAAACGTAATTCTTAAACTACCGGTAATTGTTAATTTGGTACACATCCTCAATAGCTCACCTCTGGCAAAATGACCTCTGTGATGAATAGCTGCTTCTCAGCTACAGTTCCAGGCACTGACAGTAGTCTTTCCAGACGTTGGATAATCTGTTCTGTCTGGGAAAACAAGTAAATAAGAAACAAATAAAACACTTTTTGTATACCATCCTGAAAGAGGAGAACAAGAAAATGTCACGGTAACATTTCTCTATCAATCTATTCCTACCTTTTCCCCTCCTCTGCCTAAAATGCTGTGTGTACAAATAAGACAAAAAGAGCACACTCTACCTTCATGTCACTGAATAAAGTGAAATGTTCACTGTAATATTTTTGAAGGGCTGCATCCAATCCTCTGTGTTTCCACAGATACATTCTGTTGGAGAGAAAATGTCCACTCTGCAGATTTCTTTCCAAGTCCTGAAATATAAGATGTATATGTAGTTGTAGATTCAGTGTTATGTATAATTAGTGAATACCATTTTTATGTGAAAAACCTTTGTACAGCTCACTGGAGAAAATGTACGATGTATGTTATTACCTTTATTTCTTCATCCTTAAGAATTTCTTCTGCTTTAACAGACTCCAAGATGTTGTCTCTGTTTAAGACAGAAGCATTGCCTGAATTTGACGAAAATCTTTACATGTTGTAGTTTTACAACATACACCTTTAATTACCATGTATCAATTTTTACATTGGTTATACTGTATATATAACTAGCTTGTTGCCAGTATATACTATAAATCGCTAAAGGCTATGAATGTTGTTTGGGTAATCGTATATTTCTTTGTCATTAACAGTCTTTTTTACGTTGTCTATTTATTTATTTGTTAATTTTACAATGTTATTATGTGTTAACTCCAGTGATCCATGAATTATGTTAAATATATGACACTTTAATATAGAACATAAAACTGAAAATTATTGGAGACACTAAGGGAAATTCTTCCCTAATTTATATCAAACGCAACTAAAACAATTGTCACTTTTATATCAATCAACGAATGAATGAGATGATTCTTACACATCTGGGACAATGTTGCATCCACAAAAGAAATCCTTTGATGTCCAGTCACCTTCCACACCAGCACACTCAAAATGCAGCCAATTTTTGCAAGTTGAGCATTGAACCCATTGGTAGTTCTTTATGTGGTCATGGAAAACCCTGTGAAAAACAGAGGTGGGACAACTTCCAATATTCCACAATCATTTCATCAGGTTCGTCAATTGCAAATATTCCAAAATGTATTTTCCCTCGAATCATAAGTTACTTACATAAAACTGAACTTTTCACTGTGTTGTGTGTGAAGTGCTATATAAATAAAATAGAGTTGAGTTGCCACTCATGTTGCACATACCTGGTTGTCCCAGTTGCTCGCTGGAACAAACATGACTTTTTTTTGGGCAACAAGTACCAATTGAAGTTAGCCCGCAATTAGCTTGTTGACAAAAACGAGTGGCCATACCATGATAATTCGGCCTTTTTTTAATAAACTAATTACATCTACCAACAGTCATGCCTTCAATGACCTTAATGTATTGTCATATAATGTCAAATAACGACAAATAAAGGCTAAACTACGGCGGAATCCGCTCCGAAAGAGTGGCAGCTGCCACAAGATGCTAGTGGCAGCAGTCGCAAACAGTGAAAACGATCGCGAAAAGTAGTGGCAGGTACCACACAACGGCGGTAACTGTCGCAACAACTTGTTGCATACTGTATATATATCTATATACTGCGTATATATAGCCAAGTAAATAGGTTATCTGGATTGCTATCACTCTAAACAGTACAATGCATATCCATCCATATTTATAATTTGCATTCCTTTAGTCTGCAGTGTGAAAGTGTTTATCGTTGCCATGGGTAACAGGTATCAACTGAAGTTAGCCCGCAATTAGCTTGTTGACAAAAACGAGTGGCCATACCATGATAATTCTGCCTTTTTTTAATAAACTAATTACAACTACCAACAGTCATGCCTTCAATGACCTTAATGTATTGTCATATAATGTCAAATAACGACAAATAAAGGCTAAACTACCGCGGAATCCGCTACGAAATGCTGGCAGCTGCCACTAGCATCTTGTGGCAGCTGCCAGCATACAGTGGCAATCACTTCCTGTTGCAGGCCCAGCTGCCACGGAAAGTCGTGGCAGCTGAGCTTGCAACAGGAAGTGCCTGTACTAGCTGCCGCTGCCACGATTTGAGCTTGCCCTTTCTCCCATCTCGGGAGAACGATAACTGTCGTCAGCTAATGTGTTATGGTAAAAATTAGCTAATGTTAGCTTGCTACAACTAATTTGGTTAGGACGGCCAGTTACGCTATTGTTCGCGCTAAATTACCCCATTTAAAACTGCAGCGTTACAGGTGTGTGAAAGGTGTTACGTCGGTCAACAAGAATTTCAAAACTGCTTGAATATTAGAAAAGCAATACGCTTCTTAACTTCAAAGTGCATCACTAGAAATCAGGCCACTCAGTGTGCAAAAATAATTTACTTGGTCAAACCAAATACTGTTACTGATGTGATGGGAGAAAATCGTGAGGCAAGGCAAACTACAGTGGCACTCCCTGCCATGGACTCGGAGTTCCTAGTTAGAGGGTTAATTGACGTTGACGAATTGAAGATGTATTACCTGCCAGAATTTCAAAGCAGCATAGATGGCTCCTCAGTGGCCCTCAAGCAAAGTTGTTGAGCAATTCTTTGTGGAACCTGTCTAAATATACACAGGACTAAAGATCACCAGATCATCTGCATACATGATGTGATTAACCAGAGTATTTCCAATCATGCACCCAGTATTACAGGCTGTCAGTTGCTTGGACAGATCATCAATAGACAGATTAAACAGAACTTGTCTGACACCATTGCTAACCCCAAATGGGGCTGACACACTTTTACCCCATTTTACTTGCATACTCTGGTGCGCATACCAGTAAGCCAGAATTCTCACAATGTATGTGGGGACACCTCTTTGGCTCAGTTTAAAAAATAATTTACTATGATTAACACGATCAAAAGCTTTAGAGGCATCAATAAAACTCATAACAACTGATGAGTTTTGACCTCTGTATTTGTTTACAATTTCCATTAAGGCATATATATACACAAGTCAGTGCCATGTTTGGCTTTGAAGCCAAACTGGTGATCTGTGGAGGTGATAAAGTCCTGTATTCTGTCCAGCAGAATTCTTTCCAGGACATTTGACAGTACGCTGGCCAAAGCAATGGGCCTGTAATTCTCTCGGCTACATACTTTACCAGCTTTGTTTTTAATGACTGGCACTAAGAGAACAGACAGCATTGAGTCTGGTAACAAGCCGTGAATCATGAAGCCAGTAAAACAAATAGCGAGGAGAGGAGCTAACCTCGGACTAGCATATTTAAGGTGTTCAGCAGTAATATGGTCTAAACCACTTGCTTTGCCTTCAGACAGTTTATTTATAGCTTGGTGCACCTCATATGATGTAATTGCCATTGACTCATTACTCTCAGAACTGTCCACGCTATACAAATCGCTTTATAAATATAATATATTATTATTTACTGGAAGAGTCACTTGACCTACTTAATGGTTTTAGTTAGTGCTTTTATTTATGTTGAAAATGTCACAGCCATCAAAGCAGCGCTTTTGCTGATAGACAGCAGTTTAATGTTAGCTACGCGTAGCTAACCTTAGCTAACAAAGTCATGCCTGAGGCAAAGTGCACAGCGTTACATACGTTAACATACGTTACTCCATTACCGGGAGCTATAACATCACGTTTGTTAAAATGATCGGTTAAGTTACGTGACAATAGCTGACAAGCTAGCTAACAAGCTAATGTTAGCGGGAGCTCGTCTGCTTGCATCCGACGGTAGCTTGGAAAGGAACTTTTAATGCCTTCACGTTCAAACCTCAGAGGTTGACCAATATCTTACTGAGATTGTGACGATTATGTCCATTAACGGACCAACAGGAGCTCAAGTAGACAGGTTGTGAACCTGAAATATCACTTTAAGTCCGGTAACGTTACAAACGTTGATATTAATTACACGGATAAACTACATTTGAGTATTTTGCTCCTTTTGTTTTGTGGTGTGAAATAAAACTAACTCTACATTTTGTTTTGTTACAGGGAGCCAGGAGCTGAGGGGGGAGAACGACGGCCTCTTCACCGGGGACAAACATTCAGCAACCGTAGCTTGGAATTAAGACATTAGTCCATTTGTAATATCTCCATTTGACCATCTTGTACTTAAAGCTACAGTGAAATTAGCTATCATCCTACATAAAGCCTTTACTAATAGGACAACCAGTAGAGAGGACAATACTTCTGATGTGTTATTGTTGCTGTCACACAGATGACCGTTGTGAATGTCACCTTTTTCTTTTATTTATTTAAACCCACAATAAGACATCCATGTAAATGATTTCTATATGAATTTGTGTGTATTCTGCTGTGTAAAATGTGTCAATCTTCTAAGTTTGCATCCTTGTGTGAATATTATTGATAAATGTTTCTCTTTTCATCATTTACTCAATGTGATTTGGACAATTTTGGAGAAAATAATCCTGCAGGGGAGGGTGACTGCCTTGTAAGCAGAAAAAGGGACAATTTATAGAAAGAATATAAAGTATGTGCATATGTGTTACTGCAAGTTAATAAACACGTTTGCTGATATTTGTTTTGCTGCTGCTGTTTTTGTTAACTGTCCTCTGCCTTAGGATTGCAAGTATCCAGGCTCTTTTCTCTACTAGAAAGATTCATTGAGAAATAAATAAATGTATATATATATTTACTTAATCTCTCTTTCTCAATTTCCAATACAGATTTGTTGTATTAGAATAAGCAGAGACAACTAGCTGTACTGAATGGCAATAGAGCACTGCACTGGAAGATAAAATAAAAATAACTAGTATAAATCAAATACAAAATATATTATATATAAGATAAAATAATTCATATTTCTCTCTGTCTTGGCTAATCGCACGCACGCACTCACACACGCACGCGTCACTGAATGCCATGGAAACGGACCCACCCAAGGTTACTTGAGGCCTCAGAATGTTCTGATCGCTCACTCTGCACTTGGACCTGAGCGTAAACACCTCTTGGACATACCGTGGAGAGCCGACTCTTTGAGTTTTTAAGAGATTAAGAGTATTAAATTCAGTGTGGATTCGTAAAGTTCCTAACCTGAGGGGCAGGACCCTCACAATGGGTCACAAGATAAATCTGCATGATCATGAGATGACTAACAGCAGAGGAAAACAAACAGTAACAATGTTTCTGCAATGCAAAGTTATGTTTACAGACTTTCTTTCAGTCTTAGCTTTGTTCTTTTTTTCATTACTGGATATTTTTTTTACTTTTTCGGGACTCTTAAAACCAATCAAATAAAACAAGAGAAACAAATACAGTTTTAACTGTGTAGAGACACTATTGGAGCAATAAAATGTCTCTTTGACTCCAGAGAGCAAAGTGTCCCCACATGTATCTATTAGGAATATTTGTTTTGCTACCATGGTCAATTTAGTCTGGAGGAGAAGTCAAATGGAAATTTACAATGTTAAAAGTGAATTATTGTGCTCATTTTCAGGTTCATATATTTTAATTGACAACGAATCAGTTTAATCAAATATGCAGGAAACAATTGATTACTCTGAACATCTGACACTGAGTTTAACTTGAGATGTACCAACAACTTGTTTCTGGTGAAAAAAGTAACATAACCTTGTGTTTCTTGTAATGCAAAGAGAAACTATGACTGCAACAGGAGAGACCGAGGGGCTGTTGATAGTATTACAATATATATGTTACAATATAACAGGGCCACAACAGTCACTAGGGGCGGGCCAGAGGAAGAGCGAATCGTCTTCCATGGGTGAATTAGCTGAGTGCCACATTGCATGGTAGCCTCTGTCGTCACTGTATGAATGAGTGTGAATGGGTGAATGATGACAAGTCATGTAAAGCCCTTTGAGTGGTCGGAAGACAAGAAAGGTGCTTTACAAACTATTGTGCATTCCAACACACATTTATTTTTTAAAATCTTGACAGGCTTACATTTGAAATTGTATTCAGGGCTACAAACCCAATATGAATGAGATTTAAAATGTATCTTTTTTTTGGCATTGAAAAAAAAAGAAGCTAATATTGGCATTTTTCTCAGGAGAAAGGGTTTGGAAAAATGTAGTCAGAATGGAACAATGATTCTGAACAGGCATTGCCCACTTAACCTTCCTTAAACTGCCCCAGGGAGGAGAGGGAGGAGAGTTTAGGTGGAAGATTAGCTAACCCAGCTGGGACCTGAGGCTACTCCACTACCCAGCATGCTCCTGGCTGTCTGATGTCCAGACGCAGAAAAATAAAATGGATGAAAGCAGCGGGAGGTCGGTGACTGTTGAGCCCACATCGTCACAGAGACCTGGATCCATCGTTCATCCCGGATCAAGCTCCACTTTACGGGCGGACAGCAGGACACAGTTAAAGATGATGATGGACAAAGTTGTTTTGTTTTTTCCTCATGTTTAATTTTTAATGTGAAGATGTCGGCCATATTATCTGCCCAGAAAATTGTTTTTGTTGCTGCTGTTTACATTCCTTATGATGCAAATTTAAAAAATGCACTACAGGAACGCACCACTGTTTTTTTGTTTGTCATGTGTTTGTTGTTTTACTGAATTTTATTGTTGCATAATTGCAATAAATTATCCTTGAATCCTTAAATAAGATTCAAAAATATGAATACCCTTTATAATACTTTTTTTCTATTAAACAGGACTTTAGTCCCTAAAATGCCACTATTATAATACAAAGCAGTAGACTTCACATTTTGAGTTAACTTATTCTTCCAAAAATTATCGCCCACATTAAATTCAAGGAATCTTGTTTCTTCACAGAAAATCCATATCCAAAACTTCGGGAGTATGACTGTCGTGTTTCAATTTTTTTATTATTTTTGCAGGTATGTCAAATGAAGCTTTTCAATAAAGTTGAGAGGGAAAAAAATGTGAACGGCATTGACGCCTCTCTCTCTCAACCACTCAGGTCTCTGTAAAGTACGTCATCACGTCGGTGTGTGTCGTTGTCCGTCACAGTTTGGCAACATGGCGGCGCACAGGCTCCCTCCATCACTGAACAGACTGCTGTTAGCTGTAAAGGTGAGCTGCTCAGAGGGACGGCGCAGAGCGCGAGCTCATTGAACAGTTGTGTGTTTACTATCAGCACGCGACGTACATAACAAATGTTGGCATAGTCCATGACTTGCTAAAGTCCACTACCGAGAGGACAGTCCTTGATGGAACATGCATAATGATAACACAGACCTAGAACTTCTTTATATGAGGTAAAAAGAAATACAGCCACGCTGCTGACGTTGTTGAACAGTTGTTTATTTAAAGCTTAACTTGAAGTCAATAAAAGTGTGGCATTTCTTTAGTCAGAAAGAGAATGACGTTAAATCAGGTGTGACTTTGACGTTATCTCGCGCAGACGCGCTGTGCTCCAAACGGGTGTATAAAGCTATGTCATGGTATGATGGAACATTTATTTTATCCTGTTGAATCCATTGTTATTGCATTTTAGTTGCCTTCGCAAGACCCCGCTGGACTGCGTTAATGGGTCCAGACTGCGGCTGCAAAGTTGTTGTTTTTTTGTGTCCTCGAAGGTCACAGCCCGCTAGGGGCCCCCCAAGCCAAAATGATCTTTGGGCCCCTGGTAGCCACTTGTTTTTGGTAAAATTTTGCAGCAAAAGTAAATCTAAATGGTTTACACTCAGAATCCTTGCATGGATTTTTCGTTCTAACACTGAGCCTGCATGCTGACCAAGGCACTTGGTCAGCAGTCATTGTCTGAGCTTTTTTTCACGCTATTTTCTACATTGTAAATGAATAAAGGATCTTTAAATGGTTTAAAAACTACATCTGTACTGTTCTGTACAAACCACTTTGCTTCTGTCTTGATATGAGTTGGTCATTTCCTCAAGGTTGGTAGATTTTTCATGTTGGACAGAAATCAGTGGAAAACAATGGATTCCTGTGTCCTGACATCACCAGGCTAAATTTGTCTGAAACTTTCCAAGGGGTGTTATCAACGGGCATAGACCAAGATGCTTCTGGGCACATTAGAGTACAGCGATGACGTATGTTTGTTTGTGATCCCTGCACTTTTTTTTACAATCAAAATGTTTATGATACTTGCATGTTTTGTTCAGCAAGATAATCTCCACAAATTTACACCACTTTCATGGCGATTGCCAGAAGTAAAAAGGTTATGTTTAGTTATAAACAAGCTACACCACGGTCACATGACTTTACATTGTTACTAAATTAATGGCGGACTGGTGTTCTAGTGACTAGATTTAGTCTCATTGTCTCATAATCTCATCACTTGTTAAGCAACTGCCTTTTTTATGACACGTAAAAAACTCACGAGTGGGCTATTTGTGTTGCATCTCATGTCATAGAAAAAAACTTTCAAATCTGGTAAACTTGTGTTAACCCCAGACCTTATTTTCAGGCATGTAACCAAAAACCTATTCAGAAAACCTCTTGGCTTGATGAGGGAACCGGAATTTAAAAAGAAGGCCATTCATTTTGGGGTTTTAGGACTCATTCCTGTAGCGCACTATTGAATAGACCTACAACCAATTAAATGAAAGAAACGTCGACTAGTGCAGAGTGATGGGAAAATGCAAACCGACTACAGCATGCAGAGATGATGAGCTGTGATGTTGCAGCGTCAATATGTCTGTGAGTGAGTGTTGCCGTTTTTCGCAGCAGAATTTGAAGATAAAATATGTTTTTACTTTGCCAGGGAACCAGACAAATCACTGAGCTTATGTTTTATTTGCTCTGCAACAGTTTCACATCAACTGCAACCATCTTGGTTGTTTTCGAAAATAGATGAACAGTGTTCCTCTGTACAGTCATTGTCTCAAACACACCCCATATTAGTTAAATCGGTCAGATTTGCTGGAAATCTGTCCAAAGTGGACGGGGACCAGACGCATCTGACCGAGCAAATAAGCCATGAGCTCACAGATCCGTCTGGTTCACAGGCGAGGATATCCGGAATGGTAGACAGAATACACTTGAATTCTAACTCACAGTAGCATGGTTTTAAAATGATCAGTTCTATTGTTAGGTCGTTGTGTGTTTGTAGTAACTGCGTCAAAAAGTGCAAACCCACTGTTAAAATAGTTTTAAGGCCACTGTGTGCTGAGTTAAGTACATAAATAACTTTTACCAATAACGCTTGTAGAAGCAGCAGGGGTCTGTAGCCATTCAATTGACAAGTAAGCTGCATGTCTTTGCGCACACTTGAAGCAGCATGCGCCTTGATTAGTGATTGTGGTTAAGTCTTCCAACACAGAATGAGATCAAACAAAGGCTCGAGACTGACCATTGTATAATTATTCATTGTATCAATTTGCTTTATATTTAACCAGAAAATAAAGCTTGATGTACCATTGCCCAGCCTGATCCTGCTGAAAATACAGGTTGATTTTCTTGCAACACATTTTACTCTGACATAGAAATGAATAAAGGAATTGATACACCAAATTCCTCAGAAATGGAGTTTATTTAATCGTATAACCTAACACATACCACTTACAACTACCCTAAGTGATCTTAACAGTGAATTAAATGAAATGATACAGTAGCCTAATATTGTGTATCTCTGTGTTTTGCAGTATGCGTCATTCCGGACCAGATGCTGTGCAGTGCAGCCTAACGCTCAATACTCCACTGTCTACAGTCCCAATGAAACGGTAAGGCCTTCTCCCTGTTTGACTGTAACCATTGATGTATTCAACAAGCAGATGTTGACACTGAGGAAAAATGTACAAATAGTTGTATGGCAAGATGTGGGTAGATATTGATAAGTACGGGTGTCATTTTTGAAACGAAATGATATGTTCACGAGTTAGACGGTAAAGAAAGTGTTATTAATGACAAATAGGAGGAGTGACCTCCTTGTTGTGTAAATGATCAACAATCCGTCTGCTGTTTCCCTCCACAGACTTTTGATAAGATCCTTATTGCCAACAGAGGAGAGATTGCCTGCAGGGTAAGATTGACTGACACAAATATATGTCCTGTAAATGAAATCCAACTCAAGCTGTTATTGGTTTACAGTTGAAGACATACACTCACTGGAGCTTGACCACCGCAGATGAAGCTTGTAAAGAAAACTCAGTAGTGCAGAGTTTTGAACACTTTTTATCACAAGCTGTGCTTTTGCTGCTTTTTTTCTGCTTTTGTTCTTAGCAACCAGTAGCCATCAATATAAATCACTGCACTGTATTTGGCATTGATCCTTGAGTGACGTGTTAATGTTGAGTGTTTTTCCATCAGGTGATGAAGACCTGTCACAAGATGGGCATCCAGACTGTAGCTGTTCACAGTGATGTCGACTCCAGTGCTGTGAGTCACCATCTGGGTTCATTCTTGCCAGCATCTACTCCTTTTTAAGCCTCGGTGTTTGTGGACTGAAAACTGAGTTTAAAATGTCTTGATTTTCTTTTGTGACTCATAGACAGACAATGGGACTATGTGGTAGCTTTGTTCTAAGTGTGTCTTCATCTCCCTTTCTACTGCTAAGCTAACATCTGAATTCAACTTCTCGGTGTATGTGTGTGTCTAGGTTCATGTAAAGATGGCTAATGAAGCAGTGTGTATTGGCCCCGCCCCTACCAGTAAGAGCTACTTGAACATGGACGCCATCATGGATGCCGTCAGAGTGACTGGAGCACAAGCTGTAAGCTTTTTACATGGCTCTTCCTACATTATGTGACTGTGGTAAACAGCATTGTTGGGAACTAAAGGAGCGTGTTTGGGTTATCAGCATTTAAGAAACTGAATTCTTGACATCAATAGAATTATTGATGTATGTAACAATTATTAATGATTATTAATAACAACGGGGCACCACCCTGCGAACAGGGACCAATAACCAAACGATAAAACTAAGTCTCATAATTAGTAGTCACTCATAATGTCAATAGTCTGCGTATGACTATACATTCAGTGACAGTGAAGGTTTTAAGTTCGAGCACAGGCTACTACATACAGTCTTATCAAATACACATGCACAAGTAATCACAGACGACTGCTCCTGAAAGTATAACAGAGTTTATTGAATCAAAATAATAAATGATCAAATCAATTAATATTGCAACCAACAAACGTTATCATACAATTTTATATGCCTAAACTAAAGAATGAATAAAATGGATGAGAGTGTATGTCTGTGTGTGTGTGTGTGTGTGGGTCTGTGGGTGAAAAGGAGGGGGAGTCTTACAGCTTCAGCTAGAGACTACAAAGATGGCGGCGTCGAGTGACGCTGGCCAAAAGGGGAGGGGCCTTAAGAACTACAGCTAAAAACTACAAAGGTGGCGGAGTCGAGGGACTCGGACAAAATGGCAGTTAGGCTGCTGTATGTAATCACGTGTGCCTGGGCAGCACGTGATGTGAGGCGATCGTTTCAACGGGGTTTCTCAGGTGTAGAGCTAGGAGCTGTGTGTGTGCGTGTTACGTGAGAGGAGGAAAGAGAAAAAGGAGCGAGAACTCGAAGTGAATCACGCTTCGGCGTGCGATGTGGTAGGGAGCCTGATTGCTGGTTCTATCATGCATAAATATACCGCTGTCGTCTTTGAACTGCCGGTAACTTATGCCGTGATAAGCCACGCACCTCAGCTCACTCGTCGAGTTAATGAAGAGAGAACTTCCACACGGAGTGGAAGACAATGAATGAAAATAATCCCAAAGAAACAGTCATAGCAGTACACCAATACAACGGAACTTCTCTGGTCCGTAATGATTGCGCAATATCTCGATATCACGCGACAGTAATTTAAACACACAAAAACACGGGAATATCAACATATAAATGAATGGCCTGAATTAAACTTAAGTTAATTTAAGCTAAGCTATGCCCAAATGCCAAGAACTCTTACTTTGAGATGCTTTGGAGCAAGGGAAGAGTGTTCGTGGAAGAGTTGGCCCTTTTTCCTCGTTGGAAAAGGGGGGGGGGGCAGGCTGCTTGCAGCGCGGCTGGTAGCGGGCGCTGTGTCTCGCACGGCTTTTGCTGGTGCGGCTTCGGTCCGTTGCCGTGGCTCTGGAGCAAACGCAGGTCCGGTCTGTACTCGCTGCAGGGAGAACAGTTAACTTCGGATGAGACTACGTGTCTGCGCGTCTTGCCGGGAATCCTCGGTCACGAGAGGAGCGAGGCTTCGTCGGGCCCCTCTGTGCCGGTTTGTGCACAAAATAAAAAGAAAAGCGAAAGCAGAGAACGGATCGCTGAAGCGGATTCGTTATCGCGGGCTGTTTCGTCCAGCGAAATGGCTTGTCAGGGTTTGAGTATTTGAGGGCCGTTGTTTCCTCGTGGCCAGCGTTGCGCTGGCGGGGAAAACTGGATTCTCTGTGGCCTGGACGGGGGGGTCCGGGCGAAGAGAGCGGTTGTGTGCTCCCTGTTCGACGGAGGTCGAAGGGTAAAAGCTGGTTCTTCTGTGGCCTGGACGGGGGTGTCCGATCGAAGAGAGCGTGGTGTGCCTCCTGTTAACCCCGGAGGGAAAAAGCTGGATTCTCTGTGGCCTGGACGGGGGGGGGGGGGGGGGGGGTCCGGGCGAAGAGAGCGGTGTGTGCCTCCTGTTAACCCCGGAGGGAGAGTTGGAAAAAAGCAAGGAGGTGTGATCTGCAGGCACGTTTGTTGGACAGTGGTTGAACCACAGGGGTCCTGGGGTCTCTTGGCCTTCGGCCAATGAGATTGCCGCTGTTACCATGGTTATTTGGGGGGGGGGAAATTCACACCCTAGTGTGAAATCCCTTTGCTCTTATCAACTACAAATCAGGATGAACCCTTTGCTCGACAAAGTGAAGGCCTGATTCTCTTTGTCCACAGCACATGTTTAAGCGATATGGTCAGAGCCCAACAGCATGCATGCAGTACATTTTGTGTACTTACTACACATGCTCATCAAGATAACGATGACACACAGAGCTGTGTCAAGAGGTTCACTTAATGCACCGTTAGCAGCTGGTGGTGCCAAATACTTCTCTCCATTTTTTTATTTATAGAATACAACCATGATTTTATGAGCTAGAAGCTATAACTTTGTGTTTAAAGGCCTTTGAAACAAATCAAATCAAGTTTTTATTTTTTTCTCTATAAAGGTACATCCTGGCTATGGGTTTCTCTCTGAAAACAAAGAGTTTGCAAAGCGACTAGTGAGTATTACACAGAATCGGGCACACACTTATTTTCACACACACACACACACACACACACACACACACACGGACACTGGGTTTGTCTCTTCTTGGACTTGGGGATTTGGAGACTTGCATTACTTTGGAGAGTAAGCGTGGTGAGATTATATTATAGTGACGTAGCTCAGCTATACCGTTGTAAACACATCCATGGTGACTCTGTCATTACAATGTAAGCAGTAGCTTTTTGAGTTGTAACAAGTATACCATGCTTTGATGCACTTAAAGTGTATTTACTGAAGCTGTCATGCTAACTGGGTAATAATGGGTATTTGAACAGCTCCTATATATTTTCACAAAGATATAGCAGCAGTTGAGTATAGAAGTTCATTTTTGACCTTGGGATCAGCACGTGGGACAACTCGATCTCAGCTCAAGGTCCACCACAGTTATTTAGTTGGAAACTACACCTCCAGTCAGATCATCACTTTTTATTAATATTGAATGTGGAAAATAAAAGTTTATGCATTTGTGTTTCAAGGAATAGTTTTAGCATTTTTGCCTGGAGCACAGTGTAGCTGTACTACACAGAGACATGAGATTGATGTTGAAATTTTCATTTCACTCTCTGACACAAAAGCACATATGTATTTACCAAAATGCTGAGCTGTTGCTTGAAATGACCAGGCTCAAATTTGACTTGTAATTCCAATAGTAGTAACAAAAATATGGGCTAAAAAACAACAGTATTCTGTTTCATCTTGTTTTAGGAAGGTGGATGATAGATTTTCCGTTTGTCTCCTGAGCCACAAAAATCAGACATGGTAACTTTCATGGTGTTATTGTTTTGTTGTTAGGCAGCAGAGGGCGTGGCATTCATTGGTCCAGACACTCACGCTATCCAGGCAATGGGAGATAAAATTGAGAGCAAGCTGATCGCTAAGGCTGCTAAGGTCAACACCATCCCAGGATACGATGGAGTCGTCAAGGTTCGGACACACACACACATATATACACAGAGAAATGCATGTATGCAACAAGAACAAGTGCAGGAGAGGAATGTTCATGGCCACTCTTCCTTATTCATTCATTTGTAAAAATCCGTATTATTGTTTATGGACAGTAATGGGCATTACCAAAAGTATGGTTAACTGTGTCCTGTATCAACAATAATACATTTTGTCTTTTAACCCATACACAAAACATTTTTTTACCAGAAACAACAAATTTAGAAAAACACCAACAGTCATCACATGCTAATAACGCTTAATGTAGATGAGTCCCAAACAAGACGAGTTCCTGTTTCCTGACGAATCCACTATGCAAGTCCAGTGTTAATATAATATTATATTTCAGTATTCTACATCTCCTCACAACCTGAGTGATCCAATAGAATAACACTACACAATGACCGTTTAATCTAGAAACATGAGTGCTTCATATTTGAAACCATCAAGTTAAGCTTTACTCACAGAATGTTGACGAGCCAGTTCAAAGCAGGGATGAGACCATAGTTGTCAGTAATGCTTTGGTTCATCTTCAGTAACCATAAGCCTCTCTCTGTGTCAGACTGCTGAGGAAGCTGTGAAGATCTCACAGGACATTGGTATGTCATCACTTCTCCACACACTGGCAGTGTAAAATATGTGTGTGTGTGTATATATGTATGCATCCGTATACATGTATATGTATGGGCGACTGTGGAGAAGTGGATAGCAGGGCCTTCAATCAGAGGATCGGTGGTTCGATCCCCGGTTCAGGCTCCACTAGTTGCTTGTCGATGTGTCCTTGAGCAAGACACTTAACCCCAAAATTGCTCCTGTAGCTGTGCCTACGGTGTAGAATTGTGATAGAATCTGAATTGTAAGTCGCTTTGGATAAAAGTCTGCTAAATGACTGTAATGTAATGTAATATGTATGTAGTATGTGTGTGTGTGTGAGACAGAGCAGAATCCCACTCAGTTCTTTTAATGCAACTGTTTTCCCTTTACTCTACATACATTCGCAGTCAAGGCAATTTCTACAACTTGTTTTTCTGTAGCAGAATGATTGGCAAATGTACTTGTTCTTTGTTACAAAAGAAAAGTTTGGTTTCTTTTATACAGTTTTGTATACAGTTTTCTGAAAACATGAATAAGTTTAATTACAGGGATCTACATTATGTGCAACTTGCACATCGATTTGTTTCCATGTGTGGAAAGCCTTCCATTTACCATATGTTTGTGCTGGAGACATGGTACCAAACGAGTTCCTGTAATATTCCGAATTGCAGGAATAAAATGGCAAGATACACACACACACATTGCAACTTTCATTGACTAATTTTACCGCTGAATGATAGAGACTCCTGTTGTGGCTAACTTCTCTCATTTTTTCTGTGACAAAGAAGTACATTTCCCAATCATTCCTTTAGGGATAACTGTTGTAGAAATCATTAAAATACCGAAACTGCCATTACATAAATGTCCCTTACAAATGGATTTAAACGTTGGATTCAAACTGGAACTCTATTGGCAAGTATTACAGCTGTCTGACACTAGCTTATTTTGCATTGTTGGATGTATTCTTGTTGACTGTCTAGTAGCCTACTTTGATGTTCATGTCACATCTTATTGCTGGAGGTACTTCTGGTCAAATGTATGTGGTTAAAAGAAGGTAAACATGCACCTTTACAGTTGTGGTGATGCTTTATCTTTGTGTTGTTGCCAGGCTATCCCGTGATGATCAAAGCATCTGCAGGAGGAGGAGGGAAAGGAATGAGGGTTTCTTGGAATGATGAGGAGACTAGGTTTTGTTTACCTCTTTCTGTCAATCTACCCAACATTTACTTCTTTTTGACAACTTTATTCATGATAATGCTTTAAGAAAAAAGATGAGGAGTTAATTTACTTCTACAATTACTGTATGTGCTACTAGAATGACTTAAACTACTAAAGCTCAGATACTACTGCAAAACCTTCTATTTAAAATAATAGCACAATGGCAACAACCAAATACAATAACTTCTCCTGCAGCTTTTTTTTTACTTTAACTGTTGATTGAAATGCTTCTAATTCAACAACTTCAGTTTACTCTCCTTATGCTATTTCTACAGTTACATCTTAGGCTTGTTAATCATCTTCATCAACTCCCTGCTGCTTCACTGTTTAGTCCTGATTCCAAGACCTCAGCTACTTTTCTTTCTTACTGCTGTTATCATTAGAGACCTTGTTTCTATGTCTACTTTACATGACTACAGACCACTGGGAAGACTGATGTTTGTATTTGCGACCTTTATTTCTGATGCAGCTTTTGTGTGGATGTGTTCTGTTACAGGGAAGGCTTCCGGTTCTCTTCCCAGGAGGCAGCATCCAGCTTTGGAGACGACAGGCTGCTCATTGAGAAGTTCATAGACAACCCCAGACACATTGAGATACAGGTATAACACACATGCACACAGATGTCTGATATTCAACATTGAATATCTGTCAATCTGAGTGTGATCAGGACGTATGGTTTTAATTATTACACTTCATTGACATGAATGTCAATAAATGTAAAACTTGCTGTTTCAAAAAAGCTATTGTAACAAAAAAGTCAAAAGATAAAAATGACTCATTAAATTCCTATCGCCTGTCCTTCACCAGAGAGAACCATAGAATGCTGTTTGTGTTGTAGGTACTGGCAGATAGACATGGTAATGCTCTGTGGTTGAATGAGAGAGAATGCTCCATCCAGAGGAGGAACCAGAAGGTGGTGGAAGAAGCCCCCAGGTTAGTGAGAAACTGTATTTGCTCTTTTGCCTTTAAAAAAAAATGATTATGTTTATGGTTTTGGGTTGTCCATCCATCCGTAGGTCCATCCCATTCTCATGAACATGAAATTTGGCACAAACGTCCACTTGGACTCAATGATGAACTGATTCGATTTTGCTGGTCAAAGGTCACTGTGACCTCACAATACATGTTTTTGGCCACAACTCAAGAATTCATATGGTAATTATGACAATTACACACCTATATGACCGATAGGATGAAATGATGAAGTGACGACATTTTTGGCACCTTGTATGGTGGTCCCTGTCATCAGTGTGTGAATGGGTGAATGATGTTGTGTTAAAGCGCTTTGAGTGGTTGGAAGACTAGAAAAGGCGCTATACAAGTACAGTCCATTTACCATGTTCTTTACCGCTGCACCTGCGAAAGCCATGGCTGGACGCACTATATTTTCAGGTTGTACGTCCGTCTGTACGTACATCTGTCCGTCCGCCCGCCCGCCCCATTCTTGTGAAAGCAATATTAGTATATAATATTTTGTAAAAGTACCAATGGTCAACAATATCAAGTTAATTACAAAAAATATTTTCATATTTGCTTTTCTCCATATTGCCCAGCCCAAGATTAGATAGTAGGCTTATGAAGCTATATGTCTGAGGCTCGTCTATCTGCATGAATGTGTGTGGTTTAGAGAACTAAAGCAGCTGCATAGGGTTAAGGTTAACACATTATCTTCTAGTAGTTTGATAAAGGTGACTTCCAATCATTCAGAGCTGAATTTCTATCTGTTTACTTGGATTTCAGTTCATCTGTTTTAATTCCCTTTATGTTCTCTAATATATGGCTGAGTCATTAAGATTGATATATGAATATGTGCATTTCAGGGTTTTCACACCTCATTAGATAACTTCTGTCTTTTACAGGATGTAGATGTATTAGTGTGTCACTACAGAGTATCATTTAGACAGAAGACCTTTTCATTGTTAGCCAGTACATGGACAGGAAATACAAAGTGCCCATTTAGAATGTTAATGTTGAGTTTGAAAAGTTTTATAGCAAATGCCTAAAAACACTTAGTAACATCCTTAATTGCCTCGCCAGCATTGGTCGGTATGTGGTGAATGTTTTTTTTTTTTAAGTATTAGTTTTATTTGTTAAGGTGAATCAGAATTAAAATGTAAATGTTTCGTATATGAAATAGTAAGCTGATGCCCTAGCCTAGGCCTAAAAGAGTGATTGTTCGACAATGTTATTTCATTTTGTAAGTCTTCTGCATCTACCTCGTACATCATTGCAGCCCAGCCACCCACACAATATTCAGCATTACGATTCTTACACTTGTGAGTTTTCAGTATGTATCTAAATAAGATGGGTTTGTTGAATGTCAAGATGTGGAATGTTAGACTCGCCATTCGCACCACTGATGTGAGTCTGAGTGTCTAGTGTTGTGTCCTCTCCAGTACTTTCCTGGACCCAGTGACACGGCGGGCGATGGGCGAGCAGGCAGTGCTGCTGGCCAAGGCCGTGCAGTACTCCTCTGCTGGCACCGTGGAGTTCCTGGTGGATTCTAAAAAGAACTTCTTCTTCCTGGAGATGAACACACGACTACAGGTGTGTCTGCGTGTGTGCATGTGCAATTCCAGAGTGGAATTAGAGCACAATCCTAACTGCAGCTGTGACTGTGCATCTCTGTGCCATGGGAGGGCCACGAGGTATTGTGCATTCTGGTGAATGACCAGAATGACCGTTAAATTCTCTTCCTGAATACGTGCTAAAAGATGAGCAATCAGAGGAGCTGTGGGAAATGCGTAAAGGAGATCTCCAGGCCAAGGTCGGTGAGAGAATGCATCCACTCTTAGTGGAGGGTGGTCTCGTGTATTTATGGAGAAGCACAGTGAACATTTTGCGTTCTCTCATGAGGCAAACAGATCCACCTTCCCAATCCTGTCCCACAACATCTGGACAAGTGTGGGACTCATTTTTTCACTCATTTATGGGGCAGACCCACATGACACATTAAGTCTGCAGCATAGTATTGTGGCCAACCACAGAACAGTAACACCAATATGGTTTTCCAATATGCCAGGTCTGACTGCAGTGAGGGAAGGATGGTCAGCATTTGCCACCTTTTGTATGTTTCTCATGTGGAGTCCAGGGGGACCACCACATGGCTTGTGGACTTCGTACCTATCAGGAGAGTGCTGTGTTCATATTGTCACCGAAGGAACCTGCAGCTGAAGTCAGTCTGCCGAGCGCTACACCTTCCAGTGGCAATGAGTTTGGATAAAGATGGTGTGTTTAGAAGAGCTTAACAAGTAACATCCGTCGGCCAACTTGTGTGACCATTGACAGTGAAGCTGAGACGGGAGACGAGGGTAGATCGAGGGCCATGACATTGAATTAAACCGTGGACGATGTCTTTATGTGGAATGCCCTGTAGCCATTCAGGTTAGTAGCTACTAGGCCGCTTCAAAATGATCATTTTTATTGCACTGTTTTGAATGACATTTAATGTGAAGTTAGCCGGTATATTTCCCACAACCCTGATGCCCAAACACATTTCACAATGTACATAATAGGGAGATGTATAATATTATTTTCATGTATATGTTTGGGCCATTGTGTGGCTTTTATTAAAGAGATGACAGGAATTGAGTGTAGCGAGAGCTGGGGAACAACATGCAACAAAGGTTCCCAGCTGTGCTCCAAGAGAATAACAAACTTAAGTTATATTTACAAGCTTTTCCTGAGCTTTCAGCCACATCTCAAGTCATCATCAGTGCATGGAGTTTTTAACTAAATCCATGAGAACTGGGCAAACTCCATCTGCTGATGAAGACTTTAAGTTGTGCCAGTAAGGCTTCCTAGGGTTTCATGCTTAACAAGCACACTACAAATGTGCTTCTAGAAACTGTATCTTCTGTGTTTAACCTTTGACCTCAGGTGGAGCATCCAATTACAGAGTGTATTACTGGCCTGGACCTGGTTGAGCAGATGATCAGGGTTGCCAAGGGTTACCAACTGCATCACAAACAGAAAGATATCCCAATAAACGGCTGGGCCATTGAGAGTCGAGTCTACGCTGAGGTCTGTGCAAGATGTAATAATTGTGGTGTTTGTAGAAGACGTCTTGGTAACAATCTGTCTAAAATGTATTATTAACATACGTTGTGTTATGAACTGCTTGTAGCACAGTCAAATTATAGTTATAAGCAGTCATAAATATTCACAATGCTTATTTAGCAATAAGCATTACACATCGTAAAGCATTTTATAATGACTTATTAGGTGACATATCATATCTTATGTAAATATTAAATGGACTTGCACTTGTATAGCGCTTTTCTAGTCCATGTCCCATTCATGTGACATGGACTAGCGTAGCCGGGGACCGCCGATCCTCTCATTGAAGGACGACCCGCTCTACTACTGAGCCACAGTAGTAGAGTTCTCCATTTGTCCACCGTTATTCTTGTTTGTTCCGTTAGGATCCTTACAAGTCTTTTGGTCTTCCCTCCATTGGACGACTGTCTCAATATCAAGAGCCACTCAACCTCAGCAATGTAAGTGTGTGTGCGCGTGTGAGTGAGACACAGGACATAAAGCTTTACAGGGCAAGATGTTTGTGTAACAGACCACCACAACCTACACAACAAATTAGAGCTGCATCAGAGAAGAGCTCTCAACCCTCTCTCAGATACTGTAGTTTGAAGTTTTACCTTATTTCTTTTTCAAATGATATCCTCCTCACACACAATCCACTCAGTCTCCCTGACTGTCTCCCTGAGTGACTGGCAAGTGTCCTGCCAATAGTTTCTCGTCTGCTCCTTGCTCTGTCAGGTCCGTGTAGACAGTGGAATCGAGGAGGGAAGTGACATCAGCATCTACTATGATCCCATGATCTCTAAGGTTAGTGATGTATTGAATGTATAATGCTTTTGTAAATAATTCTTATTTTAGGAACAGATGGTTACAACAACAAAGTAGATTACAGAATTCCACAAGGGTTTGTGGTGCAATCATTTCCTCTGGTATCTATCAATAGTTGGTTACCTATGGAGCTACGCGAGCTGAAGCTCTTGCCAGGATGGAGGACGCTCTGGATAACTATGTTGTCAGAGGTACACAACAGATTTTCACAATAAATGTCAGCGCTCACACACACTTAAATTGGATATTAGCTTATTTTTCTTTCTGTAAAGAAGTTTGGTGATCTTCTCTCCAGGTGTGACCCACAACATTCCCCTCCTGCGGGAAATCATCACCCACCCCCGGTTTATCTCTGGTGACATCAGCACCAACTTCTTGCTGGAGGTTTACCCCGATGGCTTTAAGGGTCACCAGCTGAAGGAAGACCAACGCAGGGAGCTGTTGGCCACGGCAGCAGCGCTCTACATCACTGCTCAGCTCCGTTCACAGAAGGTCCTGGGTAACCTGAGGTGAGGAGTCCAGCAAGCTCGATGTCGTTGGGGCTACAAGGGCACAACACGCTCATTACAGTCAGTGAACCATTTCCTGAAAAATGCAGTGTATTCATAGAGCCTCACCACATTATCACATCTGCATTTAACAATACAAATACCATATTCACAAGATGCAGGAGCAAACGTATTTCGATAAGAGATTACTAAAAAGTAAAAAATATAGGGTGTACTTGGGACTTAACAAAGGACAGAATTGCATTGTGCTTCTCTTGACTTTCACCTTTTGGAGCCATATGGCTCCATTTGTGTTTTGGGAACCAGGAAAACACTCACAATTGTACAGTTGTGTTGCAGAGTGGAGCTCCTTCCCTCAAAAGTTATCTTAGTACACTGGCTGCAGAGAGTATGGAAACCGCTATGTACAAGTTTTGTCTGCCAATCAAGTTACTCTGTGGAGTTTTGCACATTCTTGAGTTCTCTCACTACACAGCTGCCCTACACTACACAGGCTGTAGTAGACGGTTGAATTAGCAGCAGATGCAGGTGGTGCAAGATGTCAAACTGGCAAATCAGTAGATAGTCCACTTTTTGTTTTTATTATGTCTTTAGAAATAATCAAGTTTTACTTATTGAAGATAGTGGAATATTTGGCTGACAAACGAAATTGTTCATCACCACCCAGAAACTAGAAACAAGTGGTAACATAGTCAAGTACTAAGTAATTTTGACTATAATTATTAAATAACCCAGAATATGATTATGGTTTCTCTTGAACACTGGAATTAATGTGTTAGGCTCCATGTTTCAGGTTAAATTTAAATGATAATGATAATTGATGGTAACTCATCAAACCTGACACTCAGGAATGATCAGCCTCTCAATGAAATGATGATAAATTATGTAAAAAGTGTTTCTTCTCTCCAGCTCTCAACGACTTTAATTGTATCCATAATAAAAGTGATTGAGGTTGATATCAGATCAAGAAAAGAGAAATCTTTCTAATAAATGAAGAAAGTTGTTTGTGGGCCTTTTGTTGTTCAGTCTACAATAAGCATATATTTAAAGCAGATGGTGAATCAGAAAACGAATCAAATATAAAACTAGAGTTTAGTCTTTGATCTGTCTTCACCCTGGTATGAAAGTGATGTTGAGAACAATCTGATCAATCCGATCAGCTGCAGCGTCCAATCAAATAACTGATGAACAACGGCCGACGCACCCCCTGTGTGTCGGCCGTCAAAACGCTTCCTGGAAGGCTGATCTTGTGCGTCCTCGCTCATGGCTCCTCAGAGATCCCTCCTCGCTCCTCAGAGCAGCAATAAGAGCTCGGTGCAGAACAACTTCCAGTTCAATTGAGGAAATGACAAATAAGAGACAGAATACCACATATAAGGTGTCATTCAACTAGATGACACTGGTGTGTGTGTTTTGCAGGGTGTTTTCCACTCCTGTGGAATGTAGCCATTGGGAGCTTTGTGTGGAGCTGGACAAGGGACGCCATTCTGTGGAGGTGACCAAATCAGGAAACGTTTATACTGTGAGTATTTAATGTCTTTCCATGAACAAATGAGGTATATCAATATCTTTGGCTGACAACAGTGTGTCCCTGAAGCATTTTCTACTGGAAAAATAGGGAAAAAACCTTCAAGCTGTGACGCATTAGCATCATGTATTAAAACAGACCCTGTGTAGATTTGCAACAGGATGTCACTGTCTCTGGGTGATGAGTCTGAGCCATCGCACAAAATAATCTGTGTTTGTGTCTTTAGGTGGAGGTGGATGGAGGTAAGGTGGAAGTCAGTGGACAGTGGAACCTGGCCTCCCCACTGCTGCCACTCACCATCAACGGCACACACAGGATGCTACAGGTAACACACACAGGTTCAGGTTGTTGAATTATATAATTTTATCATATCGTTTTTACCTCACACTAAGCACACAGTAAGAGCTAAAAAATCACCAGAGATTACAAAATTCTCGACACTACAGAAGCAGGGCAGCTGATATTTAGTTTTTTGTTTTAGTGTCTGTCCAGAGATGCTTCAGGAAAGATTGTCCTACAGTACCTGGGCACAGCGGTAAGGTTGCATGTCTACACAGATCTGCAACTACACAATCACACTTTATACAATAGCCCGCTGAGATAGATTGAGAACTAGCGACAGCAGCCTGTGTGATAGAGTGTAGTGAGCTCCCACATAGAGAAGAAACGTGGTCATTTTGACCTGAAAGTAAGTCATTGGATCCAGAAGTCCAACAGATAAGACATTACTTATAAATAGAAGTATTTTAACGAAACATTTCCAGTGCTTTATTTTATTTACAGTCAGCGAATATCACACAAGATAAATACATGTACTTTGCTTGCAGTATTTTGTACATTTTATTGATGGACAATCGAAGCAAACCTTAATTAACATGAATAAATTCTCCAAGAGACCCGTGGATGTGATTGTATGTAAGAACTGAATTCCCAATGTTCAATGCCCCTAACCAACACTCGGGTGACATCACTTTCACTTGAGGACATTTATCAGACTTCACACAGCTTTCTCTGCAGCCACAAAGGGATCAAGTCTTCTTTTAGTGTGTAATCTGTAGCACTGTAATAAACTCAATTTAGTTCCCTGTATACTGAATATTGTGTATTGAAAGAAAGACAATAAATTCTACCTTTTCCTCGCCAAGACCTGTAAACACTC
The DNA here is from genome assembly GCF_949748355.1 of Melanostigma gelatinosum. Lineage (NCBI taxonomy): Eukaryota > Metazoa > Chordata > Actinopteri > Perciformes > Zoarcidae > Melanostigma > Melanostigma gelatinosum. Next base: position 25,705,843 of record NC_136645.1, on the reverse strand, counting down.
CCTGCGGTTTTGTCTTCACTTTAATAGATAGCATTTCCACTTGATCAGTACAAGAAACCTCTTTCCTGTGTTTCTTATACTGGGTATTTTTATGTAGTTTAAGGTTCGTGTTCTGTCAAAGTTGGCTGCCGAGTTAAACTCCTACATGCCAGAAAAAGTTCCAGAAGACACCAGCAGCCTCCTGCGTTCACCGATGCCAGGCACAGTGGTGGCTGTGTCCGTCAAGCCTGGAGATACGGTAACACATCCCAACATGTAGAGGTTTACTTCACACCTGCAGACAAGATCTACGGAAGTCATGTCACTGCCTGGGAAATCTTTATCCACTTCACCTGATATTACAGGAGCGACTCAACAAACTGAAATTCCTAGTTGCAGACTATTTCATAGACATACTGATGCAACAGTATACAGTGACATTTTAGACAATAGTGTTTCTCAGCAGTTTTGGTTTGTCCCTGTCCTGTTTCAACATGCACAAAGCCAACTTCATAAAGAAATGGTTTTCCCAGTTAAAAAAACGCTGAAATACTGACCTTATCAGTATTGTCCCTCACTAAGGTTGTTGCAGCCAAAACGCCAGTCCTCTCCTGTGGGTAGTGCCTTATGACTGCGGCGGTGGGGGCCGCAGGATAGCGGGAAAAAAATGCAGCATCTTGCTGCGAAAATTAGAAACGGAATTAAGTTTTAGAGAAGCTGATGTCATGCTGCGGCGGCTGATCATATAACTGGCGATCAATGGCCCAATGAAATTGAGTGTCACTCATTTGGGCCATTTAAGTGACACTCTCGCACAATGTTGCGCTAATCGCCGCAATGGCTGATTTGGTGTGAATGCAGCCCTAATGCTCTTTTGGCTGAATGGGAACAAATCCTACAGTCAGTTTCCAAAATATAGTGGAAAGTCTGAAACCAGAAGAGTTGAGGTTGTCATTGCAGCAAACTCATGGTTTTGGAGTGACGTGTTTAACTTTCACATATGGGTGGTATTTTCTTGTGTCCATCTGTAGTACATGTGCTGCAATACGTAACCTCTGCCCCCTTGGTCAGCCAAATCTAAGTTGAGTGAGCAGTGGTTGTTTGTGCCATGATAAGCTTTTGATTCAGTTATGTTTTATTGTACTGAGAGACAAACGGCGAACATTAGTGTGTGTGTGTGTGTGTGTGTGTGTGTGTGTGTGTGTGTGTGTGTGTGTGTGTGTGTGTGTGTGTGTGTGTGTGTGTGTGTGTGTGTGTGTGTGTGTGTGTGTGTGTGTGTGTGTGTGTGTGTGTGTGTGTGTGTGTGTGTGTGTGTGTGTGTGTGTGTGTGTGTAGGTTGCAGAGGGTCAGGAGATCTGTGTGATCGAAGCCATGAAGATGCAGAACAGTTTGACTGCTGCCAGGCAAGCAAAGGTAACAATATAAAAACAGTGGCGGTACTGTTGTTATTATTGTCAGTGACTAGTTTACCGATTTGAATAATGACCCAGTCCACAATTGCTGGTGCAGTTATTGGGAGCATTATTGATAAATAATCATGAGGTCATAGGCACATGTTTATCAAATCGAAACAAGGAAAATAATAATATTCTATATGTATGGGCCTTTCATGTTTTCATTTTTAACTGTGCGTTTGCCCTCCAGGTTAAGAGTGTCCACTGTAAGCCAGGGGAGACGGTGGGAGAGGGAGACCTGCTGGTAGAGCTTGAATAAAACACAACCTTTGACCTTTGATGTGTGACAGCAGCATCTGGATGAGCCTTACTCCCCTCTGTGTCCATGGAGGTAGACCACCTTGGCAAACTGGACAATAACAGATGCTTGATTAATGTTGCCAGTGGTCAGTCTGCGGAGTGGCCTCCAGCACTCTTTAGCTTCCCTGTTGGTGACTCAGCTGAGCTCTATCAACAGTGTTTGTGTCTGTTAGTCTCTCCACATGTCAGACTCATTCATGTTGCTTGTTTAGATGCAGCTGTTGAAAAACACTTGTAAATCTTTCCATTCTGCTTATGTCTTTTATCAACCTGATTGCTAGTTTTGTTATCTTCAGTTCAGTTCCCCCGTATCATTTTTTTTCTTCCATTTAACCCGTATGCTGTTTTTTCTTGCAGCTGGTTTTGGTTTATTTGCCAAGGTTTTGAGATAACTACATATGAAATGTCTGCTGCCACTCTAATACAATACACTGGATATGGACATTTTGTTTATAGGCTGCTAATGAGTTTTTTAAATGCAACTTTTCCTTGATTCACCTTCATTGTATTGTATTGGAGTGGAGGCAGAAATCTCTATCTTAAAACCTCACTGAAAAAAAACAACTACCGGTATATGCATAGCTCAAGGTAAGAAGGAGAAATGTCTGCTGTAATTTTGGTGAACTGACTTTTTGAAAAATCACTGTAACCAATAAAGTGCTCCTTCTTTTCAATATAGTCACTGAGACTGAATTGCTGTCTGGCTACATACAGAAACAACAGTTTAAAAAAGAGATTCCTCAAAATGACTAATGGAGAATATATGATGCTGATGGGAATAAATGACTCTTCAGGCTGTGGATGACAGGACTTGGACACTTACAGATGGGTGACAAATTAAATGAAAAACCTGAATAATTAAGTCAAACTCAAGAGGGTCACCCCTGGGGGTGCGCGAGCTGCCTCTAGGGGGTGCGCGAGAGGAAAAATGTAATGGCGGTGCAGTCCTGTCTCCTAAAAATTACGTTCCCCCAAAACTAAAATGCATTCTCAATTACGTTTTACCACGAACGTATTTTCTCCCTGATTACGTTTGTGTTTGACGTACAAATACGCTTCTCATCAACATATCTTTGCTGTACTCTAGTCTTTATGATGTTTCTGTGATCTGCCTCGCCTCTACCCCGCCACCCACCAGTTGTTGCCCCGCGGCTTGTTCCGAGGGCTGACAGACCTGACGATCGGGTGCCTCACGGCGGGGGCGGCTGGAGACCTTGCGTCCCGGCGCCAACGAGTGAGCGCCCGCCACTCGGAACCATAAAACCAAGTCCCGGATTTCACCCGGGGGACATTCTGGAGGTATTGTGACCGGGTGATGTGCCTCGTTGCTGGGGAGGTATGAGCCGAGAGTGGCGGGGTGTTATGGAGGTATATATTACACACAGTGGCGGCTGGTGGAAAATGTTCTAGGTAGGGCCATCCTATCAATTTCAGCAAACATCCCAGTATGATTTAATGCAAAAAAATGTAAGTATCAAACACGCATTATTACTTGGCAGTTAAATATTTAACATGTATTCCAACACGAAAACAATCAGTAAATAACACTTATATAATATAATATAACATGTTCATTTATTGAGATGCCCCTATGGACCTTGTTATAGGAGGTAAAGATCAGGAGAAGTAAACATGAAGTGTAATTATGAATACTGATGTTAAATTAAGCTATGATGAGTTTTCACTGTTAATTTAACATCTCTATTACATGTTGATGCCTCCATGACCAAGTTAAGCAGATGAGACTGAGGACAGCTATGTAGAAGAAAAGATGTTCACTTTGTCTAATATGTAGCTTGACAGAGTTCTCCATGTGTGCCCTGGTGTTCTCATGTTTCCTTACCTCCTCATCCCTCACTCCCTACCCTGGTGTTCTCATGTTTCCTTACCTCCTCATCCCTCACTCCCTACCCTGGTGTTCTCATGTTTCCTTACCTCCTCATCCCTCACTCCCTACCCTGGTGTTCTCATGTTTCCTTACCTCCTCATCCCTCACTCCCTACCCTGGTGTTCTCATGTTTCCTTACCTCCTCATCCCTCACTCCTGTAACTGTCCGTGCTGGATCCGTCCCCGTTGTTTTAAAAAGCTAAATACGTTATTAAGATGACATCATCCAGCTAGTCAAACCTGTCTGGTGTACAGCTAGTACAGAAGCTCCGCATGTACTGCTTCCCTTTCCCGCGAGTCTGCTGTCTGATTGTGAGGTCAGGCTGATCTGATATCAGCTCTTTGGCTGCAGAATCTCCGCCAAAGTTCTCCTCTCAAACGGGTCTTGGAGGAGGAGTGCTCGCCTGTAGAGACTTCTCCTGACGAGAACGTGCAGTGAGGGGGGCCTGATCGTTCTGGCCCCAAGCTGAATCTATTTGAGGGCGCTGATTGGCTAAATTGTATGTCACTCATTTATATCTTGAATCAGCAATTGGCTAAACTGCTTCATAGCCCCGCCTCTTTTGGGCCAAAACGATCAGGCCCCCCAAGCTGCGCGTTCTCAGAGTGTCGAGCACACAGACAGAGAGCACGAGCAGAGAGCACACAGGCGGAGAGCACGAGCAGGAAAAGCATATATTTTGCGCAGATATATTTTACACACATTACTGGGTACATTCCATAGTTCAAAAACACAAATATTGACAATTTGTATAATTTATGATTATTATTATTATTTTTTTGTGTGGCTCATGGTGGGGCCATGCCCCATGGCCCTCTATTGACCAGCCACCACTGATTACAACTCTGTGTTGTTCCCGTGTGTGTATGAGCGCATTTCTGCCGGAGACAGGCGGCGTGTTGTGGTAGTATTGTGACCGCGTAATAGGGAGAAGGAGAGGCGGTGGTGGAGAGGGAAAAATGTTAAAGAGATGGTGGAATGTATGATTGGAGAGAGAGAAGCGAACAAGTTGGATGTGATCCCGGTGTCCAACAACACTGTGTCGCGCCGCCTCGATGCTTTGTCCGAAGACATCCTGGCTACATTAGTCGGTCGCGTGAAGAAGAGTGAGTTTTACTCTCTGCAAGTAGACGAGTCTACAGATGTGACATTTGAATGTCACATTTGAATGTCAGATGAGACATTTGAATGCTTCTGTATTTTCAGAAACGCTTTGCAATTTCAGCTGTCAGCATTCACTCACTTTCTGCAGGAAATGCAATTTATATTCCTTCCGTACATTTATGGACTCTTAACTAGCTCCGTAAGGACTTTAGTGCTATATTGTTTCATTAAAACTTCAAAGGAGTGTGAACACTTTTTTTTCATAAGAATTGTATATTAACCACAAAAGCAAGATTATCTGAGCTGGTGCTCATCTAGTTTTAAAGAGATGTACAGCAGGTAAAATAAGTATTGAACACGTCACCATTTTTCTCAGTAAATATATTTCTAAAGGTGCCATTGACGTGACATTTTCACCAGATGTCGATAACAACCCAAGTAATCCATACATCCAAAGAAAACCAAACAAATAAGTCCATAAATTAGGTTATGTGTAATAAAATTGAATGACACATGAAGACAGGGAGGTGAAAAAAGGCATGGAAAGCCAAGACACCAGCAGAAATCTATCAGTAATTAGAAAGCAATCCTGCCCCTTGTCAGTGCAAATTAATATCAGCTGGTTCAGTCCCAACTGATGGCCTATAAAAAGGTGTCACACAACAAACATCTCATGATGGGTAAAAGCAAAGAGCTCTCTCAAGACCTTTGCAACCTTATTGTTGCAAACAGGAGGATTTCTAAACTTCTGAATGTTCCAGTGAGCACTGTTGGGGCCATAATCCGGAAGTGGAAAGAACATCATTTCACCATAAACCGGTCACGACCAGGTGCTCCTCACAAGATTTCTGACAAATGAGAGAAAAGAATTATCAGAAGAGTTGTCCAAGAGCCAAGGACCACTTGTGGAGAGCTTCAGAAAGACCTGGAATTAGCAGGTACAATTGTTTCAAAGAAAACAAGTAATGCACTCAACATGCCATGGCCTGTATGCACGCAAGACTCCATTGCTGAAGAAAAAGCATGTTGAAGATCGTTTAAAGTTTGCTGCACAACATTTTGACAAGCCTGTGAAATACTGGGAGAATAAAGTCTGGTCAGATGAGACCAAAATTGAACTCTTTGGATACCTAATACACACCATGTTTGGAGGTTAAATGGCACTGCACATCGTCCCAAAAACACCATACCAACAGTGAAGTTTGGAGGCGGGAGCATCATAGTGTGGGGCTGTTGTTCAGCATACAGCACTGGCAAACTTCATATAATTGAAGGATGAATGGAAAAATGTACCGAGACATTCGTGATAAAAATCTGATCTCCCATCTACCAGGATGATGAAGATGAAACGAGGGTGGACATTTCAGCACGAGTTTGATCAAACACACAGCCAAGGAAACTCAACTGGTTTCAGAGAAAGAAAATAAAGCTGCTAGAATGGCCCAGACGATCAGCTGACTTGAATCCAACAGAAAATCTATGGAAAGAACTAAAGATCAGAGTTCATAGAAGAGGCCCACGGAACCTTGAAGACTTGAAGACTGTGGAAGAATGGGTCAAAATCACACCTGGGCAATGCATGTGCAGTTTCTCCATACAGGAGGTGTCTTGAAGCTGTCATTACCAACAAAGGCTTTTGTACGAAGTATTAAATATATTTCAGTAAGAGTGTTCAACCCTTTTTCCCCTGTCATTCCATTTTATTACCCATAACTTAATTTATGAACTTATGTTTGGTTTTCTTTGCATGTATGGATTACTTGAGTTGTTCACATCACTAGCACCTTTGGAAATATATTTACTGAGAAAAATGGTGACGCGTTCAATACTTTTACCCACTGTAAGTTATATTTTAGGAAATAGAATCACGGTCCTGATATTTTTCCACTAAATTAGTTTAAACTGCTTCTAATCTCAGAAAATCTATTTGTAACTTTTTCAACACTTAGTTTGAAGCACATGCCGTGGAAGCAGCCTCTCCACAGTCACTCGTATGTGCCCCCAGGGAGGCACCATGGTCATCACCTGAATATATGGAACATTTTACGTGAAGTTACTTTGACAAATACAGTAAAAAAAAAAAAACACCAATATACACACACTAAGTTCCATCTGTGTCTCACTTGTAATCTTCAAAAATGCCACACAAAGCAAGATGAAAGGCTTTCATACAAGTGCCTTTAGAATCTGTGGGACAACCTAGGTCCTAGATTGTCCCACAGATGCAGCCAGGGTCTTAACATTTCCGTCACACAGTTATGACCCCGTGCAGGACAGCTGGAAAAGGCTCGCTGACATGCAGGAGTTTAGAAGAAACATCTCAGTGGTGGTACGGAGAGTCTTTATGCCATTGGTAGAGCTCAACACCAGACAGCGTCGAGATGTACAACCCAATGTTCATCTCGGGCTTTAAAAACATCTTTAGCTAGTAGTGAGGCGTTTGATGCACAGGAAGCCAAAAACAGTTTTACAACAACATTTATTTAATTTAGAAATTTCAACAAGCCTCCAAAATGTTTAAACTTTACACGAGAAATTGCTGAAAAGAACAGATTGAGACATGCGTCCCTGAATAAAAAACTGTGGCATCTCATTCTATTCTAAAATCTACAATGTTGGAAAGATGAGGAACCCACTGAAGACACTAGTCTGTATTTTTCCCTTCCACAGGATGACGTTGACGGTCTCTCCGACATTCAGCTCAAGGATTACCGTGTTGCTGGTGGTGTCACTGTTATCTGAGCCGGTGAATTCCCAGGCGCTCACTTGGTAATTCCTGTTCTTCACCAGGATGGCTCCTGAAGTGTGACCATTGTAGCCGAAGGTCATGAATGAGAAGTGGTAAACGCCTTTCAGTCGAGCAGTGAAGATGCCTGTTGAAGAGGATGCAATGACATCAATAAGTTATAAAAACATTTGTCCTTACTTGGTTCTCAATACATTTTTCTACTCAACGGAAACACAAATAACCATCATCTTCTCAGTTAGATGATAAGATCGATACCACTCATGTCTGCATGTTAACAATGAAGATAAAGCCATGCAGCTGGTTAGCATACTAGGGAAAACAATTCGCTACCTTTAGTCGAAATGTAACAAAATCACCTTCCAACACAGCCTGAAGCTCGATGGATTTATAAGAGACTTGTGGAAAAGCTTCAGAGGCCGTGGAGGGAAAATTTTGCCACGTTCTGACCATATTACTAAACAAATGTTTCCCAGATGATATCCAATAATATGGCGGATACATTCCATTTTATTAAAGATGCATACTTTCATATCAGTTAATCATTAGTCAGTCTTCTGAAGGTTATGCATCGAGAACATACCCGTTTTACAGTTGTAAGCGAAGCCAACGTTTGTGAAGACGCGGTTATAGATGAGAATATTGTTGGTGCCGTTCACGCCGGGTCCAGTGAACGTATCGTTGGAGTCGATTATAGTTGCAGAAAAGGCCACCTTGGCATTGACTGACGAAAGAAATGCAAACGCTGTTAAATTCAGTTGTGTAAGTTTGGCATCTTGAACCATTACTTACTATACTTTCCCTTACCTTCTGCTTTAAGGCGCATCACCTCTAATGAGAGTTCACTTTCTTCAGTTCTGAGATCTGCAGGAAAATAAAAGTGGCAATGTTGCTTTAAACATACAATTTTACATTCCACATTCATGAAAAGCAGCAGCTCAGCATCTCTTTTTTCGGGGTACAAGTTGCAAAGCTTTTGTTAAGGGATTGGACTATCACGTCGCTCTTGAGACCGTCGATGTCAGCCTTCTGCTGGTCCACTGCAGGTTTCAGCTGTTCGTCAGCATTCCTGAATCCATCAACTTCAGTCTTTTGATCATTCAGTTTTGTGCTGAAAGCTCGAGTCATTATCAAAAGGACATTTTTGCAGTCAATTCATGAAAACATTACTTTTTTTTAAAAAGATAATACAGACTTTTAAAAACTTACCTCCGTTGTCATTTTGTATTTCTGTCAGATTAGCTTCAAGTTGCGTCTCCGTGGCATTCAGCAGGGCTTTGACTTCAAGCTCCCGGGCCGTCGAGTTAAGGTGGGAGAGTTCTTTCTTGTATAGAGTCAGCAGTTTCTGTGTGGCATTGAACGCAGCCCCAGTTTCTGACTCAAGATTTTCAAGTTTCTCTTTTCTCTCCCTTAACTGCCTCTCAGTTGTATCAAGTCTCTCCTCAATGTCACTGATGTTTCCCCCGACTCTCTCCCCGTGTTTGATCAGTTCTCCAACTTCTCTCTTGAGGCTGGCAATGTCAACTTCCTGTTCCTCCAGCTTCGTCTTTGCATCTCTCAACTCCATCTCAGTTTGTGACGCCATCCTTTCTAGGCCCTTTTGTGCGTTTGAAAAGTTTGTCACCAGCCTTTCAAGCGCACTAATGTTGCCGCTTGCAGAATCAAGCTGCAGTCTGGTCCTACCTTCCATAGCGTCAATCCTCTCTTGCAGCAGCATTTGGTTCTCTTCAAGTTTTGTCTGAACATCATCGAGGTGTAAAATGTTTTTGTAATTTGAGCAAAGAGTCGGCATTTCTTGTCCTTGCTCCGGGTCACACCGTCGTCTGTGTGGGAGTTCTGAAGATGCCGCGCCAACAAAAGCCAGAAGAAAAACCACCATGGTGACCATCTTCAGAGATAAGTTAAGGTTCTTCACTTGACCAGTCTGCAAAGTTGGGATTCCTGTGCTACTCTTGTGTGGCAGCTCCTTTTTACCTTTTTTGAGGTGGGCGTGGCAAAGGGTCATCAGCAAAGTGGAAACACCTGAGCTCAGCAACACTGGCAACACATGGGCCCTTTGTGCCAGTGCACTCTTTTAAACACCCTGTTTAGTCTCAGTAGGTCCCTGTCTCCTGCCTGAGACACTCATATGTTTTTTGGTTGACATCATGGTTTGTTTCAACGCCATACAACATTACACACTTTCCACTCATGCACTCACCTGCACTGCTGAATTTACTGATTTCACACGCCGCTGTCAGTTAAGCTTGCCATTTATGTTGCCTTTAAGTTAAGTTAATAATTTGCTTTGTTTCGTGAGTCACTGTCGGTTTGTGACGAGGGTGCAACAAAAGCTTTCTTACATCTAGGGAATGTCCCTCACCATTAACCCACCAAACCTCTCTCTGTGATTTTCTACCATGTGTAGACTTCTCATACTATTCTGACATGTAACGTAACTCAATCCAAACTTGTGCTGGTTCACGCAACAGCTACGCAATGCAAAAAGGAAAACCATCTTTATGATTCTTTTTCCAAGGTAAATGCAGATTCTATGTAAAAATACCTGCCCACAAAATTAGCCCTTTCGAGCAAGAAATGGATAGGGGTCTGTGGTTTTAACATAATTATAATGTCATGCGGTGCTCAAACAAAAAAATCCCATTCTGAACCCCGTATAGTGCACTTTTAATGGAGGCCAATGCGCAGGATTTGACAGAACAAGACGAGAGACGTCATGCAGCAGAGAAATGCCTGAAAGAGATGATCCAAAACAATCAAGAGCAAAATCATTCATTCATTCATAATTGTGTGGAATAAAAAAGAAAGTGCACATAACACTTCGTGTGACACTTCAGTCAAATAATGATGTGAGACAAACAGGCCAATAATCTAATAATACAGTGCAGTTTAGTCTGGATAATCCTGATGAGAGGTTGGGCCAGGCTGGCGTACTGATGACCGGAGTCCGGTTCCCCCTCATGACCTTTCGAGAGGTCAGGGCCATTAACCTGGAGAGCTTCGGAAACAAAGAGGTGTAACTCTATGGTTCAGCGCTCAAGGAATTTGGTTTCAGCCTTCCAGAAACCCAGGATCAGTGCTGGGTCCACCCCTTATGTGGTCGGGGGAGACCAGCTGAACCCAGATGTGGGACAGCGCAGGGAACTGTGGTTTGCAAACTCCTTACGCAGTGGGATAGGTTTGGTGAAGAAGATTGAGTGGAGGAGGCTGGATGAGATGCCAGACAAGCCAAATATCAGGCATGGAGTAGCAGCAATGGTGGGAAAGTTGTATGTATTTGGAGGATGTTACCACTACTGCAAGGATGACATGATGAAATCTGCCAACAGGTAAAAGGACACAACTGGTGCAAAAATAAGCTGTTCTCACTTTGAATAACCTAGATCGGGGGTGTCAAACTCATCTTCACTCTGGGCCACATCAGCATCACGGTTTCCCTCAAAGGGCCGGTTGTAAATGTAACTACTCCTAACATATTGGTAAATAACTGTCTCTGCATTTGATTATTGTTTATTCAAGTGTACAAATATTGTACATAATTATATAAATGTAAAAATATATTTCAGCACATTTGTTATTATAACTTAAATCCTTTTAATTTAGGGTGAAGAAACACACATTACTCTATCAAACTATTAAAGAAAATATCAACCCCAAATGTCAAACAAGTTATTATAATAACTTTGTTCAAAGCTTAAAATCCTTTCAAGGGTGCGTTTGCACAATCCCACGTGAAGTATTTCATCTGTTGTAAAGCCACGTTTAAAGTAGTCTTCAATGTACTCACAACACATTTATATGTCAAGTGTACAGTAACCAGCCAAAGAGTTTGACTCCCCTGCTTTAGATAAAGCAAGGGGTGCTAGTCCTTACTTTCTTTTCTACTGGATTATCGTCAACAATTTCCCTCTCCACTGGCTTTCACTCTGGTTTGTTGTATTTAGTTCGTCTTTGTGTTAATTTACCTTATAGTTGTGTAAAATAAACTTATTTTTAGTTACAACCTGTGCTTGGCTGTGACGATACCAAATCATCTGCACACTTTGACTCCTTCTGTGTCAGTATCAGTGACATACTCATTTTGTATGTGAGGATATATTACATAATTAAACTCACTGCTGTTGTGATATTTTGGTCAATAAAGCTGACATTATAAAAATGGACCAACAGTCTGCCTCTTTGCTTTTCAATATCTAAGTCCCGATTCTTAAAACGCCGCCATCGTAAATTGGATTATTCTAGCAGATAAACATATAAAAAAAGAAAAATCCAAGGTAATTCCAAACAAACGAGAATGAATGATTTAATCCATGCTTTTCTTTGGCTTCAGGAATATACAATGTCCAGTATGTATAACATAGTTACTTACAAAACATGTTTCAAACACCATGAAGGTAAAAAGGTCGTGGTAAAGCTTCGAATTCATGGCCTGCTTCACTGAATCACATCAAACAGTGCAGTTCTACAGAAAGCCAAGAACAAGGGAAAACCAACTAACGGAAATAAGCCTGATGTCCTGAAGGATGTGTTTGTCTCAGGTTGGTCAGCTCTAACAAGAATGACTCACACCAATTTCACACTGACAGCAAAGTGAAGAAATGTATTTATTCCTTGCTTGGTACCAAAGCAATAATGTGGCGTGTAATGTTGGGTTGTGAGGGACAATGACTGGTCCAATCATCATGCCTCAATACCTTTCTGTCTGTTCCGTCCGTCTCTTACACTTCACTAATGGCTCAGAATATACATGTTTTTGTACAGTTGGTTACACATCGTTCTGAATTTGTTTTTTCAACACTCTTCATTGAGCAAAACATCAGTTGATAACTTTTTATTGCTTTAACACAAAATGCATTAAAAATCAACATCTTTTTTAATTTCTCAAATTGGTTCACTCATACGCAACCTCCAAATCCGTGAATGTCCCCTTTGTGCATGCTCGCATACTGTTTGAAAAACAACTTTTCAACTCTTCAAATAAGTCTATAATTTGCTACATTAACATCTAAAAAACAAACATAAATATTCATTTCATTCCTGAATTATGAAAGACTTGTGCCCGCTGAGGAAAGGGGTCAGAGCGGACATATGGTGTGACCTGGATGAAAACTTGTGGCCAAATACAGAAGGGTTCACTCAGACTGCTGTATATTTATATCTGAGGCTGTCCTAAGCATGCATGTGTAGTGAACACATTTGTTTTGTACTGAATCACTAGAATGACTTAAGTTTCAGAAAATAACGCCAAGCATGTTGTTTAAGAGAACTGTGAGAAGTTTTTACAAAGTGAGCTCAGTATAGAGAAATCAATGTGACCAATTGTGAAAAAGTGAAACAAGACAGACCAGGAAGGCAGCAAGGTTCCAGAGACCCTGTTACAACATACGTCCCTCAATCCCTCAGTTTGCATTATTTGCAAGAACAAGTCATTGCTGGGAAACAGGACAGGGGTGTATACTTGATGCAGCAAGACGCCCCTCAAGTGTGTTGCCTTTAATAGAACAGAGGCCGGCACCAAAGTGAGACTGAACTTTGGCTTTCTGTCATCAGCAGGATTCATCAGTCCCCCCCCCCCCCCACCTCACAGAAATGAAAGCTGTTCCACTATAATTTGGAACAGCCCTATTGAGCCATTTTAGTGTTGAAATGTGGATGTAAATACATTTAGGGACACAATGTGTTAGCCACAAAATGGTGACAATTGCATGTTTCAACACAACAGCTCTGAAAAAACAGCTGTTAAGAAGCAAACGCTCACAGCTTTATTTGCCTGACTGCAATTTCCAAATACAGACACGCTCTCTGCACAGTCCAGCTGTGGGTCACTGCACTGTGTGAAGGTGGCATGGTATGAACCGACTTTCTGTGTGTCAGATACTGAAAACAGGCGTGTTCAGATTATATGCAGATAAACACTATGTTCAAAATTACAACCCAGTCACATGCTCACACGCAAACATTTTAGGCTCACAAAGAAAGAAAGTTGTCGTCTGTCGGAGGCACAGTTCTCTCTGCCTGAGGAAATGAGAAAGTAAAGGTTCACATTGTAAAGTTCAGTCCAGTTTGATAGTGCTCAGCGTTCCAGAGGTTTATGGGAGAAAACCAATTTCCAGTCAATAGTCTGTTGAGTTTGTATCCTTCAGTCTACTTTGACCACACTGTAGATCTTGGTAACAAACCAGAAACAGGCAAAGAAGCCGATTGCACCTGAGGATAAACAAGATATATTTTATATTATATCACATCACGTTGTTCTTGACCAATGTATACACATGCGAGGATGAGAGGCAGTGGAGCTCCACCAATGAATCAACATTCTTTAGCACTGTAACTCTCAACCTGTTGCAATGTCACGACTACTGTTTAATATTACAGCGTTTTAGAACTCAGCAGACTTGATCCAAGGCTAGTCCAATGCATTTCTAATTTAGTCGTACTTATTTAAGCGATATGCATTCTTTTCTTTTCGTCAGTTTTATTAAGCCACGTGTAGGCATGTTGCTGTTTTATAAAATCCAGAACTGCCACAGTGAGACAGACATTGATGTAGAACTGTTTGCATATGAACGTGGAGAAGCTCTTATAAAAGCCCACTGTAGCCCACCTGCCCAGCAACAAACAGCAGACAGAGGACTGAACATAGTGGAGCATCTAGCAGCTACAGAGAGTTGGTGGAGACCAAACCAGAGCTAAAGGAAGAGTGAATATTGGACTTGGGTTTGATAGATTATAGATTTTATATATTTATATATATTTATACATATATACATATATATATACACACACACACACACACACACACACACACGCACACACACCAGTTGTACACATTTTCAACTGTAAAAATGATTGAAGTCTGTGCAGCTAGACAAGACTTGATGTCCTCTGCCGCTGGATACCGTTTTACTGTAATATATCATCAATCGGTAAAGGACTAATGATCTAGAAATGGCACCTCCATCCTGACAGCACCCTCCACCCTCTAAACTGAGAGCTCTCCTTTTACCCCAATAATCTATTTTGTAGCTGTATGCAGTAGAAAGATGACAGCCACGACAAACAAAAATGGCAAAATACATCAACAATTATCCTTCCCTTCTTTTTCATATACTGTACGTACCTGTGAATAAGAAAAAAATGAGAGCCATAATCATGGTGTATCCGAAGTACAGGATGGTGCTGGCCAGTCCTGTGATTTGCAGCTTAGAGAAGAAGTAATGAATGGCGTAGACCAGGAAATAGACAGCAGTGAAGCCGCTAGTCAGGAAGGAACGCCACTGCCAATGGTAGTCCTGTGAAAATGAAAACAGCCAGAGTTGAGATGTAAGGGAGGAAACACTCAGTTTTGTAAATTGAGGCCCTGACTGAATGGGTTGAAAGAGTGAGTGCCCCCTGTTACACAGAGACTGGTTTCCAGAGCCATGAACCACCTGTCAATGCCTGCGAGTGTTAAATCAATCACAAGAACACAGAAGTCAGACCAAAATCAAATCTAAACCATAGAATAGGGGGCAGCATTCCACCTCTACTGGATTCATACAATCTAAATGAAACCAATTACTTACAATGAATAATTTAATTCATATAAAAAAAGCCAACTACTAACAAACAGCAGGGGAAGAATACATAAAGTTTAACCCAACTGCTGAAATGATGTGGGAGCCGGTCAAAATAACACTGCTATCTCATAATCTTCTCATGTGGCGTCGGCCTATAGTTAACTGAGCCAGCTTTGTGTTGACAGTCTGTGTACGTTTGGATAGTTTATTACTGGCCAAATAATAACACAAAACAATGCTGATGTTGACATTTTCAATTCAAAAACGTTTTGCAAAACGATGCACTCTCAGGTCAAACGCTCTAGGTCTTCTGTCAGTCCCACGCACACGATTTAAGACCCGTGGTGACCGAGCCTTTGAGGCAGTGGCCCCGAGGCTCTGGAATGCTCTGCCTGCAACTCTACGCCTCGCAGATACTGTGGATACTTTTAAACGCCAGCTCAAAACCCACCTGTTTAGGCTGGCGTTTGTGTAAAAGTAAACCCATGTCCTAGACCTGCTCTTAAAATATGTTTTACAGTTTTATTTTATTTTAATTTTATTCTTTAACATTTTTTATTCACTCTGTGTAGATAATTTATTGACCCTAGGGCCACATTGTGTTTTTTATGCTTTTAAATGTCTGCTCTGTTAAGCACTTTGTGATAGTACTGTCTGTGAAAAGCGCTATATAAATAAAATTCATTCATTTTAATTTCAGACCTTTAACATAATATATGGTAATGCTTTAATTGTGCCGTTTACCTCAGCACATAAATGGAAGTAGCAAAGCAGGATGGTGGCCTCAGAGCAGGTGATGACCAGGATGATGAAGACAAGGAAAAGGAAGCCAAACATGTAGTACATCTGATGTGACCTGGAGGAAAGGCAGAAATATGTCCTTAAATGGACTACAGTAAAGACAACAGATCAAATATATCACTGTATGAAAATTCATCATATTGTTGGTTTGCCAACATATTTGGTGATGGCATTGATAGATGCAGTAGATTTTTTTTAAAGACTATTTTCTTTCTGCATTTTTGCCTTTATTGGATTTTCTATGACATGCAACAAATGTCCCCGGCTGGTTAGAATTTAACCCCTTGACATGTCATTCATGTCTAGTTCTGCAAAATTAGATTATTCAATTGGGGTTATCATATACTCTGTCAACGTTGAAGTTGATGAAAAGTCAGGTAATTTCTCTTAATGAGCAACTTTTCAGTAATAGAAAAATACAGTTAATTAGGATAATATGTCCCACTATAATCTAAAAAAACAAGTATGAACAATGTATTTATGCTCGAGGCACTTCAGAAGTACAGTATGAAACAACTATTTTACAAAAAGGTTATACTTGATTGTATTCTGTTCTATTTGTCATATACTTTTCTCCCAATCAAAATCTGTTTCTGATTAGGTGAGAAGTAAATCAATGGAGTTGCAGAATTGTGCTTCTTATTATATCTAGAAGGGCTAGTTTTAATACCTGTTAATGTGTTTCAGGCTTTCAGAGGTTGCGAGTCGCATCACCATTTCAGGATTCCCCACAGCTCTGACTAAAAACAACTGAACTGATTCCATACAAAAACTGAGCTGGCAAGTTGTGTTTAGACTTTCTATGACTAATAACAGTTTCTTTATTCTCACCAGATGGAGTTTAATATGAAGAACAGCTGAATAAATATACATCCAAAAGGCAGAATTCCTCCCATGATGATACCAGGGAAAGGCTTTGTGTAGAATGACTGCTCTGGGACTTGGCGAGGAATCTGATTGGTCCGCACTGGGTGCTCAATACCCTTAAACAATCAGTCACAGTGTAGAAAGAGAAGAGAATTAAACATGGGTACACCCTGAAATAGTTACTCAAAAGAAAATGATGACAGAATGCATTACTTATAAATGGATGTACGTTTATATTTACTTACTGCCTTCTTGAAGCCAAAGTATGCTCCTATAAAGGTAAGAGGCACTGAGATACAGAACCAAAGAGCCAATATGGCCACCAGGGTTCCAAATGGCATGGCTGCTGAAGACCCTTCACCCCACAGGATCAAGTTCATTACAAAGAAATCTGCAAATACCACCCTGAGCAGAGACAGAGGATGGTAAATGAAGCAGTGTTCCTCTCATGTAGTAACCTTCTACCCTGGTGTTGTGACCATTATTATGTTCAGCGTTTGAGTCAGTCTTACCCAGGACAGAGAAAGGCTGTCAGCAGAACGTTGGTCTTCCACTTCTCTCCTCCAAAAGCTGTCAATTAACCAAACAAAGACAAAGAAGAAAAGGATTTATAGAAATCAAATCAAACTGGATGAGGAAAATAATCACTAGCTGCAGCCCTACCTGGAATAATTTTTCTGCGTATTCTTTTTTTCCGTCAACATAAAACTAGTGCTGGGCAACGATTAAAATATTTAATCGCATGGATGTTTTGCGATTAATTGAGATTAATCGCATTGTTATGGCAAAGTTCAATAATGAATTATAAAGTAGTGTATTGCGCACTTTTATTTTAAGAGTACTGCTGTATGAACTAAAGGGCAATAACATTTGGTTCACGAGATGCAGGTAGCATGTTTCATACTTAATTTGAATATAATTCACACTTTGTTGGCATCTTATTCTGAAAACCGGATGTTGGTCTGAAGAAACCGGATGTTGTCTCACGTTAATCTTTCCGCTAACTTTCAAAGTCCTTCGCTCGCTCCCGATCTGTGCCGTTTAAATGCGTTTACGGTGAATGTCAGCATATAGGTGCACTAACATGTGAGTGTCTGCTGAGTTGACCACGGAGATCTGAGTGTCTGCTGACTTTACCGCAGCGATGTACAGTCGTCTCCAGGGAGAGCAGCAGAAGTCGCCTTTTCTCTACGGCAACCCTGAAGGGACATCATATCTCTGATACAAAACCATAAACATGAGACAGTCTGACTGTAGGATGTTTGCTGGCTTTTATCCCACTGTTCTTGTCATCCTCTTGTTGTTATGTATATGTATCGTCTCTTGTCTTTCAGTTAAAAAAAAAAAAGGTTTCATCAAAAAATGCGTTAACGCGCGATAAAATAATTGGCGGCATTAATTAATGAATGCATTAACGCGAAATTAACGTGTTAACTTGCCCAGCACTACATAAAACACTTCCCTTTTTCCTCTCTCACTTACATTTGTAGAGGCGAGCAGCCACATATCCAGCAGGAGTTCCCAGAAGAACCCAGAGAACCACAGCACATGTCATCAGAGCCCCACGGTTCGCAGGAGAGAGGAACCCAAGACAGGCAAAGACTGGAGAATACATTTTTACATTTGGCGTTCGGAGAAGTAAGGTCCTACTGATACTGGATCGTTTAGGTTAAATATTGATAACATTTTTATGGAGACAAATCATTTCAAAAACATAGAACATCCACAGAACTATGAGAAAGGTGCAGGATTAGCATTGTTTTCCCAACAAAAATATTATGATTGTGTATAATAATGTTTAAAATTTTGATGGTTCCAAAATGAATGTTTTGTATATCTCCGTGGAAGACATCTGACATTTGGTTCCAGATTCTTACAAGGCTAGTGAGCCAATAGTACAATGACGGCAGCATCACGTGGCATCTTTGTGTTGTCAGTGATCAAGCTGCCAGTTAGTGTGGCAAAAACGGATAAATGGCTAAGTTTGATAAAAAGCGCACCACTTAACACTAGTTCAGCTACAAAAGGAGTCAGTCTCTGCCATGCCTGGCCTCACTGACACTGATGTCTGAATGTCTTGAATAAATACAGTTGTTTGAAGGAGATGTTTTCACAACAATAAAAAATATATAATAAAAAGGGAATTGTGACCCGTTTAACTTCCTAACACTATCTCCAAGTAGTTTAGAATACATCATTATACCTACTCATGCCAAGATTTATTTTGATTAATTTCCTAATCATTTGAATTGTGTGTTTTTCATGGAAATTATAGATGACGATCGATAACTACAAAAGGATAACATTTAGCAGTTTTAACCGTCTACACTGACTTCAGGGCGGTTGAAATGATTATTGGGATGGTGGTGAAAAAAAAGTAGACTGGAGGCGTGTATACCAGCTGCTATAACAAAAAAAAATAACAAAAAAACAATCCGTATCAGCCGATATGGCTCATTAACGATCGGCAATTGTATCAGCAGCAAAATAACGTGATCGGGGCTTCTCCCTATTTTTCTCATGATCTGATCATTGATTCAAAACAGTGATAGGATCCAAATTGGGAGTTTTATGATCCTCTGCAACTCAACTGAACACAGTCTTACTACGCCATTGTGCATCTGTATAAACTGGTGAAATTAATCAAAAAGTTAATTTATTTGAAGATAAATTTCATTGTTCTCTGGTGCACAAACTTTGCAATGGAGACACTGATTCTAAATGACCACAACATATTTTACCGATATGTTACTGATACCTTGATATCTGGGATAAGCTCATTTTGGCTGGACAATTTCTAGAATTTAACTTAAATATTAGGGTTGGGGGATTTGTTTAAAACCTAAATATAAATATTTCTAACTATGTTTAAATCAGTGTATAATCAACTGAAACTAAGAATTGTTGTGTTTTCCTTAGCTGAGAAAAAGCCATTTATATCTACGTCCTGTTGCACCTCCATATTTCTACAGCAGCCCAGAACGGCTGGCGAGAGCTATCTGCGTTTGAAGGTAGGGATGTTTACCTAAACACTGTATTAAACGGCACCGATCCTAAATTATTAAAGATTGTAGTATTTATAAGCGCCGACATTACTGTTTTTTAATTTAATGTTTAGATGCAGCTGTGTTGACGGGAACTACGCTCGTTACTGTACGTGCAATAAAGTATTTGTGAGTAAAAAGCCAGAACTTTATCAATACATCTCTGCAACAAGAACGAACATGACGGGCAGAAAACAGGAGGAATGACTGATACTGACGGACGTCTATGTTCTTCTTCTTGCAATCTGCAACTCACCAGTAGATGTCACTAAATCTTACACACTGTTGCTTTAAGACAGGGGTCGGCAACCTTTACTGTCCAAAGAGCCATTTTGCTCTATTTTCCACCAAATACAATTCGTCTGGAGCCGCAAAAGCCATTTGATATCACAGCTTATAAAGTTGTACATATAGTTACATTATACATACAAAAACTATAGTTTGTTGTAGTTCTGAAAATATAGAACAAGAATAAAGACAATTCTTGACATTTTATTGCAATTTTACCTGATATAACAATATCTAACTCTTATGAAGAGGAGAGTTTGCTGCAGCAGCTGAGGAATAGCTCTTTGTCGCTCATCTCCAGTGTGATACTTTTCAGCACATGCTGTGTGCATGTTCTGGAAGCATACAGGTAAGCCAGCATCGTTGGCAGTGAAAGCAAATGAATACGTCCACGCAGAGTTAAACTCTCTATTTTCCTCCGTGACTTTTCTTTTTTTGGGGGTCTGAAAATCATGATGAGCCACCTGCAGGGAAAAGCGCTTGACAGGTGTAGGGGATTTAACTGCCTGTGGGAATAATTGACATAAGATTCTGTTCATTCTTGCTTATAAATTATATTCTCTCTGAACACGTTTCTCTTTTTGGAGAGCGTCATGTGAGGTAACTTCTTCGATTAGCGCAATTTCCCTGCTCTTCTTTCTATTTCCTCGTCTCTCCCCCGTGTGTCACGGTGTGTGTAAACCTCGCTGGAATCAGGAAACTTGTCAGAATACTCATGTTTGATTGGCTGAGCTGCATCAGGTGATGTGATTTGCAATGCATTGGTCGGTGTGTTTCCTGCACCGCCAAACAAGTGCTGTAACGGCTGAATAAGAGGCGCCGGTTAAAATTTGAACTCTGCCCAATATTTATAATTCCGGATTATCTATCGGTTTTTAGTTCCTGGGTCCGGATCCGGTGAGCCAGTTGGGGACCTCAGGGAGCCGCAACAGAGAGGCTAAAGAGCCGCAGGTTGCCGACCCCTGCTTTAAGAACTACACAATGTAAATGTTCCCTGAGTTGTCCTGAAGAGAGGCAGGGCGGTACATAAGATATTTGTGCAATTTTACACCATTTTTCAAAGCCGGAACAATAGACTTTTTGTAATTATTTGAAACCATGAGATGTTGCATGTTTTGTATTTTAACAAGTTGATTAGGCAAGGCGAAGAGTTAGGCCTGGAACCCCTGAATCTATGACTATTTTTTTAAATTCTTATAAACAATTATGAAGATTAAAAAGACATACAAAGGGTGACGAAGGTCATAATGAAGATCTGGGTTCCAGAGCCGAGGAAAACAGACAGCAGCATTCCCTTCCTGGGAGGTCGGAAAACATCTCCATGGACCAACTTCCACCCAAACTCCTCCTGAGCATCCTCCTGGAGAACAAGATAGATGAACAGATATGACGACAACACATCCCTAATGTCCATCATCATTGTGTCACGTTCTAGTAGTGCCATAACTGCCATGTCTGATTATGTTGAATATGATAGTAAATATATAGTTAGTTCATCATTGCTGTAACTATGAACTTTGAACTATTTGCAAACTTTTAGACCACAGCTTAATTTCCTCAATCAGAAGTGATCCACACAGACAGGTACTCACCACAGAGTCCATCTGATTGTATCGGGCAATATCTTTATGCAGAGTCCTCAGCATGATCATTGCTACCATTCCAGACAGGAACAACACAATCACCATCGAGTTCATTATGCTGGGGATGAAAAAAAACACCCAAGCAAAGTTAGTTATGGCTGTTTAACTAATTTGGTTCATTTCTTAATTCATGTTGTATCAGTGGATTGTCTCTGTACTTTGAGACAACAGGTCAGCTAATAGACACCAGGGTTGATCAATGGTTTAAAGACACACAAACTGCTCAAAGTGAGAGCATGCAGCTTAGAAAATCTAGCAAAGAAGGACCCTATTGCTTAATAAGATCCAGATGCTTGCTTTCTCAGCACTTCCACATCTGTCCCTGCATGCTCTCAAACCTTGACGTGTAAACTGATTACCACTTGACTCTGTGTCAACAAATTTTGTTCATGAACTTCAAAACATCAGTGGCAGAAAATGCATGAACATAGGCTCAAAACCACAATTACTTTGAGCAAACAAAAAGCATTCATACATGTTTCCAGAGTTGCAAATTATGGCAAAAAAAGGATGTAGAATGTATGTCAGTGTGTGTTTTGAGTCTTACCTGAACCACTGGATGTTGGTGTGAGGCATTGACTCCAGGATGTAGTCCCATCTAGATGCCCAACGGATATCCGTGTCTTCCTACAGACGCAAACGTACACACACTGTTTACATAGTTACGTCCCTTTACTGCATGCATGCATGCATGCATGCATACATACATACATACATACATACATGCATACATACATGCATACATGCCAGTAGATATAGGGTGGTGCCCCAAGGTGAATTTAATGAGTTAAATGTATTTCCTCAGTATAAATACTGGGAATTTCTCTACTCTACATCTTTTGTACCAGTTACACTACATATTTTTGTGCATTGTGTCAATGTATTTACACTACAGAGAAGAATGTTGAAACCAGGCAGAGCACATGCGTCCAACCGATTACAGTTGTGTGCAGTTCAAGACGCAATGGCTCTCCAAAGCCCTGGAGAAAAGCTTTTAGTTAAGAAAAGAAAAAAAGATTGGTAAAATCACGTTTTTGCACTGCACTGGTCCCATCTTTAATTTGAAATGTCTTTAACAAGCATAACTACATGAGTGTCATTACATTTTTTACTTCCTCCACATTCCAGCATGGGCAATTTTCAGTTTCTAGCCAAGGTCTTCTTTAGAGCCTAACAAAACAGCATAAACACAGACAGCACAATTGTACTAACCACAAAGTTGACAGAGTAAGTGTATGGGATCTCAAACACTCCTGTGTGTTTGTTTCTCAGGAACTTTGGCCCCCCAGAACAAGCAGGGCTATCTTCATTAGAGTTGTCATAGCTGGATGGAGAAAGTAAGACAAAAGAAAAAGATTAAAGAAGTAAAGTTTACCAGTTCATTTGCATATTGAGATCTGATCACAATGCAGGCAGGACCTAAAAGAAGGCTAATGAATACCTTAACATTCTACTAGTCGGTGGAACGAATGGCTTTCATACCAGTGGCCAGCACCAGAGTTGCATCCCTAAAAAGTTCTACAGTTGACCCAAATGTAAAACTACCCCACATTGAGCTGAAGTCAAGCTCCAGAATGCTTCTAACAAATGTTTTAAAAGGTTTCAACTGAACAATGAAACAATATAACCAATGCACAAATATATATGCAATATAAAGGGTGCAGATGACATCAGGATGACAAAACTATATAACAGGTGGATGTAATATTAATCATCTGTGAGGTCACTGGTTCAGGACAGCTCCATACCAGCTAAAACTGTCACCTTTTAGGTTCAATCTTAGCAGCAACCAATCGAGCTCCCAGTTGTTCATTCTCAACGATGTGGTAATGGATGGTGATGTCCACATGGTTAAAGATGTAAAAAGCATCCTTCTCAATAAAATTAGACTGGAAAAAAAAAATTGAGACACAAAAGGTTCAAAGCACAGACAGGGTTATAATGTGGTATTACAGTAACAATGATGTGTAGGATATGAAGCATTCTGACATTGTGGGCAGAAACAAATGCAAAATGACACTGTGGCAGACAGTGATCCATGCCGCTGACCCGTTTCAACCCCACAGCAAATCTGACAGTATTTAGTAGCTGCCAACAGTGTCAGTGTCACAGAGACCACTGTCTAATTTTCTCATTTTAATACAGATTGAATCTTGTAAATTACTAGTCTTTTGTGAATATGCTGGATTGATTAAATGTTAGTTATACTGTTGAAGAGGGCTTTGCGTGTGTCCATGTGCAACCTACTCACGTTGACCACGCAGGCATCTTTGGGTCGACCTGCTTCTGTGACGAAACAGCCAATAGGGAAACCAGGATTACAGAACTTCTGTCCATCTTCAACATCATAGCACCAAGTGACTGGCATGTTATCCACAATCCTTCACACAGACACAAAACAAAAGCCTGTGATGCTCACTAATGTACTGACAACAGCGTACCGAACTTGGTCTTTTGACACGACACATGCCAGAGACTTACTTATAAGATGTTATGACGATAAAAAGTATCTGCAGACACATTTACTAACACAATAGCACCAAGTGTGTTATACACTTACCTGTTTAACACATCCCTTAATGTATTTCCATATGGATTCTCACATAAGCATTTAAGTCCACCTCACATTTGACACCACCACATCACCCACCACCACTATACCACTATATGGATCAATTTTGTTTGTTGTTACATTTTTAAATCACCACGTTTGTTTGTAATATACTCCCGCCTTTTTTATTTATTCGATCCACTACCAGACCATCTCTTGCCCACGTCCTGACGCCGTCTCACTCCCTTCTTCCTCTCCTTGCAGTTCTCCTACAACTGCTAACGGCCAGTGGAAACACTGGGTGTTTTTTGAAATTTCATCGTATTGGATTGTGATGTTTAATAAAACAATAATTCTCATTTTTACAGAAATGCTTGAAGGCATCATAATGCAAGTCAATGCAACCTCCGTTAACATCAGCTGTTAGTTCCGTTATAAGCAGGATTGTGATGGGGAGAGACTGACGGCAGACGACCCTGTCACTGTGATTACTCTGAGTAGCATGCATGGCAATAGATTGCAATATAATAAGTGTCTCGTTAAGTTAGTTGTTCCAAATGTTTTAAAGAGTGTTTAAAGTCTGTGACATCAACGTCTGTGCTGCTGTTTGCCAAAGTAAAACTATCATGCGGCACATGTGAGTAAATGTGCAAATAATCGGAAATATGAGACTGACCGGCAGACGATCGATCGGTGCATCTTTAGTTAATGTACAAATTCAAAGAAATTTTCCTCAAGGTGGGAGATATCGCACACACAAGAATGGACCGGACGGACGAACAAATTAACCCGAAAACATAATGCCTCAAGCCACGGAAGCACGGACCTTCAAAGTCCAAATTTTAGCCACCTAGGACAAAAACTGTTCAGTTGGAGTTTATTGAATTATTTCAAGCTGCTTAGATGTTGCAACATTTCTTGTGTACTTTAGTCCAGTTTGATATGTTCTGTTGTTGTATTAGTTCACTTGTGGAGCTGTTGAAACTATGGCTGAAACACTGCCAGTTTTATCTGCATCTTGCCTCCACTCATATCTACTTTTGTCCAGAGGGCTGTGCTGTTGCAGTATTTATACCTTGCCTGATGAATCACAGGGATTGTTTTACAACTCAGACTTCTCATAATCCCATGGCTGTCTCACACCTTCAGGGTTCCCACGCTTGCCTTGAAAAACATTTCCATGCTACCTCCTGATTTTCCAGGTACCATATTAAGTGATGATCTATAGGCCCCTGAAGCTTTCCGCCCCCATCCGCGCCCCCCTCCTCTCACACACACAACCCCCTAGGACACCTGACTACTTACTTGATTTAAAAGATGTGCCAGTCAAGTCTACATTGTAAATGCTTAGAAATGATGTCTTATTGATGATATCAATGCATGAAATAATGCAACAAGCTGTAGATGAACAACAAACGTGTTTTGTAGACCCAGACAGCCAGAACCTCACTGCACCGACTGTCTCCTAAAAATTACGTTCCCCCAAAACTAAAATGCATTCTCAAATACGTTTGACCAAAAACGTATTTTCTCCCTGATTACGTTTGTGTTTGACTTATTACATTGACGTATTACAAATACGTTTCTAATCAACATTTTAACACCACCACCGCCTCTCCTTCTCCCTATTACGCGGTCAGAATACTACCACAACACGCCGCCCGTCTCCGGCAGAAATGCGCTCATCCAGGCCGCGCAACGAGGAACATTACGCGGCTACAACACCTCCACAAAGGCCCGCGTGTAAAATCCGGGAGTATTTGTCATACGTCAAACACAAACGTAATCAGGGAGAAAATACGTTTTTCGTCAAACTTAATTGAGAATGCATTTTAGTTTTGGGGGAACGTCATTTTTAGGAGACAGGACTGCACCATTAGACCGCCATTACATTTTTCCTCTTGCACACCCCCTAGAGGCAGCTCGCGCACCACACTTTGGGAATCCCTGCTCTACAACATGGGATCATCCATTTCTATCTACAGTAAAAGCTGTTCACATGTAAAGGGATTTTTATAAACTCATCTTAATTCTGTGCTCAATAGTTTCATTTTATTACTATTTTACACATCATCCAATACAATTTTCCAGGACAACTGTTTCAATTTCCATGTAAGTGTTAACTTTTGCTCAGTTTCCATGACTTTTCCAAACCTGGAAAATGAAAAAACAAATTCCATGTTTTCCAGGTACCGTGGGAACCCTGACCTTGTGATCTGAAACTCATTGTGTTGGCTGGTAACACACTCAGGGGGACAGTACGCTTCCCTTACTACTCCTTCCAACATAAAGTTAGGACAACTGATCAAACCAACTCATATAGTTTCTACTATTTATCAAAATGAAGGTTGACCAAAATTACAAGTTTTCCACATCATACAGTTTTTTGGTATATGTAAGTCTTTAAAGATTTGGTTGCATTTCCTTACTTTATGATATGTGTATGTCAGTGAACCATACATACCAGTGATGCTGGTAGTTGAGTAACATGCCTTTCTTGAGGAAGTCCAGTTTGGCTTTGTCTAATGGGTTGTTGGTGTTGTAGGTTCTGGTACACACCTTCTGACACGCCGCAGGTTTCTTAAACTCAAACTGACACACAGGACATAGTTAGTATGTGTGTGCTCTTTGACACCGTAACAACTGGGTTTTGTTTGTTTGCCATCACTATTAAAAATCATTCTCCACTGTGCTACATTTACAACTACCGGTAAACTCATTTGAAAATATAATTTTTGTTGACATTGTATTATGTCTCATTGAAAGTGATTATCTGGATAGTTTTGTTTCAAACACTGACCAGAATTTCAGCATGATAGCAATTGTTTGCTTAAGTATGCCTTATTCTTAACCCCTAACCTGTAATGTTATTCATTAGCCTGGTGAGGACTTGGGAAAGTTGTTGCCTGTTCAGTCTTAGGGGTGGGTGACAGAACAGAATTTTTTAGCACAGAATCTTCGGGGAGTTTTGCGGTGACGTTTTTATATTAGGGTACTACAAAATTTTAAAAAGGATACTACACACAAAACATGAATCTACCAATCTTCACTCTATTGGCAATGTAAGGGAACATATCTTAAGAGAGTAAAGCATATTTAAAAAAAAAAAAGCAAATGTGTTTATTGGCTTCAAATAAGAATGAAAATGAGGTCTTGACCAACATGTGTTTTGGAAGGAGGACCCTGCCCCATAATGTAATTGTAATGCAATTCATTTGTGGTTTACCGCCCACCCCAGTCAGCCTAATATAGTCCTAGATCTTAAAGTCCTTCATTTTTAACGTCACATTCAGGAGGCCAGGTGAGCAACTTGGGATTCAGTGTCTCGCTCAAAGACATGCGGACAGGAGGAGCCAGAGATCGAACTGCCAACCTTGTGATTAGAGGAGGACCCACTCTATCCCCTGAGCCCCCCAGTTGTCTCAGCTATAATCCAATTTTCTGTACCTGGCCTAAAAAGAGTAGATTGCATCTGCAAACAACAACCTTCTGTGTGTATTTTGTGTATGTAAACATTGCCACTGAAAGACTTCATTGAAGGAATTCAACATCCCCTCAACAGTGAAGTGAATGAGTGTTTCAATGTTTGCTGCTGTAAAAGTGTGTGTGTGTGTGTGTTTCTGTAGATGTGTGTTACCTTGTATGGTGAGGGTTCGATCCTCTCCCCAAAAAGAACCTGGCCCAGATTCTCCGATGGACGTTTCATTGTTTTCTCTGAGCAAAAGTCGAACCTACGCAAACAGGAGGCAACTGTTTAAAATATTGGGGCAGAAAACATTAAAAGCTAATTTAATTAACATTACACAGTAGATTTCCAGATGAGAGAACTCAAAATGGATAAGACATAGAGGCTCTCTGCTTCCATTAGTACATACACACTGTTGAAACTCCCTTGAATGAAATAATACAACTGCTGCCGTGTTGTTTTAATCACGCTGAAATTATCATCATGCTTTCAACAGTTCTGATCATTGTTGGAAATGAATTTTTATTATTCCAAAATCTACCAGCCACTCAATACATTACCATTTCTATTTTTGGCTGCTGAGTGAAGCAAATCTACATCCAGACAATAATGGTTTTCATAACCAGAATTTACGATTTACATTAAGTCTCATGTGATTAAAGCCATGAAAATAATAAATTAAAGAAAAGAGTAAACTTATCGCATAAGTAAAGGTGTTCTCTGTTACAGTTTATGCATTTAATGGCTCAATATTTACCTATTTATCCACTTTAGCTTTAAACTGCAACAATAATTCTATAATGCTTTTGGACAAAAATAATGCACAGAGAAGCAAGTTGTGCAGCCTGAGGGAATAACTCAAAAGGGATAAAATGAAAAAAAAACATACATAAGCTACAACACAGACACATTGGTACAGTGTTAAGCACCTTGCACTTACGCAGTATATTCATAAGGCAGAACAGACTCCACTGAATCCAACCTGTTCACAAACAGCTCAATGGTCGACTAGAATTAAACAAAGCAGACAGACACATATTAGCAAGACAGGAATATTGCTTCAATCAGTCATTTTCATGTTGTTAGCTATTGATTCTTGATTGCTTGGTATTGGTCTTTTTTCACCTTGTTGAGAGGACATTGCAATAACATTTTAAAAACTTAACAGCTATGCGTCTTTTCCAGAAACAATGTTCTAGATCAGTGGTCGCCAACCCGTCGATCGTGATCGACCGGTCGATCTCGGAGACTTTCCCTGTCGCTCTCCAAAATACAATACAAATTAATTCAGAAACACATTGGGCCTCATTCTCGAACATTTTCTGTAGTGTCTTCTGAAATGTTTTCTTACGGACTTCGGAAGACCAACGTCAGAAAAGATCTCCGCCTGAAAATGGGTTCTTAGACAGCCGAAGTGCACTTCCTCATTCGGGGGAGCACAGTTCTCAGCTGTGCTCCCCCGAATGAGGATTCTTAAATCGCGTGCACCTGGATTTGCATACAGAAACGCCCCGCCAGCTCCTTATAAGGGCATGCAACTGAAGATATGTGTGCACAATCGACAGGCAACGCGAAAGCAACTTCAGACTGATTAAAATCATGTCAAAGCGGAAAGTCCTGTCCGGATCTAGTCCTATAGGGTTTTTCTCTGTACATTGTAATCCTAGTTTGACTTGATTATAGTGAATGCATTGGGTGCCTTCCATTTCAGCCCATCATACAATATTTATCATTCGATAATTAAGATGTACTTGAAATGTGTTCTTTTATTTTTGTTATTCATGTTTTTTTTCTCCATTGAATGGTATATTTGACACTGAACTAGTTCATCTTTATCTCAGTGATAGTGTCCAAATTAGCATAAAATATTACTGGTATGTAAAAACTACACGGACAACAAAATAGATGTAAATGTTGATCAACATCTTATTCCCTTCTGCTCATAATAAAACAAGTAAACAAGTCAATCCATTGTGTGCGGTCCCTTTAAGAATTAGGATTTGGGAGTGACGCGGATATGAAAGCTAGTTTATCTGTCTTTCCTTTACAAGCAGGAAAATTATTTCTCTCTCTTTATTTGAGAAAAGTTCATATTTGTGTTGTCAAATTTCACTGTGACCCTGAAATTCTGTCTCTTGTGTTATCATACACTGAATGCAAGCAAAACTACAGAGCAAAATCACACTCTTTCTGATTGAACCAATCTATGAACTGTCTGAAACAATGGATATCCGCGGTCCCCAAAAAAAATTGCAAACATGCCTGGTCACGTAATGCAAAGTGAAACTCTGCCGACCCTCAACCGGTTCTGTACCACCGCAGCACGGGCTCGCTCACAGTACTATTCCAGCTTAATCAATAAAAACCCTGGCAACTCTAAACAGCGATTCTCAACCATAAACCATCTCCTGAAGCCACATCCATCCTCTTCAACTGAGGCTACAGAGGAGCAATGCAACAGCTTCATTGACTTGTTCAGATCCAAGGTCAACAACATTCACTCTCTGATGTCCAGCTCTCCATCTATGCTTCCCTCTGACACCAACACCTTATCTGCGAGTGTGCTGTCTCCTCTACATCTTGCTGAGGTTCAGGAGAGCCATGTTGAGGAAATCCTCAGAAAAATGAAACCCTGTACCTGTACCCTGGACCTCATTCCTACTGCTCTGCTCACATATCCCCATTCTCAGTCCTTTGATCACCAAAGTTGTTAACCTTTCCCTTCAGTGTGGCTGTGTCTCACCTGCACTCAAGGTTGCTGTCATCTGTCCCCTTCTCAAGAAGCCCACCCTGGACCCAGAGGTTCTAGCCAACTACAGGCCTATCGCCAACCTCGCCTTCCTGTCCAAAGTGTTAGAGAACCACCTCAAACACAACAACTTGTTTGAAAAATTTCAGTCAGGATTTCATTTAACCCACAGCACTGAAACAGCTTTGCTCAGGGTGACGAATGACCTGCTGATGACAGCCGATGCAGGATCACCCTCACTCCTCATCCTCCTGGACCTGACTGCTGCATTTGACACAGTGGATCACACTATCCTCCTAGAGCGCCTCCACACCACCATTGGACTATCAGACTCTGCACTCAAGTGGTTTCAGTCCTACCTTTCAGGCAGAACTGAATATGTGTCACTGGGAAGATACAAGTCCAGACTGCTCCCTGTCTCCTGTGGTGTTCCGCAAGGGTCGGTCCTCGGCCCCATCCTCTTCATTATTTACATGCTCCCCCTCGGTCGTGTCATCAGCAGACATAGGATGTCTTTCCACTATTATGCCGACGATACACAGCTCTACATCAAAACTGCCCAAGCCCCTCTGCAGCCATGTCATGTCTCACCTCCTGTCTTGGGGAGATAAAGGCGTGGATGAGCAACAACTTTCTCCAGTTAAACAGTAGCAAAACCGAAGCCCTTCTTGTTGCCACTCCACACCAGGTACAGTCATCCTCCATAACTCATCTCACCTTCGATGGTCAGGTCATCCCCCTCTCCTCCACAGTCACTAATCTGGGAGTTAGGTTTGACTCTTACCTGACCTTTAATGACCATATAAAAACACCTGTGCAAAACCTCATTTTATCATCTCAAAAACATCTCCAAACTCCGCCCCACTTTAACCCTGTCAGATACAGAAAAGCTCGTCCACGCGTTTATCTCCTCAAGACTGGACTACTGCAACTCACTATTCACTGGGATCACTGCCAAGAACATCCAGAAGCTGCAATACATCCAAAACAGCGCTGCCAGGATCCTGATGAGAGTCCGGAAGTATGAGCACATAACACCCATTCTGCACTCACTACACTGGCTCCCTGTCTCATTCCGGATTGACTACAAAGTCCTACTACTCACACACAAATGCATAAATGGACACGCACTTCCCTACCTACAAGACCTCATCACACCCCAAATCCCCTCAGATCATCAAACAGCTCGCTCCTCCGTGTCCCCAACACCAAGCTCCACACCATGGGTGACCGGGCCTTTGGCTCGGCAGCTCCACGCCTATGCAACAGTCTCCCTGACCACCTAAGGGCAACACAGACACTGGTCTCTTTAAGACTGGCCTAAAAACCTTTCTATTTAGGAAGGCGTTTCTGACCTAAATCACTGTCAGTTATTTATTTAGTGTTTCTGTACATTCACTGGGTTTTTTTTATGCTTACTAGTTATTTTATTATAGTTTGTTATAACTATGTTTTTTACTATGTTTTTACTGTGTACTAGCTCTGTGGCACTCTGAGATTGTTTAAATGAAAAGTGCATTACAAATAAAATGCATTATTGTTAGATGCCCGAACCAAATTTTTTCTTAAATAAAAAGATGTTGTGAATTCTGGAAATTATTATATCTTTCTATATAGGACTGAGCGCCACAATGCTTGCTGTGTGTGCATGAGAAACAGAGTGACATCCTTTGGTTTACTAGTGGTAGTAAGTATAGTCAGTCTAATATGCCTCGGCACCCTATTAGTGGCTTGTCTTATGAAGTATGTTTGTTGCTGTGAGCAAAAAAGTTGGGAATCATTTAGTTTCTATATTGTAATTCAGCCAACAGGAGACAATATGAATTGGAAATATCTGATACTAGCTTGATGTCCAGAATATCGAGGATTTTTGATCTATTTAGCTAAGGCTGGACAGCTAACTTTGGCTTCCTATCTAGCTTATCGTTGTATCCGTTAGCTTTGCTGTTTTTTTTTGGCTAACGTTAGCCACCTCACATAAAGCTAACAGTTTATAAAGAACTACTGTAAGCTACTGCCTTTTGTGTATTTATTTAGTGGTTGCACTATATATTGGCTATTCAGTTATTTAGTTGTCGACATCTGGCAGCTAACGTTACACAGGTGATCTGTGACATGTTATGCTTACCTTGCAGTCTGGAACTTGGTCTTTTCCAGGCTCACAGAAGTTCACGGGTGCCAGACCCGGGAGGTAGAAGCCTCCCGCTCGAGACAGCAGCGCAGCTCCAAGCAGCCAACGCAACATCTTCTCACGTGCCAATTTTCACTCAAAATTTAGACAGTTAACTTGCTCTTCTTCGCAGTTCAAACTGCATCTGACATCTACACTGGACAGCCACCAGCATCCGGTTCTGCAGCGGCCAACACGACGTCACAAGACGGAAGTCCTGCTTCGTGGAGTGGCGCATTCTCCTTCTTTCTCTTTTGAGGTATATTGGCAATGAATTGGTACATTACCGCCACCAACTGGTATGGAGTGTGGATCAGGATGTCTAGTACTTACATTTTTTAATACAAAATAAATCAACTAATGAAATAAAATAAAATCTATTTAAAATGGGCTCACATTTTATTAGTAATATTAGGTAGCCTAAGATACTGAAATATGATTTGATAACACTTACTTCTTGAGTTCTTTTGCAGAATGTATATAATACAAAATGTACTTTTATCTTGCTGAGGTTTCCAATGAGCTGCCTTCTCTCTTGCTCATGTTCTATTGTTTCCTCTTGCCCACAATAGTCGCATTTCCCTGTATCATATTAGAAGTGGAGCATTGTGGGATCGCGGAGAAATAGTTACCTACCTGTAGATGTAATTCCAGTTCTACGTGCATAGCCAGTAGCGAAGCCCGTTAGAGGGCGGAGCACATACGAAATACATACAGGCATTTTGCAATGTTGTTGCAACAGTACTGTAATTCTTACAAAAATAATAATGATACAATCAACATCATCCTTGTGTTGCATAGGTTTTCTCCGGGTCCTCCGGCTTCCTTCATTTACATTGTAAAGACATGCATGGTAATTGTTGACTCTAAATTGCCCAGAGGTGTAAATGTAAGCATAATTAGTTGTGTGTCTCTATAGTTTCAGCCCTATAGTGAAATGGAGATCCTTCCAGGGTGTACCCCGCTTCTAGCTCAATGTTAGCTGGGATCAAAGATAAGCGGTTGGTCTACCCTACGGGATGGTTGGATAATAATCATCATCGAGGCCTACATTGTCAGTGTGATGATTGCAAAATGCACATACATTGCACTTGAAGGTAAGCCTAGCTCGAAACAATTATTAGAAGAAATTAGAACATTTTGAAGTGAACTTAATTCATTTTTGGAAGTGATGGAAATGTGAGATAGGCCTATGTTTTTCTTACTTTAACAATGATAATTCTCGTGAAATGTGTGCAAACCTACAAGAATGAATCCCACTAATTCATTGTTCTTGACTGCACTATCCAGGGGATATGAAGATAATAAGGAATGTCAATAACTATTGTGAGTATGAGACATTCTCACCCTAAGCATCTGGGCCATTAGAAGTCCCCTATGAGTGGTGCAATGTGAATATGGGGCTTTTATGGAGTGCTGTAGAAAAGTTAAAGGTCATTATAGCTAAAGATGAATGAGCTGCTCTCCAATTGATATGTTGTCCTTTACCCTCCATCATTCTTCAAAACAGAGATACGAAAACACACAACATCTAACTGGAGTCCACAGAAAGTGC
The DNA here is from genome assembly GCF_949748355.1 of Melanostigma gelatinosum. Lineage (NCBI taxonomy): Eukaryota > Metazoa > Chordata > Actinopteri > Perciformes > Zoarcidae > Melanostigma > Melanostigma gelatinosum. Next base: position 25,671,678 of record NC_136645.1, on the reverse strand, counting down.
GAGACAGGGATTGAACCGCCAACTTGTGGTTAAGAGACGACCTGTTCTACCTACTGAGCCACAAGCACCCCTAAAACGATATGGTGCGTTGTCTACATATTGCTCATTCTGTCACAAGGCCATATCTTTTCCAGTCTTGACCACAACGCCAGATTTTCTTCAAGTTGTTTGGAGAAAAGTTGTCCTGAGCTTTCTTTTCCCGGGAAAAGACACGGCAGTCAAAGTCGGTGGAAATGTTCAATTAAGAATCATCAGTAGAATCTTGTAGAACTCTTCATCATTGCACTTTCCCGTTGACATTTTGAATGACATACGACAGACCAATTACAACAGACAGACGCGCTTTACTAGCTCCAGTTTCTCTAAAGCTTGGAAAGCTGTCACAGTGGACATTGTCACAGTCATCAGCTGGTATCAGCCACTTAGATTTCTTGACAAAGTGAGAAAGACCACTCACACAATCTTTTCCCCCTACTCACTTAACAAAGAGGTAAACAACTAGTTAAATGTATAGGCATGGTATTGTGTTGCCAACACAATACCATGGCTGGTATCTCTTCTCCCTAATAGTCCAATCATTGGATCATGTCTGTACATTCAGGTCGAAAATTAAACTGTACTGTGTACTGTCTGGAACAGCAACAACTTTCTATGTGACATACGGTGGCCCTAAAAGCTCAGCCCACTGCAGATTAAGAAAAAACATGCAAATAGACAAAACACAAAACTTCACAAATTTGACCTCACACAGCATTTCTAAAAAACACTGCGAACAAAGAACAAAACCAAATGCAAAAACTCTCTGGAAGTAGAAAACATGACAACAGAAACTGTTTCAAGGGGACACTAAAAAGTGATTCACACGACTGAAATTAGGTTAGCCTTTATTATTAGTCTACTAATTCAAATAATCTGAAAATTCTAGAGAATAAACTCTAGCGATAAGCAAGTTATAGTACGATAATTCTATCATTCCATGCATTACTTGATTTATATATATATATATATATATATATATATATATATATATATATATATATATATATATATATATATATATATATACATATACAGTTAATTTATTTATATTAAGCCCTCTGAAGCAAATTTGTGATTTGTGATTTTGAGCTACCGGTATACAAAATAAATTGAATTTTGAATTGAATTGACTTTGAATAATCTTCTTTAGTCAACACCAATATGGCAAGAGAGTGTACACCCAACTTCACTCTCCACTCTACTCTTTTACATTTTAGTTTAAAACAATCTCTGCACACAAACAGTTTAGCACCATTTCACAATATCCGTCTAGGCCCTAGGGTGTATTGATGAGGCGGACGCAGAATTCATTCACTTTATTTGGCCATAACTCTCGTAGTGTATCGATGCACATGTGCATACAACACCTTGATCAGGACCTTGTTCGCAGAAGTCAAGTAATGCGCATTACAACCATACAATTACATTATATGTCTGTGTAGAAACAGGTCTGCTGGGGACTGTCCAGTTGTGTAAATAGGTGTAGTCTTGTCCTCAATATTCATGTTTAGCTAGCTTTTTCATTCCTGCCTTGAATGTCTGGACATATCTCTCTGCCAGAACATTTGTTGATAGATATCCCGTGGTGTGCAGAATTCCATTCTGTTTGTCAAAAGTCCTCAGATGTGCGTGTCACTGTTGGTTCAAGCAGACCATAAGAGGTAAAGTCTTTATAATGGTAGTCCTTGTAATGGTAGCTTGTGAGGTGCTTTGTGACATGCGAAACACTTACAATCACTGAGTGTATGAATCAACCATGAACATGTTGTTCAAGAAGGGTCTGCAGTCTATATGAGGTCTCTTGCAGGACTCACCCGGTAACTCCCATTGGTGTAGTCGTGGAACCTGCTGAGGCACTCTTTGGTCCACGGGGAATGTTTCACATTCCTTGCAAATTTAATACACATCCGTCAAGGTTTGGCCACCTTACAAACTTGCGAGCAAATTATTTAGTTTTCACTGTGCCCAGAATACATCTCTCTTAACATGCTCAACACAACCTAGCTCTGTGGACAGCTCATTTCTCCTCATGAAAAAACAAGCCAAACTTCCATGACATAAATTATACTTAGTATATCTCACTGTTGGTGCATGTTGTCCTTGCAACTTGCAGTTAGTGCTGCTCCTTGTAAATGCTCTGCTTGCATCAAGTGGACTAAAGCTGAAGTCCAGGCAGTTCCTGTGTAGCTGGTCACAGGCAAAGCACAGCAGCAAGGTCCATCAGCATTACTTTGCTCTTCTGACTTGTTATAGACAATGTGTGTCATACGCTGACAATATAATTACACACCACTTAATCTATGCAGTGGCCAGTGTCATAGGGGGCGATGATCAGTAACTACGTTTAAGTGCCTACCCCACAGATACTGGTGGAATTTCTTTAGACAAAATATCAGTCCAAGAGCTTCCTTCTCGATTTGACAATTTTCTTTTCAGCTGGGGACAGTATTGGGAGGCTCGTAGTCCATTTTTCAGAAGCTGTTGTAGAACCTCCTGAAGTTTGTGGAGATGTTCCTACTCTGAGGATCCCATAATGAGCAGGTTATTACCACTGGTAAATCTTTCATCAGATTTTCCATAATCTGCTGGCAATTCCCGGCATCTGTTGATGGTAATGTATTTCTTGGAGTCATCATCCAGCAACACCTACTGGTAAACTGCATGGAAAGTCTATCTTAGAGAGGACCGTACCGCTACCAAGGGTTGCTAAAAACCTCTAAATGAGGCAAAGGGTAGGTTTCCGTTTCAACTGTTAGATTTGCCGACACTATAATCACCACATAGGCTGAATTACATGTCCCTGTTCTCAACCGTTCCCATTCACTGTGCTTCACTGGAGGTATAATGTTAGCTTCCAGCTTCCTGAGCTCCGCCTGTCCTCTGTCTTTCATAGCAAATGTGAGAGATCTGTGTTTTCAAACTTCTGGAGGTACAACTCTGAGTGAGGCTTTAATGTCTTTAAAAGTCCCTAACTCCTCTCTGACCACCTCTGAGTATTTATCCAGCACCTTACTAAGCGCCTACGCTTTGTCTCAGATACTTTATCTGCTGCCAGTTTAGCCTCAGTTTCATTAGCCAGTTTCTGCCACACAGTGTTGATCCTGTTCCCAAGATTTTATGTTTTTCTGTTTGTTCCTGTTGTGAAAGGATTCTCCTTCCAGCCACAGTATCAAATCTCTAAATCAACATTAGCTACAAAGGATGTTTCTTCACACAGTTTAGCATCTTCACTTGTTACAGAGAGTAGCCTCCTCTGTACAGCAGACATCTGAAATAATATCTGAATTATATGATCACATTTAAAAAAAAAAATCCAAAACGAAGTAACTACATTTTAAACACCACTGAAGGATAACTGAGTTAAATAACTTCAACAGCCAAATACTATGGCAACAATAAACGCATCTCAGTCGTATGCATTATGTTTTACTGTCCCCTGGAAACAGTTTATGTTGTGTGAGCTTTCTGTATTTGGTTGTGTTTTCTCTTAAGACAATGAGTATGATTTCATCAAGACTTTTTAAGATCACCACGTCTGTGAACCAATATAATAGTGACAAACTATTTTTTAACTTGGAAGTTTAGTGTTTATGCCACATATATTTTCATTCCTTTGCCTGAGATGTCTGGGAACTGAAAGAGCTGCTTTTGATTAGTCGAAACTCCTGTCTGATAAGGGAAATAAAACCTAAAATGGCCCTCTAAATCAGACCTGTTCTGTCTGGTGTGAAATCAAACGAACATGGCAGCTGCACACATGTTGCTTTTACAAAAATGAATGATTTAAAAAATATTTCATCATGTGAAATCATTAGAGAAATCATCCTTGTTACGGAAAAAAACCTGCTGCGGTTTTTAGCCACGTAATATTCACGTTCTGTGTGAACGTACTAGTCGTAATAAAAAATATTGGCTTAAAAAAAAAAAAACACCACTGGTGTGTTAAGGACTTAAGTATGGTTGACAGCATTAGTATGTTATCAAAGCAATCGCCTTACCAGGACAGTAATTGCAGATGATTCAACCGATTTCAGGTTTTAGCCACAGTTACTCCACGTGGGTGGCTCAAATACACGGAATGAAGTGTCCAAATCCTGCAGGACAGACATCCAGCTGCTATCCATCCATTCCACAGTGGAACTGCAATTGCACTTTTAGTCTGTAGTGTAAGGTAGTTTAATGAAAGTGCTCAAGCAGCTGTGAAGAACAGCAACAGGTGTCTAGCAACAGGAGATGTTTCATACAGTACGTCTATTTGTGTACATCTCATTTTGTGTGTCTCTGTAAAACAATGTCCAGTCTGGTAAGGAGTGTTCTCAAGAAGCCCCCCTTGGGCTGTCCTCTGGACATCTTTACAATGTGCTTCAGATATCACTGTATGGTATTACAACCAAACATAATGTCACCTGGTGGCAGTCAGTCAATATCTGTCATGGTCTCGGCTGTGCATGTCCCTGGTCCATTTGATCATAGTCTCTGGAGATCGATAGAGGAAGATTAGTTTGCAGTAAAGTTCCTCTTCTAGCTCCAGCTCTCCTGTCTCACGCACCTGAATCACACAGAAACAATAGCTTGTGGATGAGGATTATAAAGAAATTATTTTCCATGACACTCCCAACAATATGGCATCAACCATGTGTGTTTTGAGGACCCGTTATTAAAAAAATATATGCTAATGAACATAATCATGTAAATGTTCCATAATTCTTGGTTCAAGAACTGCTAATTAAAATCTGGAAAACACATTTTACTTAATTCCTGATATGTGTGTGCACGAGTACAGTAAATACATAATGTGTGTGTTAATATGCACACACCAGAAAGATGTCTGTGCAGAGCTTCAGAATGCGGTCCACACAGGGCAGCTCCTCAAACATGATGGAATGGGAGATCTCACTGAAGAAGCCACGCACAAACTTCCCAATGACTAAGACCACAGACACATAAAGACCCATGATCCTGAAAGGAGAGAAAAGAAAAATGATATTTACAATGAAGAAGGGAACAGTATGGCTATCAAGAGCCGAGTCTCGGGAACAACCCGCCAATCTTTTGATTTAATGTTGACCCGCTCTACCAGCCACAGCAACCCCCAGTTGTAGCCGAGGGTTACATTGCGCCTGCATTTTCTGATGGTAATAAAATAATAACACAAAGGCTCCACAGCCTGCACAAAGACGGCAACGACTTTATTATCACAACCTTGTTAACAACAGCTCACTCCTTCCTACCTTCACAATGAAATCCCCGGACACGAACACAGTAACAGTGCTTATTAGAGGGAACTTCAAATCATTCAGAGCCGTTATTAAGAAGCAACTTAAAAAACTTGGTACTGCAGTATTAGCCTTGTTAGCACTCTGTCATTGGTTAAACATAGCGGCCCCTGATGAGAGATTGGGGACAGATTAGATTAAAATATCCCTTTTCTACATGTTTATGCTTTTTGAACAGGTGTATTGTTGAACAGGTTGGTGTAGTCAATTCAACTTCACTTCACTATCTGCCTCTCTGATCTGTTGTCTTAAGCTCCGGTGTATGTTTATTAGAAGAGAAGAAAGAAGAAACCATTTTTATTGTCATATACATTTACACGACAACAAAGCTACTGCATTTGACCCATCCCTGTATACAGGGAGCAGTGGGCTGCCATTGATCAGCGCACGGGGAGCCGGGGGTTCAGTGTATTGCTCAGGTACACTTCGACACGTGACACGTCCTAGTCGGGGATCGAACCATTGACCTTCCGGTTCCCAGACGACCCTCTTAATCCAGTGAGCCACGGTCGCCCCCGGGTTGCAGGTATTACCGGGTTGCAGTTACCATCCATAAATTAAATATTTTTCTTATTCATAGCATTTTAGGCAGTCTCTTGCTATGTGTACGATTGAGCACTAGTGGTATGGCTCGGGATTCCCCAGGTAGAGCTGAAAAATGCTGCTGGGGAGAGGGACGTCCGCAATACTTTGCTTAGCCTGCTGCCGCCACGACCCGGTTCCAAATAAGCAGTTGAAAATAGAAGAATGGATGGATGATTTGTAGACTCTTTATATGCGTGTGCATCCCCGTTGTTCAGTGAACGGGGCTCTGGTGGTTATTCCTGGATTTTAGCTAGAACCAAAGTGATCCTGAACCTTGGACCATCTTTAACTTATTTTACATGGCTCCTTTTATTCTATGAATATTAAAAATGTACATATCCAACCCTTGTAAATGTTTGTGAGTGTGGGTTCCTTACCCGTATCCAGCCAGAAAACCCAGGCTGGGTGGACTGACTTTGTCATTGAATATGACTATTGGTAAAACCCCACATGAGGAGGATGCACAACCTGCAATGGCAATGTCCCACCACTCCTGGTTCCCACTGCCATTCAGTGACCTGTCACTCTTCAGGGACAGGGTTATATTCAGGTAACCATCTTCATTACCTACAAGACAAACAATCAGCTGTGTCAAAACAGATACTTTAAGGTTTGAATACAAAACACAAATGCTTTTACCTAGTCTGAGACTATGTATGTATCGTAACTGTAATATAAAGAGGGGGGGGGGGGGTCCTTATCGGATGAGAGGGTCCAAGGACAGAGGATGTCGTATAGATTGTAAAGCCCTCTCAATTTATGAATTTTGGGCTCTATAAATACAATTGAATTGAATAACCTAATGCAAGCACCCAAACAGGCACTTTACCAGCATTGTGATATTATTGTTGTGATCTGTGACACCAAGTTGGTAAAATCCAGTTTGAGGATACGCTCACATGTTAGACACTGTATGGACTGGACAACTTTTGTCAATGATATAATTACATTTTCATGTCAACCATTGACCTAATGTTTCCTTATGGAAAACCTGCTTGTCAGAACTATTACTCTCCACTGTACTTTGTAGAGAGTAACCATAACTGATTTGGGTATTTTGGCTGCCCTTTCCATGACTGGTGGAAATTATTCTGTCTGTAATATGTTTCATGCTATGAAAAATTGCATACATTTCCACAGTAACTAAATTATCTCTGACCTTTATATAGTTGATTGACTGGTTTGGCTTCAGCTCCATTGGGGGCACGGATGTAGTTCGGGAGTATATTAGGAACATGCCTGGGAAAGAGACAAGACACCAATTGTAAGATACAACTATGTGTATTATCTAAAACACAAAACACTCGTGTATACATAAACATCCTTCCAGGGGGTATACCTACACAGGCTTGGTGCGATTGCCAACCAGTAGTGAGGCCAGATCTGCTCTTACTGGGTTTCCAGGTTCCAGGGCTATAGAGTGTTTGTCAAATGTGTGTTCAACCGTCCCTCCTTTACCTAAGTCCCTGTCAGAGACAGAAACATTCAGAAAGAAAGAGAGATGGATGCAGTCAGCCTTTAGAAAGTAAAAATACATAATGAAAAGTGAAGGCAATTAGATGTAATAGCTATCCACAAAATATTACTTTTATTATCTCAAAGTATCTCATAGGACATTTATACTCTATGTGGTTTGTATGTGCTACAGTCTATTTTAATGTTGGTATTATAAATGAATGGGCAAAAGATTGTTTTGTCTAAGGGTGGTGGCAGAAGAAATCAATGTTGTAACATACTATAAAAAGCTGTATCTTTTACATGGTGGCTCTTTTAGGTCATCATATACTCCTGAAAGCTTGTCAGACTTAATGCAGGTTATAATTTGTAATCATCAGTATACTAAATAGTGTACAGTTTACTTTAGTGCAGTCGGTGCTATTCTTTTCATGTTTATTTATTGGGCCTTCCACCACGTTAAAAAACGAGTTCACATTTACATGAGTTTTAGATGTAATAGCAATTACATTTTCCGTTTTCATTTTTAAAAAACGCTGATACCATCTAGGATGACTGAACCTGCAGGCCAAAATAACTAAAATCCTACTGCACAGTGCACAGTTAGTTGTTGTTTTCATTTTTGCCTTTCAGCCACATTCCCACTTCCCTAGACCAATGCATTTGTATGAAGCTTTGTCATTGCCATTCTCCACCTGTCCGCCAGATAAACTCAGGCTGAGACGTTACAATGACTCTGTGAACCTAAACTGTTCGCTGGCAGGTTTTCTTCAACAAACCCTGAGTTTCTCTCGGTCTTACAAATCCAGACACACTAAATTATTTTCTCATTGATTGCGTATTGAAGCACATTTGCCCACATATTCTAATATTACAACACTGAATAGAACTTTATTGTGTAAACTTATTGAAACTCTGACTCAGGCTCTTTTTCAGAGATATATTTGCACAGTCCATATACAGCCTACATGCATTAATATCTCTATGTCCACTGGATTCAAATGGAGACCCTGCCTTATTTACCTGTTGCCATGGTGAATCGTGGTATCGGAGCTCCATTAATGATGGCTTTATTCATTCTCCACGCGCAAGCTTAACTCAGAGTGAACAAACGCAGAGTTGATTGAACAAACTCTGATCAGCTTTTCTGGAACTGAAAACGCAGAGTTTCCCATTTAAGGGTTAGTCAACTCAGAGTTCAAGGTTGGACTCAGAGTTTGTTAAACCTGCTTTCTGAAACAGGGCGTCAGGTGTCTAATTCTCCAATCACCATGTCAGTATATTCATATATATAATGTTGCTTTGTTCCATTGCTTTCTTTTAGAGTTAAGTTCCAGTTTGCTCTATTTATTGCCTGGTGTTCCATGCCTGCCTCCTCATCTTTCACTGCGTTTGTGTCCTTCTCCCATTGCCTGCTCTCCGATTGTGACAGCCCGTTTGTCTGTATTTGGGTGCTTTTCCCTGGTGCCCACGTTAACACTCCAGCCCTGTCAGACCAGACACCTCCCATGGCCACACAGCTGCAGCTACTTCAGCTAATCACCTCCTGCAGCCTGACACACCAGACTCAGGTCCCACTAACGATTCCCCTGACACTATATAAACTCTGGTCCTGCAGTCTGGGGTTGTCAGGCCGTACCGTCTTTCACCCGCTTCAACCCCGTGGCATCTTCTGCCCTCCTTGTGTTAAACAGACTACACACACCGTCAAGCTGCCAGCCCTCCGGTGTCGAGCCACGGGACTCACACTGCCGATCTGCCTACTCTCTGGTGTCGAGCCACGGGACTCACACTGCCGATCTGCCTACTCTCTGGTGTCGAGCCACGGGACATCATGCCTTCCTGTTCTGTCCTTATTCAGGCTAAATAAAACCTGTTTATACCAACTTCTGTCTCCTGTGGTCTTGCTATTGGGTCCTAACTGTGAACTCCCGTGACAATAGTATAATGACATTTTGTTATTAGGAGAGTAAAGGTTTTACCTCTGGAAAGTCCAGGCCAGGCGTAGGGTTAGGTCAACAGGACTTCCAAGTAGTTCTTTAATGACTTCCTGTCTGCTGGGAGGGCTGATCCTCCATACGGATCCTGAACTTCCTTCAATCATGGCTGTCACGATATCATCATAACTGTAGAGAGTGATGAACTGCATGGCTTTCTAGATGCACATACACACAAAATTATGCATGAAAAATAGATATACAGAGAGACAGCAACTCAAGTAGGATACGCACGCGCACGCACGCACACCCACACACACACACAGTTCCAGCAGAAACAGTCCTGTTAATTTGAGCATCTGTGAGAGCTGTGCATGCTAAAACAAATATTTTTGTCCATATTATGAGGAATTGTGATTTCAACTGTCAAAAGGGATCCTTGGCAGTGAACCTGAAACATGTATAACTCATGTTCATGTCCACAGAATGACGTAACTGTTTAAATACACGAGAGAATGCTACACGTAGCCTGACAGAACTATAAAGAACCTCTGTGATAATTGTTTTTATTTACTTCAACGCTAAGAAAGCAGGAAAGAAAGACAGTAGCAGCACAAACAGACAAACATATCAATCAAACTGAAATCAGTACGCACCGCATTGTCTCCAAATTCTTTGGTGAGTTGGTCATATTCAGCCTGTGTAAAGGGCTGGATGGACTGCTGCTGCACACTCATGGTAAACAGGGACTAGACATACACATAGAAAAAAATACATCAGTGGATTATGCACATTTTATATCCCGTGTCTCACTATGTCATTTGCACCTATATTCACTTTGACTGTACTATATGTAGACTGTAAAGATTCATTGCTACTGAATTGATTTCCATCTATGAATGACATTTGGCCTACTTTTTGCATACTATAATCTGATCTGGGATGTGGATAGTAAGGACGACTGACAGAGACGTCTACCGGTAATGATAATCTATGGGATTTCCCAATTTACTGGCGGTAGATGTACCTGCCAGATGATCAGAACAAGTACAGCCTCAAAATGTACAACAGAATTCCATGGAGTCACAAAAACGTCCATGTCTTTCAAACTCCAAATCCCCGGTTTGTACTGTAACACTGGCTTTCTGTAGTTTTAATCTGAATCAAAGTTCAAAGTTCAAAGTTTCAAAGTTTGCTTTATTGTCAATTCCACAATGTACTGAACATACAGGGGAGTTGAAAATACGTTTCTCTCTAGTCCAACATAAACATATAAAGTGAATACAGTGCAATAGATTAAAAAACATTAAAAAACATTTTGACAATAAATATATATAATAAGAGAAAAAAAACAAAAAAGGCTTTCAATCTGTATTTAGCAGCAGTTGGACATGGGGAGTCTTAAAAGAGAGGAGGGAGAGATTTTAGAGAGTTCAGCTTCCTAACAGCCTGGTGGACGAAGCTGTTTGAGAGTCTGGTGGTGCGAGCACGGAGGCTCCGGTATCTTCTCCCAGAGGGCAGGAGGCTGAAGAGACTGTGTGAGGGGTGGCTGGAGTCACGCACAATCATGGTCACTTTGCGGATGAGGCGAGTGTCATATATGTCCTGCAGGGAGGGGAGTGAGGCACCAATGATCCTTCCAGCTGTGTTCACTATGCGCTGCAGGGCTTTCCTGTTGTGGTCAGTGCAGCTTCCGCCCCACACAGTGATGCAGTTTGTCAGGATGCTCTCAATGGTGCCTCGGTAAAAGGTGCACATGATGGGTGGTGGTGTTCTTGCCTTCTTCAGTTTGCGGAGAAAGTAGAGGCGCCTCTGGGCTTTCTTTGCCAGTGATGTTGTGTTGGCTGTCCACGAGAGGTCCTCACTGATGTCCACCCCCAGGAATTTGGTGCTGCTCACTCTCTCTATATCAGCACCATTGATGGTCAGTGGTGGGTGTTGAGTGTGGCCTCTCCGGAAGTCAACAATAATCTCCTTGGTCTGTTATTCAGAAGGAGGTTGTTGTCTCTGCACCACGTGGTCAGAAGGCTGACCTCCTTCCTATAGTGGGTCTCATCGTTGTTGGTGATGAGACCAACCAGAGTTGTGTCGTCTGCAAACTTGACCATGTGATTGGTGCTGTAGGTTGTAGTGCAGTCGTGTGTCAGCAAGGTGAAGAGCAGTGGACTGAGCACACAGCCTTGAGGGGCCCCTGTGCTCAGTGTGATGCTGCTCGAGGTGTTGTTGCCGACACGTACTGCTTGTGGCCTCTCGCTGAGGAAGTCCAGCAGCCAGTTACACAGCGAGGTGTTGAGCCCCAGCTGGTCAAGTTTGAAGATGAGTTTTTGTGGGATTATGGTGTTGAATGCTGAACTAAAGTCTATGAACAGCATTCTCACATATGAGTCTTTTGAGTCCAGATGGGTGAGGGCTGGGTGGAGAGCAGAGCAGATTGCATCCTCCGTGGAGCGCTTGGCACGGTATGCAAACTGGAAAGGGTCCAGGGTGGGGGGAAGAATGGATTTGATGTGTGACATGACTAGCCATTCAAAGCACTTTATGATTATGGGGGTCAGTGCCACCGGACGGTAGTCATTATAGCAGGACGGAGTGGGTTTCTTTGGCACAGGTATGATGATGGTGGCCTTGAAGCATGATGGAACAACAGCTTGTCTCAGAGAAGTATTAAAGACATCCGTGAAGACATCCTTAAGCTCCTCTGCCTTCAACACGCGACCAGGGATGTTGTCTGGACCTGTTGCCTTGCGGGTGTTGATAGTGGAGAGTGTCCTCTTCACGCTGGCAGAAGACAGGCACAGAGCCTGGTCGTGGGGAGGGGGCGGAGTCTTGAGTGGACGTGTGCTGTTTTGTGTTTCAAACCATGCAAAGAAGCTGTTGAGGTTGTTTAGCAGAGAGATGTTGCTGCCGCAGATCTGTGGCATGGGTTTGTAGTCCGTAAGGGTCTGAATGCCCTGCCACAGGCTCCGTGCATCTCTGCTGTCTTCAAAGTGACTGGTTATCTTATTCGAGTATTTCTGTTTTGCTTTCCTGATGCCGTGGGACAGGTCGGCTCTCGCTCTTCTCAGGCCAGTTTCATCCCCGGCTCTGAAGGCGTTGTTTCTGGCCCTCAGCAGCCGATGTACTTCCCCTGTCAGCCATGGCTTCTGGTTAGCCCGAGTGATGATGTTTTTTATATGAGTCACATCATCAATGCACTTACTAATGTAAGAAGTAACAGTGTCTGTATACTCCTCAATGTCTGTGTGATTGTTGTATGTGGCTGCCTGCTTAAACATTCCCCAGTCTGTTGTGTCAAAGCAGTCTTGGAGAGCAGAGGAGGCCCCTCTGGCCACACCCGTACCTGCTTCAGAACCGGTCTGGTGACTTTCACTCTTGGTCTGTATGCTGGCATTAGCAGGACGCTCCTTTGCGAGTAGTGTAGACCAGATCCAAAATGTTTTCCCCTCTTGTTGGGAAATCAACATGCTGATGTAGTTTGGGAAGGACAGTCTTAAGGTTAGCATGGTTGAAATCTCCAGCGAGGATGGTGAAGCCATCTGGGTGAGCTGTCTGTTGTTCAGTGATGGCCTGATACAGCTCACAAAGGGCCGCACTTCTGTCACTGTTGTTGTGGGTGGGAGGGATGTAAACAACGACTAGCAGAATCGCCGTAAATTCCCTCGGCAGATAGAAAGGACGGCACCTTATGATCATAACCTCCGCCAGTGGTGAGCAGTGTTTACATACCACAACAGCGTCTCGACACCATGCATCACGGATGTAAGCACATACCCCGCCGCCGTGAGTCTTTCCTCCTGTAACCAGGACTCTGTCTGCTCGGTAGCATGTTAGCTGCTCTGGGATAACCCTAATTAAATGGTAAAAATGTACTTGTATAGCGCTTTTCTACTCTTTCTGACCACTCAAAGCATTTTCACAGTATTTGTCATCAATCACCCATTCACACTATTCACATACATACACCGTAGGCACACGGTGTATGTATGGAACCGCCGATCCTCTGATTGAAGGACGACCCTGCTCTCCACTTAGCCATAGTCACAGCCACATCTGTTAATGTGATTTCACTTTAGAATTTAAAAATTCATGATTGCATTGGCAAGCCATATGGTGCTCAAACATAGTCAAAGTTGTAAGTTTAATATTAAGAATGCCGGATATGTTATCTGACCAGATAATTGTTTTTGTTGCTGCTGTTTGCATTTTTCCTGATGCAAATTTAGAAAACACACTACAGGAATGCACTATTGTTTAATTTATTACATTGTTTTTCTCATGTTGCAAATCGGCAACAACTGCATTTCATTTCGTATCCCTGTGTTGCATAATGACAAAAAAAGGATCACTGAATTCTTGAATAATCATTAATATGTCAGTGTTTATTCCATTTGTCTAAGCAATTTATCAGTACCCAGAAAGCAGTTTTGGGTGGCTTGTTGTCAAATTGCAGCAGCTCTGCTATTGATTTAGATTCGTCAGAATATTTTATGTTGATTTCTTTCTGTTTTAAGAGACAGTAGAAGAGAATGCAATTTGAAATGTCGATTACCTCATATCCTCCCAGCTTGACAGTCACGGTGACATCAATGGGATGGTTGACCACACCCACAACTGATCTGACCAATGAAATGAAGAGAAGGGGAAACCAGATGATGCAGATCAAGAAGAAGATGATGAGTCCACCCATGCCATATTTCACTATCTTCTTCTTCTTCTGTCCTTTGGGCTGTGGATATTTCTGAGGGTAGAAAATATAATTTGTTTTAGAGAAAATAAATATTAATTATTTTTAAACGTACAATGTTGAGTATTTTCTTTACTTATAATGCTAAAAAAGGCAAACAAAATGTAAAGGAACCTGGCAGTGGGTTTTTGTGTCCCTGGCAATAGCCCTTGGTATGGACTCCAATGGCAAATTGTTCCCAGGTGAGGGGTCAGACTAAGAGCAATGATAGACCCTGAATACAATGGCAATGTTGGAGCTGTGCCATCCTCCTTGAGACCTGAGAGGGAAGCTCAGCCTGCTGACCCCAGGCACCATAAACTGGTTACAGGAACATGGAACGTCACCTCTCTGGTAAGGAAGGAACCAAAGCTAGTGTAGCAGATGGCATGGTACCAGCCATAGTCTATATTGTTGGGCATACAGTAGTATGACTTGGACACTTGGGAGAGGAGAAGAGCAGAGCAGTCAACTGATCACCACCTAATGGTTAGTATTGGTAGCAGCGAGACTGTTGGACAGACCTGGTAAAACATGTAGTGAGGGTCAACTGTGAACGTCTGAAGGAGGTCCCAGTCTGGAAGAATGTTTTGTGCATTCCGCGCGAGGTTGGGGACATGGAATCCAAGTAGGCCATGTTCCAAGCATCTATTGTGGAGTTTGCTGTGGTTGCAGCCTGAGAATCTGCGAAGAGACCTTTTCGGCTTGGTTGGCCACAGGTCTTCTAAAGCAGCGGACATGTATTTCAGTGGTCAACGAAGCGTGTGTGGAACCTCAGATTGAGAAAAAGCAATGAGGATTTGGAACTTGCAGTGGAACAGTGGACCATCTCTCCGTGGTGTCTATATTTTTTGTTTGTGATCGTCATGGATAGGATGTCAAGGCACAGCATGCGCTTCTGTTGGCTTCATAAGACCGTTGGATGGATGTTCGGACTACCTTGTTTAGACTGCTGCCACTGCAACTCGGCCATGGATAAGCAGCGAAAAATGTTTAAGATATTTGTATTCAATTGGGTTACTATGTAATTAATGTGACTAAACGTTTTAAATGCCACCAGTGGCCCCTAGAGGCTGCAATGTTCATACCACCCTGCAGTACAAAAGCAGACAGAATGTACAAAATATTGCTAAACATAGAGCCTTACAACAGGGTTACTTCACTGAACACCTTTTAGCTGGAATTCAGAGACTGACGGACATCTGAATCAGTCCATCTTTCTACACCTGATGTATAATCATGCATCATGTATACTGTACACATGTAACTGAAACCTGGAGGTCTTTTGAAGCTTTGAGTCTTCATGCAGTTTTCTTCTTTCAGATGTAAGTATGTGATTGTGTATTGGGCTGAGAATGCTGAAACACTTCTGGGTTCACAGCAGTACTGTCACTTTACAGATCCAGTGTTGACACTGACAGAGGTCCTGCTGTGCTGCTTTCAAACCAGCCAGTGTAGACAAGGCGGTGCCAGTTGTAGGGTTAAAAAGTCTATCCTGAGACTTAAGACCATGGGGTCATTCAAATTGAAACATCTCACATTGATGATAAAATCCACAAGTTTAACCAAATGTGTAAGGCACAGTCACATTAGTCATCTGTCAATGAAAAATTGCCTTGCACTCAGCCTAAAAAAAGGATGTGATATAGATATTAACTTAATATTGATCAGTGATCACAGACTAGATGGTTTAGTTGATAGTCTGTAGTGTGATATACTACAAAAAAAGATAATAATAATAATAAATAACTAAAATGAGTTCTTCTTTACAAACACTGTGCATCACTGTTTCTGGCTGACCATACAAATTCACGACAGAGTTAAACAAAAGTAAACTTTAAGGTCACTGGAGCCCGCCAATCGATCACAACAAAACAGGAAACATATGCTGAAGTCGTCAGTCACATGGGCTTCCATTGGAGGGAATGAGAGTCTGAATATTTAGAGAGACTGGTGATAGTGTGGTTTGGTTTTGATAATGAAAACATTTAGTTCTTACTGATTGTGAAGAGTTACTGCCTCTCCCCTTTGATTGAATTTGCCTCCCCAAGTACCCTTATACCAGTCATTTGGTCTGGTATAATCATATCACAGTACTCATACACTTCATACCTTCTCTGTCTCACGGCTGCATTTAATGATGAAGATGTTGGCATAAATGTCCTCCACACACATCCAGTTTGACAGAGACAGTGTGGTGTCAGTCCAAACCCAATCCATCACTGCTCGCAGCTCCACCAAGAATGGCACCAAACGGAACCTACACTCACACATAAGCACAATATTAATATAATAATGCCAATATACTATATGCTGATTCTTGACCTATTTAACACTCTGTGTCCTGTAGTAATGATAAAGGTTCACCTATTCTCTGTCATTATAGATACACATACTGTTTCTACTGGATTGTAGATATCATCCTTAAAAGAGAACTAAAAACAAAGCTGCAGACTGGCTTTGTGTCCATACCCTTGGAAGAGAAACAGGTTGAGGTGGTTGTATTTCTTGGTGAGGATGTTGCCAAGGATACGAGTGGGGTATCCACAGCGGATCTGATAGGCTGACAGGCCGAAGTAAATACACTTGACAAAGTACCAGAGCTGGGCCACAAAATTCTGATTGAACTTCCTGAACAGAGAGGAGAAACAAGGAAGAATAATTTCTTAATAATCTAATTTGCAGTAGTATGCTGAAGACTCAACCCATATATGGTTTGGCTTTATGAGAATGATGCCTTTTTACTCTAACCTTTTACCAAGACAACCCAAATTACAAGTCACTCGCTGTGATTTAGTTCATTGGTAATAACCAGTTAATACCATCAATACTCCAATAATAGAAGAAATACATGATATATTTTTACTTCACCTTTCAGTCACAGCAGGCAAGATGAAGAACATCCACAGGTGGATCCCAAACACAAGAATCACCTGGAAGGAAGGAAGGACAGGAGACAGCTCTGGTCATCCTAACAAATGGTGCAGGCCACTCTTGGCCCCTCCAAAAGATACATAAATGCTAATAATCTGAATACATGAACTGAACCTGGAAGATGAGTTTTCCCAAGACAGCCTTGCGCAGGTACAAGGCTCTGTCGATGATCATGGTGCTGAACTGAAGGAGCAGCATCACCAGGAAGGCCTCAGGAACCTGGTCTTCTGACAGGGTGGAGGCTATACCAGCTGCTGCACTGTGTTTCTGAAGGTGAGAGACGTGTGTGTCATGTTGGATTTTCTCTATAAAATATTTATATTTTCAATAATGTAAATCATTGATAATTAATAAATAATTACAAAATTACAACCTCCATCCATCTCTCACCCCAAATGCCCAAAAGCCAAAGACTATGATGATGAAGTCAACAACATCAGTCAGAAACATGAGCGCATAGACATCGGTGGCAGCCCGATACTCAGCATGGAGAATACCCCTGAAGAATCCCTGCGTTGGCCTGGAAACACTCTGAATACTGCAAAGGAAAACAAATTGGCATGAAATAAACCATTGTATTAGTGGGAAAACGAATGACTCAGTAACCCTTTACACTGTTTTTAATTCCTCTTTGGATTGCAACTAAATTATTTGTATAAATATCTGAATACATTACGGTATAATTAGCTGTTAATGTAAGCTATTTTTATAAATGATCTTAGAGGGTGACTTGGTGACTTCGGCATATGTTGACATTATAGACTCTATATCCAACTCACCCAGAGAGGAAGACTTGTTTTATCTTGTATCCCGCAGCCAGCAATCTTTGACTGGCTGCCTCTCTCCGATTGCCTTTCTGCTTCTCCTTCACTGGTTCTGCTTCACAGGGATCTGCAGTCTCAACTGTGGGCTCCACTGGAACAGTCCAAACCGGAACCAAGGACATGAAACACATTTTCTCTTTGTTACACGTGCTATGTTACTGTGTTGTGGTCCAAATGATAAAGCCCAGAGATAATCTCAATTCACAGATATCTGCATATGAATGCTGTTGTAAAATCCTTGTAAACACGGCCTCATTTGGCTTATTGCTTAATTTACTGTTATGCTTCCAAAAGTAACATTGGTATTTGTAACATAAAATACAGATAGTTATGAATATTCCTGTAGCTCAGCTATTATTTATTCTTTATAATAATTATAATTGGGATACAGCTAATATCTTCCTTCCACCTGAGAGACATGTCCCACAAAGGTGCAGCCTTCAGGCAACTGAATGGTATTGCACTGAACCAGCACCAATTGCCCAGCGACAGTCTGGCCTCACAGAGACCAAAATGAATGGTGCACTGAAGTACTTTTCATCAGCTTGGAACTTTCAAAGCCACTTAAAACAGTCCTCGGTAGTGACACAGGGACTGGGGATATGAACACAAGGCTTTTCCAAAATGATCTGACCCCACTGTCGATGTTTGGGAGGATCTGACGTCTGAAGGCAAACCTGTTCCTATGTGCTTGAAATAGCCACACAAGGCAAAGAGAAAAACTGCCATCATTGAATGGGACTAGACACAATAATAAACAAATTCACATGATTGTTCACACGAAAAGTGATGAGTAGTTGTGGGAAGTTGTGCCGGTGTCAATGTTATGAGTCACACAGTCCACACATAATGGAGCCACAAACCTTTGCTGAGTTGTTCTTTGGCTCTTTTAGGTTTCTTGCGGAAGCGAATACTGCTGCTTTTCTTTGGGACTTCCTTTATCACCTGCTCATCGTCTCCCAACATCTTATCCTCCCTCGGCCTGCTGGGAGTTAGCCCAGATGGAGTTTCATGCCCTACCTTTGACCCACTGGCTGTTGGTTCAGTTGCAGGAGGTTGTGTGGTACCAGCAGCAGAGCTGGTACTTGGTTCAACATAGTCCACATTATCCTAAA
The DNA here is from genome assembly GCF_949748355.1 of Melanostigma gelatinosum. Lineage (NCBI taxonomy): Eukaryota > Metazoa > Chordata > Actinopteri > Perciformes > Zoarcidae > Melanostigma > Melanostigma gelatinosum. The sequence goes on along the minus strand of NC_136645.1, from coordinate 25,652,790 downwards.
GTGATAAACAATTGATTTAAAAAAACTAGGAAAGTAGTCTAATATCTTTAAAAATAAGTGTGCTAATAGTATTACATGATGTCACTGCTTTAGTCAATGGCCAAGAACATAGTCTTTGTTGTTGATAGGGCAGTAACCAATAGCAACTAATATCAAGTATGTGAACCAACCTTTTGAAGTTGGTCCAGTTCAGTAGCTGTTGAGCTGACTCTGCCCTCCTCCTCTTCTTCTCTACCATCCTTCTTCCTTCCATCTTCATCTCCTTCTCTATTTTTACCTTCATCCTGACAACTTTCTGGTGAGGGGCTCTGCTCCTCCAGGGGGCCCTCATGGTCCCACAGGCCATAACGCTGTACAGACACACACAAGATGACAGACAAAAATACAAATGTGGGAGGATGAAATTGTCCTGGATGAAGTAAAATGTAACTATAGCTTTACCCTGCATTACAAGAACAATTCTGTTTCTCAACATCAATTGATGAGAAGATGCTGAAAGTAAGAAATGCTGACTTTTCCTCTTGGATAGCCGTAGTCCTCTAGTTTCATAGCAGTGAGGTAGTTGTGTTTGATGAACGCATATGTGGCCAAATAAAATAATGAACAGTGGGGTTTTCCCTTTACTAACTAACCATCTCAGCTAATGATATTAGTTTTTGATATTCAATATATTTAAAAAATGGAAGCCCTCTAACATTTCTTTATTATCATATCGGGACTTAAAACATACATATTCTTGTATGTTACATCAACATATTTTGTTTATGTTTCTCAAGCAATTCACATGTTTTTGTTGTTTTGGATGTCATGGCTTGATTGAACTTAAACTAAGTCTTTATTTATCATATAGTAATATTTATTATGTTGTACCTACTTAACAGTTTTATCATTTTATCCTTCTGCATGGTCTGTCTAGAGGCTCTCCAGATAATAATGGAGAGATTTGCCTGTCGCAGGTGGTATTGCACTTGTCAAAGCTAAACAGAGTACCGGTAGGCAGATAATTCATTGATAAGCTATAGCTGATGAAATTTGAAATACAAAAGTCAAATGAAGGCTTTTTTTGTTAATTATTTCTGAAATCAAGGAAAGGAATAATAAATAATGGTTTTCATCACTGTAATCACTGTGAATACTAACTGACCATGAGAAGGGATCTGTGGAAGAACAGAGCCAGCAGTTGAAGAAGATCATATCTGATGTAATTGTCAGTCTTCTCCAGGCCCAGGATGCGAGGTGGGAAGAAAGGTTTGTCTTCATTTAAAGTCATCTCATAAACACTGTTCCAAGGAAAAAATCCAAACTGGAAAAGGTATTTCACCACCACCATCACCTGGAAAGAGAACAACACAGCAATACAGCCATGTCAGTCCCGAAAAGAGCACAGACAAGGGAACATCACACATCACAGGTAATATCTCATGTTGTAAGATGAACAAACACAGGAGATGCTTCAAAGTTTAAGATAATGAGATCAAAATTGTATGGTTGAGTCTGAGTTTGCCTTTCACCATGCCACAGCAGCCCTTCCTGAATACAATTATTTTATTATTTACAGTATAAATTGTTATTGTAATTATTTTATTGCCATTATTTGATACAATGTCAAATGTTGTGTTTACAGCTTGTTTTTGCACTTGTATGTCACAGAAATAAAGCACAATGTAAATTGTCATTAAAATGGAATGATTAAAACCATATTTGGAGTTTACAATTCAAAGAAATATAGAATAATATCTGCATTATATTAGCACTTAATGGAGAGAAACGGAAATACAACATTATAGATGAAATGGAAAAAAACTAGGAGTTAATATTACAGAAGATGAATGGTTGCATATTTGGAGAATACAACAGTCTACAACACCTCACGCACTTTGAGAGAACACTGTTGGATTAGGTTCACCAAAAACTCTGAGAAAATACTTGTTTGTAGCACAACCATAGTGGTTGATGTAGGGCAATACATATAGACAATTCTCAGTTTTGGGGAAATATTCAAATGGTTATTATCAAAATTAGGGGCTGATATACGTCGGTCATGTATAGTACTGTACTTTGGTGATATGACAGGAGATACTGTGTTAAGTGAAGACAGATATCTGCTGAGAGTCTTGTTGGCAGCTTGTAATAAGGCCATTGTGAAGAGATGGTACAAAGCAGAACCACCAACGATAGATGGATGGCTTAGAATTGTGAATAAAATATATGATATGGAACTGTAAATCATACAATAAGAGCGATGTTGAGAGAAATAGGAAAAAAGTGCGATAATAACAATGACATGTCAATGACAACATAAGCGAATGTACCACTGAATATGTCATAGGAATAAATTGGTATTCCGGTGGCAGGGAAATCCAGATCTTCTCATGTTTTTGTCTTTCTTTTGTGTGTCTGTGATCTATTTAAAAAATCTGTTAAATCTTCAAAACATTTTCTCTCCATTAAAGTGGGGCAGGATTTAAATCTGTGATTCTGATCAGAGAGCAATGCTATTTTTTAAAATATTGTTCTGTTTGGAACCCGTTGCATTGGTATCTGTCATCCATGCAGTGCACAATTTTCCTGTGATGCTTTATGGTAAATAAGTCAGTTAGTTTCTTGAGTGCGTCTGTGTCTCTCAGTGCTCATACCTCTGTGTAGACTATAGCAGTCATCCAAAACTTCTTGGTTGGTCTTGGAACAGCCAACATAGCCCATAGGAACACAAGTATGGGGAGGAACAGTGATATCACAGAGGCACTGACCGCGTTGTTTAACACTATGATAAAATAGCAGACTAGCTCTGAATTGGCTGCCAGCAGGTTGTGCATGGCAAACAGTAGCTTCAGCAGACGGCTCTGGTTGCTATAGAACTCTCTGCTCTGTTCTAGCTCCTCAATGAAGAACTGCCTGCAGAGAGAGAAAGGGAAGTCACAACCATAAATTTGTATTCAAATATCATTATTATTAATAATTATCACCAGTCTTTTTACAAATGTTAAAACCAATGGCAAGAGCGATGAAATAAACACAATCTGAAATAAAACTATTATTTTCCTTTCACACATTCATGATGCAAACATTGTGGTATTACTGGAGGTAGGCTCAAATCAAGGTTGTCATGTGAAAACCTGTAGCTACTGTCAATGTGGATTATTGTTGGCTTTATTTAGTCTTAAGTTTCTTTATCTACCTTTCTCCCAGCAGCTCGCTGGCTGTTCTAGAGTGTCTATGTTGTTGTTTGGATAGCGCTGGTACAAGCTCCATGCTGCTGGATGGGGGTTCTGGACTCAAGAGGTTCCCAATGCTGTTGAGCCTTGGCCTGGGGGTAGACCGGTCTGTTACACCCCTGCTATCCACGTCGAGGCAACTGAGAGAGATTCAAACACACATACATATAAAATGTATGAATACATAAAAACTAAGAAAACTGCCACCCTATGCAACAGGTGGGCACAACAAACACACTGTTAACTATTCTAAGAGCCTTTACATATCAAGTTGGTAAAAGAAGACACTAGTGATACACTCTTTTCCACACTAACCTGTGTCTGGTGGAGTCTGCATCAGTCTCGTCCAAACCAGTCTCCAGTGTGGGACTCTCACTGCCCTGAGATACCTGGTCATCTGTGGAGTCTGCTGTTGTATGCTGCCAATCAGAGGGAGACAGACCTAACTTAAAGTGTGTGTGTGTGCGTGTTTGTCTGTGCTGAATGTTCAATTCCAAAAGAACAATGTTTGCTCAACAGAAATCTCTGTGTTGTGTTTACCTGCTGTATCTTGTGTATGATGAAGTAGCGTTCATTGCACAGAACAGTAGATGTCTCTCTGTACTGTTTAGTCAACAGGTTGAGCCACTGAGTCAATCCATCCACCATGGAGAGAACTATTGCCAATAAGAAGTGCAGGATATCCAAGATCCTCTGAACCATTTCACCATGACCTGCAGTATCAAGACAGATAGAGACAGGGGGAGGGAAAAAAAGGCGATACACTTTTGCTGACTGTACATTTAGCAGGATTCTGAGAAACCTCCATCTACTATGTATACTTTTTCTATACATTGAAAAGATTGTGGATCGTGACCACTGAGGCCATTTATAAATGCATGTAAAGGAATTACAAGGAAAGCAGTTTACTGTCAAAATATTCAAACATTTCGACTAGTTTGGTCTTGTAAATCTTTTTTCATAATGACAACGGTAAAAAAGGTGTGCTGTTGCGTGTGCACTGCTGTCTTTGTATTGTCTAATGAATAGGGCTATACCAACCTAATTGAGTTGAGAATCTGAACTAATCAACTGTACTGGCTTTATGATGCCTAGTAAAATTATATTCAGTTTAGGCTCTTGTTCAGTACTGCTTTTACTGAACACAACCACTATACTTAAGGTAATTATTAGTTACTCTCATGATCACAATAACTAACTACAAACACTACTTGCCGGAGCCCCGGCATCGAGCTTGTCCAGAAAGCTGCAGCTCGCCTGGTGTTCAATCGCCCCAAGTTCTCCCACACAACTTCCCTTCTCCGTTCTCTACACTGGCTCCCTGTAAGAGCTCGCATCCAGTTTAAGACTCTGGTGCTAGCCTACAGGGTAGGGAAAAGAACAGCTCCTTCATATCTCCAGGCCATGGTCAAGCCCTACACCCCCGCCCGACCTCTTCGCTCTGCTACCTCGGGGCGATCGGTTGCCCCATCGCTTAGGGGTCCCTGCGGCTGATCGACCCGGTCGCGGCTGTTTCCTGTCCTGGCCCCTCAGTGGTGGAATGAACTCCCCACTGACGTCAGGATGGCAGAGTCGCTGCCCATCTTTCGGCGCAGGCTGAAAACTCACCTCTTCAAGAAGGCCTACCCTTAGCCTTCCGCTTAGCACTTACTTAGCATCCATTGTATTCATACTAGCTTATTGCACTTATCGTTTTCATATTAGTTTGTGGCACTTATTGCATTCGTTTGTTTCTGCACTGTACATTGGCGCTGGTTTATGCTCTTAAATGCTTGTTTGAGGACATGCACTTATGACTTCTGGTGACTAGTTGTTCTCTCGAAAACCGATGTTGAATACACTTATTGTAAGTCGCTTTGGATAAAAGCGTCTGCTAAATGACTGTAATGTAATGTAAACACATTACTTACTAGCCATATTTCAGTTCTATTGTCAAGGGAATTTCAAGCAATCTTTTGAAATGTTGCAGAAATGCAAATTAGGCGCGTTTCCATCAACTGTTTTTTTAGCAAATAACTTGGCTGCAGCATAGTTTCGTCGCAAGTTGCCGCTTTAGTATTTGTATTACTCTTCTACGGCAGTAAACAGAGTAGAAGAGGAAGAGGTTGGGAACGGGAAATAAAATTAAGAATAATAATAATAAAAAATGATGGGAATATCCAGGAAGACAACATGATCTTATCCCTACTTGGCATATTTTGCCACCTCGGCAGAAACAAGGCTGCCCCTGGCTCAATTATAGTGACACTCAGGGCAGCCTTTTGTGTAGTATCTTGCTGCTGATGGTTCATACGTGGTCAATGTTGTGAAATGGCTGTGATTAACGTTATAACATGTGGTTAATATAGTTAGGGTTAGGAACATCATGGTTTGGCCTAAAATAGGTACGCTTGTAATGTAAGGTCATGTGACTCAGTCCTAGAGCACCACGTGACAGAATGTCACAGAACATGGTATAATGGGACAGAATGTCAACTGACATAATTTCCTTTGGTTTCACAAGAGGCATGAACACTGGTCCCCAGATTAGAAGTACTGTTTTGAATCATTCACCAATTCTCCGTCCCACTCTCAGAGGACTTCTCGCAATGAAAACTACATTCATTGCTCTGCGTGTCTAATAATGACGCAGATGGTTTTTATATGGTAGGTAGTTGAAAGCGTGGTTCGAGGGGGCCTTGTGCGCCTATATCATGATGCTGCAGGATACTGCCCAAGCATCCGTATTTGACGCCCTGGGAGTGAGACCAGGCCATGGAAGACGTTGAGGGCAGAAACAGCTGATCAGTCATGTTCCCCAGTCATGTGTGTGCTAAATGTTTGCTATGTCACAACTTTTTTGTTGACGGTTTCCGTAACCCATTCAGGGCATAAACTATTTTTAAAAAATAAAACACCTCCAATTTGCGCAAAAACGTTTTGCGCGATTGGGGAAAGTTTATTGATTTTTCTGTTTAGATACAGCAGGCAATACTTTAAAAAAAGTACGTGAATGGAAACACAGGTACTGCAGAATGGAAACGTAGCAGCAAAAGGTGAAAGGTGGAGGAGGAAAAGACAATGTGAACCTACTGGACTCCTTTTCCTCTGGTTCCTCTTCTTGAAGGCCAGGGTCCTCAAATGCATCATCGTCCCCACAACCTACACATAACACACACACACACACACACACACATAAACAGTGATTCAACTTTTTTTGTCATTACTGAGACAACGATATGCCGTTGCAGTTGCATCTAGCTAGAAGTGCCAAAACTGTGGCGCAAGGTGACAGATGAGGGGAAAAAGCTGCAATAAGCCTGCTGGTCCTGGAACTGAGAGTCCTGTAGGGATGTCCATTAAAATGATGGCCTCCAGTTGCTTGTGTTGGACAGCCTTAGTGTGGGAGAGTAAATGGTAAATGGACTTGTCCTTGTATAGCGCCTTTCTAGTCTCCCGAACACTCAAAGTGCTTTAACACTACATGTACATTCACCCATTCACCCCTTGATTCATACACTAATGGCAGGGGCTACCATAAGAGCTACCTGCCCATCAGGACTAACCCATTCATACCCACACATACACCGAAGGTTCAGCTTTCGGCAGGAATTTGGGGTTAGTGTCTTGCCCAAGGACACATCGACATGGACTGGAGGAGCCGGGGATCAAGCCACTTTACCTCTGAGCCACAGCCGCCCCTAAGTATTTTTGCATTGTGCGTTTCAATTGACAAGGTTCCACCAAGAACTTGAACTCGGATCACTGGATTCCGAGGTCAGAGTGCTGACCATTACACCATGGAACCCAGAGAAGTGGAGTCCAAGTGATGCATTAGGCAGTTTTCACCACCCTCTGCAGCGCTTTCTGGTCCAAGAAAGGTAAGTTGCCATATAATCCCGTCATGTAATTGGTTAGGATGCTCTCGACTATGCAGCAGTAGAAGTTCACAAGAAACCGAGGAGACGCTCTTTCTTCAGTGCCCTCAGGAAGAGGAGATGGTTGTGTGCCTTCAGGGTCAATGTGTTGAGGGTCCAAGAAAGGTCCTTGGAGACACCCAGAAACTTTAAGCTGGCGACATGCTTAACCTCTGTCCTGATGATGTTAATTAATCCTGCACAGTGCACACATGGACTGGTAAACATGGTCCAAGGTCTTTTCCCCTCTAGTGTGGCAGGAGACATGATGGTGGAATTTCGGGAGTGCAATCTTCCGGTTCAAGTGGTTGAAGTCACCTGTAACAATAAAGGCTGCCTCCAGATGTGAAGTCTGTTTTTGGCTTTTGGCAGCATGCGGTTCTTAAAGCTTAGCATTTGCTTCTAACATGATATATTTTGTAGTCAATGTATACTAGGCAGATAGAAAGGTTGTCACTTAACCATGAGATATTCCAGGTTAGAAGAACAATGACTCTCGATAGGAGCAGTGTTTGTGCACCAAACTTTGTTAGCATAAATGCATAGTCCCCCACCTCTGGTCTAACTGGTGTCATCTGCTATTCTATCTGCCTGGAGGATGTAGTGCCAAAATCATAATGTTGCAGTCCATAATCCTTTTGTGAGTAATGATCAGCAGCTGCAGCACATCAAACTAATTGATTAGTGATGCAGCCTGTGAGAGAACTGATATTACTCTTCTTCCTACATCAATATATTACAACTCATTGCCTCACAAGCTACACATTATTGTAGACTTACAAGGTTGTATTATTGTAGACAAAAGCGTTTTGTTGGCATGGAACACTCGTCAAGTACAATAGCTTGATCCGAGCTGTTATGGAGTCAGGTATCTGTAAAGATGTGGGCAAAGCAGTCTCTGATTTCCCAATGCTGAGTTAGCCTGAGGGTTATTTCATTCAATTTATCGTTCTTTGACCGAACATTAGCCAGGAGTAGGCTGGGTAGTGGAATACCCTTAGGTCCAAACTGGGTTAGCTTAGCTCTTATCGGGGCTCTCTTCCATCTCTTGCTGTGGCTGTCACGCTGCTTTGGTTAGCATTTGGTCCAGTTGGGTTGGCTGGGTAGATGCTGTGGGAATCTCAAGGACACTTAATCCAATCCCTGCACTTCCTTTTCCTGGTGTCAATAGGTGTACTTCTGTCATGGGCAATATATGCTTCAGATATGGTAGATAAAGGTGAAAAGATAAATGAATACAAAACTGTCAAGAACCTTTTGGGAGCAACTAGCCACTGCATGCTCCATCACCATAGTAATAAAAAAAGGATGTAAGAATATCTAACCAATCGCAGAAAAAGCCTCCTGTTGTGAATCCACTCTTCCTTCTGTCGCTTTCTCTTTTCTCTCAATCCTCCTCAACTGTCGTTGGTGTCTCTGACGTTCTTTCAAAGCTGTTTTCACACTGGTCACCCATGCCAGGTACGCCAACTGAGGGGGAAAACAAAACAAAATCAACAATACAATAAACATAAGAAGTTTTTACACAGCTTGTTATCATAGCAGTGTTAAATGTTAGCCGAAACCAGATATTGTGGACATGTGACTCCACTGGACACAGCTTTACACAACTGTCTGCTGCAGCATTAGACCCGGTGATGGACTGTCTATGGTCATGTTGTAGCCCTACAGGTGTGTTTGTCCACAAACTGTGATGAAGGTAACGATAACGAGCCTGAAATGGAGCCTAACATGTCCAAGAGATGCCGCCAAACATTTGTAGTTGACACTCACCAAACAAGGGTTGCTCCCCATCCAGTTGATCGTGATCCCCAGCTTGGTTAGCTGTAAGATCAACTAGGCTGTGTGAAACATAGCCAATTCTTTGGACTGAGCTATGACCACAAGTTCTTTGAGATAAATGAAGACCCTTATGCCTCAGTCACGCAGCAGTTGATATACCATGTCCACACATCTGCGAATGGCGCTGAGGGACAGGGCATAGCCGAATGGCAGTCTGTGGGCCAGAGACTTTACCCTGGAAGGTGAAATGCAAGAACATCCTGTGTTTTTAAGCCACCTCGACCTGAAAGTATGCAACTTTAAGTCAACAGCAGTGAACAAGCTGTGATATCCTGTCTCAGACCTCAGAGCCGCCAGACCTTCCATAAACGTAAGGCTGGCCCATGGGAGACCGAATTAGAAAAGTCCACGAATGCAACGTTTCCAGCTCAACGGCAAATATATTATTCACAGCTACTATATCAGATGAGGTGTGCTTTCTGACATCATGCCGATTATGGCGTTCATGGATGAACACATCACTATGCCACCAGCTGTGACCACTTACACTAGCGTGATCGTCCAGGCCCACTGCCTCCTTCACCAGAGGTGAGGAATGGCTTTGACACTGGGCAGCCAGTAAACGTCATATTTGGTTTGGGCCAAGTTTAATGAGACGCCATAAAGAGCCATGGAGGTGGAGAGGGGAAAGGAATATGCTCTTTGAGAAATGTAAATAGTTTAAATCTAAACTTTTTTCACAGTTTTAAAAGTATAAAACACATTGACAACATCAACTTTATTAACAGCATCAACAGAAATTAAGGAGGGAGCAGAAAACCATAGTGCAGGTTGTGGTTGCAAAAGATGTCCCACCGCAGTGGTCATCACTAACGGGAAGGGGGCGAGGAGGCTGGTGGCTGCTGAAAACCTCTCTCCTCGTGGTCCATGCCTAGGCACTCAATGTAGGTCATAAAGACCGTCTCTGCGAAAAGGCTGGAACTTGCCGGGCACTGACGAGGTTCTTAAAGGGATGACTCCGTCAATGGAGGTAGTCAGTGGGCCAATCGCCCTTTCTGCATTATATACTGTGGGGTCTGCATGTATTTGGGTAGGCACGTCATGATTGGCCAGCTACGCTTAAACTCATTTTCAAAGGGCATGATGGTAGAGTATTACTCATAGAGTCCAGTGGAGAGCGGAGCCTGTGCAAGTAAGAACTTGGCATCCATGATGACAAACATATCAATATAACACTGACTCCCATAGAAATGGTACTGATATAAAGTACATTTTGTGAAATAGTTGTGTGTCTGACCTCACAGGCAGTGTGTTTTTGAGGCTTCTGTTCTTCAGAGTCCTCTTCATCCTCACTGTCTGATTCAAACAGGTAGTACTCTCCTGAGTGGAGCACTGTGAATGGAAGAAACATATTACAATGTCCTCTAACTCACCATATATATATATATATTACCTGATGTCATATGAGAAGGACTACCTCAGTCTTACAGTATGTTTTTCACCTATAAGCGACTTGAGTGTTTGCCATACCTGTAGCATGGTCCAGCCACGGCTGGGACCAATTTTTCTTGCTGAAACTCTTCTTGTCTGTCTGGGTCTCTGGAACAAAACGAGAAGATTTAGATTGGTAGAGGTACTGCACAGCACAAAGGTGATGATGGTTTTTATTATCTTTAAGTTTTAAAACATAAACGTAACCTGAGGGAGGCGCTACAGTAAAGGCCATGGGATCATTGAATTAAATGGTTCATCTTTATGGAAATGTGAATGTGCCCATGTGATTTCATGGCATATTGCCAATAAGATTAGCAAGACAAATATAATAGTGGGATAATCATCAATTTGTTTACCTTTCAAAAATAAAGTTGCAGCTTGCAAAACAAAACATGCCAATATATCAGGTTTGTGAGTCTCTCAGCTTGCTTTGGAGTTTAGTAGTAACAAATTGATTAATGCAGTTTTCCGTAAAATTATTAGCAGTAAAATGCACTCAACTAACAATTTGTGGTAATCTTTGTGAAGAACAATACAGTTTCCTTCACATAAAATCCTTATTTCGCCGTTTTTTGGTATTTTGACGTCCTAACTCACACAGGCTCCATCATATACTGGACTCTATGGATAATACTCTCCTCCAATCATGAGTATGCATTCACCAACTGCAAATTTGCATAAGCATAGCCAAGCAATCAGGACATACCTACCCAAATACATGCGACCCCACAGTATATAAGGCAACACACCCCACTGCCAAACTATCCTTCTTTTCCTTCAGCAACAGTGAAAAAATGAAACAAAAATGTGCCCTCTGACTGCCTATCTCCACGGATGGAATCGCCACTTCAAGGACCTCGTCGGTTCCTGTTATGTACCGGCATTTTCGCTGGGACCGATCTCCACGACACCTACTTTGAATGCCATGACACTGACCACGCAGAGAGCACTTTTCAGCAGCTAACATCCTCCCTGGCCTGCTGAGCGCTGCCCAAGATTCAATGCCAGCAGCAGGTATATCACTTCCGATGCTTCGATGTTGTGCCTTGATGTGATTCTTCATTGCGATGAGAGTAAGCAGGAGCTCAAAATTGACTCAGTCAAAGTCCCTGTTGAGGCATCAGCATGGTTGGATGCTAGGAGGCACAAACGGTGCTTGGTTGGCATACCCCCCTCCCTAGTGGGTGGGGAGGCTCCTGCCTGGGTATATATATACCCAGATGACCGATGGACAACCGACACATCAACCTCTTTGAGCTACAGGCAGTGTCCTTGGGCAGGGTCCTTGGTCCTCAAACACTTTAGGACCCTAATACAGGGGTGAGAGTAAAGTGGACGCCTTTGCACAATTGCCATGGCCAAGTCAGCCATAATCTTAGAGAAATCTCATCCCTTCCCTGTTGGACAGAGTGAGGCAAGAGCAGTCGTTGGTCATTCTAGTAGCCTCAGGTCGCCGGTATGCAGACATGACTCAGCCCTGGAGAGTCTCCCAGTTCTGGGGGGCTCTATCTCAGTAGGAAGGTGCATCTGGGCTGTTCTCTCCAGGCTTGGTTCCTGAGAGGAACAAGCTCAGGGGGGCTGGACTGTCTGTACAGGCAGCAAGAGCAGGATCCAGCAATGCTTGCCTTTTTGCTGTTGTGGGTTCTGCCGGTGTTCCCGGGGGATCTTAGGCCATTAGCCCCGGGCTGGGCTGAGATTCCTCGGGGCGCTGTCGGGGCCTGGTGTCTGGCTGTGCGTCGCGTTTGCATCGGGTCGTGGCAGCACAGGGGTGCTCTGCCGGGTACTGGAGGTGCTTGTCATGGTTGTGTTGAGCTATTTGGGTTGTCCTTGTTTGGGGTTTATTTTGGGAGCGGCTGGGGGTTTGTAGATTTTGCAGATGGACCTGATTTGCGGTGGGGGTTGAAATATTTTGAGTGCAACTGTATATGTATGTATGTATGTTTATGTGTATGTATGCAGTATGTATGTATATGTGTGTATATGTATATTTGTATATATGTATGTATATATATATATTTCTATTTTATTGATTATTTTATTTCATTCATTTCTTAGTTTATTGTTAAGGTATCCAACGGTCTCACTGAACTTTCTGTTGTTATTATTGCCTTGTTTTTGCTGCTTTGACTGTCAAAGCACTTTGTGAACTCTGTTTTTAAAGGTGCTATATAAATAAAGTTATTATTATTATTATTATTACCCATAGAGTCCATTAGAGGGCTCTGCGCATACAAATCTAGGGTTACAATATCGTAAACTAAATTTTCAGATCAGTTAAAGAAATAATTAAGGAGAAATATAAATACATTTGATGAGTGATTCACTTCAGGGCTGGTTTCAGACCGTTCAGTGCAGGGTTTCAAAATTACACTGATTGAGCAGTTGTGGTACACATGTTTACTGTGCTTGTTTAGTTTTCCAACAGTTTTCCAACAGTTTGACGAATATTTTTGCAGTCAGCCAGTCCTACCAGCATTCTGACTCTCGTTGGAATCATCATTCGGTTTGTGTCCATCCCTGTACTTCTGCTGCTTTGTGCGAATTCTCTGCATCCTGAGAGAACATGACAGAAAAAGGGAAGGCAGAAGACAGAATAATTTAACTTTAACTCTCTTTTGAAATTAATTCATAATAATTGCATAGAGAGAAAGTGATACAGAACTAATGGTCAAAGGTAAGACCCCACACTGCATGTCAATATAACTGTAGGCTACAGTAGCGTATGGAAATACGAACGCAACATATTCTATTGTGACTTTATTCTCAAAATGTCAATTATTTAAGTAATTTCCTAACTAAAATTCCGTTGTAAATTACAGACTAGAATTCCGTTTGTCTTGTTCTCTCTGTAATTTGCACTCCCTCCTGCCCTGCAGTAACCCCATTTTCCTACAGTATCCCTCACCTGACCTTCCCTTCTCCACTCGCTCTTTGGCAGATTATCATAGTTGCTTCGTTGCTTCATGCCTTTGCTTCTGAGCCTCAGATCTCTGAAACCTGTACCTGTATCTGTACTTGCCTGCCAGTTACCAGTGGGCTCTTTTACTTTTGTTTCAACTTTAGATCTTTCACTAAACACCAAAAATGTCAACCTCATTGGGGCACAAGAGGAAAAATCAGAGGATCACCAAAATCAGTAGGGTCCATCCCCTGGGAACCATGACTGTCTGTACAAAATTACTGTTACAAAACATTACAAAAAATGTAAAAAAAATAATTGCAAAGAGGTGAACGGACAAGAGTATTAACATTGCCATCCCTAGAGCCTTCACCTACTATCAGCTTGTGTTGAAGGCAGCTGAATTTCAGCATCCAGCTTTCCATCTTACTTGTTCTTTGATGTACCATTTCAATGTTACTCCCAAAACAAATTTGATCAGCTGCACCTACTGTACTGTGAACACTTACGATCTCTTGAGCTGCGACAGAGATTTCCTCTCAATTTGTTGGTGGAACTTAATGTTTTTCACGATACTGGCTCTGAAGAGTGCAAACCCCCTGGAAAGAAGAAACGTCTGTCAATGCATTTGTCAACAAGTAACTGTCAATAGGAAGTAGCTGGGGAGCCAATATCGATAGCAGCTTCATTTGAATTAACAAAGAAACTGTGTTGAATTAATCAGAGTAGTCCGTACATTTGGGATCTAGCAACAGGGGTAATATCTGTTCTTGAAATTAACATTTTTAATGTTCATATTTTCATTGGGTACCAGTGATCTGAAGGGAACTATTAACCTGATGTGGTTTTCACTGAAGCTGTTGCAAACATCATTAACTGTCCATGGTGAAAGTAAAAAAGATACTACAATTATGATAACATTTTTACCTCTTATTCATCTCCTTGAAAATGTTCACATTTTATTGTCTTACAACATTAAATGAAAGTAGATCTAATGTGACATTACAATCTTATGTGGAAATTGTAGACCAAACATGATTCAACATGATGATTGATTGTGTGTCCTTTTTGAAGCGAGTGAATATGTGTTTATGCAAAGATGGAGTTAGTATTGACTTTTTGTAATTAATTACGATCACTTTGTAGAGATGTCGGTTTACACTTTGATATTAAATGTTTTCTTTCTGTTGAGCAGTGTCAATAAAGAAACATTAAATCTACTTGGATTCAGTGTTGTTAAACAATAAAACCCAAATCATTTTATATTTTATATATTATATTTAGGCACTGTACGCACAGGACAATAAAAGTCACCTTATCTTGTTAAATTGACAGTTAAGTCAAATCTGAGCTAACTCATTTCTGAAGAAGACAAGTGAAGTGAAATGCAATTGAAAGCCCTGGAAAAATAGTGGAATAGTTGGTGGAACTTTAAGCTTGGAATTTTTGTTACATACTGTATATACTGTCCACAAAGTTCAAGAATAAACATAAATGTTCAAATGCATCATTCATCATGTATTCATCCTAAACTTTTTGGCTTGTGAAACATTCAAATTAAATCATATTTTCTTTGTCTATTTGTGTCGCCTGAACACAGTTTAGGACCTTGGAGAAATATCTGAGAAAGGATTCTTTAGATTGTTTGAGTTGAAGGACACAATTAATGTGTAACAGACTTTCATCATATTATCATAATATCTGGTGAATACCAGCATTGGAAAAACTGCATTAGCTCACTCATTCATTCAGTTCATTGTCTTACCTCGAGGCCTGTTTGGCAGAAGCCTGCAGCTCTGCCATCACATGCAGGAAGTAGAAACTGAGGAAGACCCTCCTCTGCAGCAACAGGCAGAGAAAACAGATCCCGTCCCAGATGATCCCAGCCTCTTCTACCGGGAGGCTGCAGGTCTTGTCACTCACTGCTTTTGCTGTTATCAAAAAACAAACAAACACGATGACACACACCGAGATAAAAAGGCATTCTGTAGAATTGTAAATACTTCTGTCAGGTGTGAATGCAATTTTATAGATTAAAAAAAGCCATCTAATATCGAAAGCTTCAGTTTCAAACTCGTCAGAAAAGGGGATTTTCTTTTCTTCTACTGTTAAATACCAAATCACTTGTCCTTCTTAAACATCCCAAGATATATGGTATGAAACAAAATGCAATAATACATCACCTTTGCTGAATAACATACGGTAGATACTATTCCTAATGGCCATGGTGTATTATTACCAGTGGTGTATAGTAACGAAGTAGAAATACTTCGTTACTGTACTTAAGTCGTTTTTTTGGATATCTGTACTTTACTTTACTATTTATATTTCTGTTGACTTTTACTTCTACTTCACTAAATTTTGCAAAGAAAACTGATACTTTTACTCCGATACATTTCCCCTGAAACCTTCGTTACTCGCTACAAAATCAAATCTATCTTCAGAAACAAAATGAATCATGAGAGCAGCGTCGGGGACTGTGGTGGAACACAGACTGCAAGCAAGCAGGTTTGGTGAATCAGTGGTCCTAGCAGCAAGTTAAATCATTGGTTAATCACGTTAATGCGCAATTGCAAACAAGTGCTCTCAAAGCCGCGGTGTTTTGATTCCCAGTGACGCCCATGATGCTACATGCTATAAGCTAGCAAGCGACAACATGAGTAGAATTCCACACAGGACGGGTGGGATGAGGAGAGGTGGACGGGTCAAACTAACACTGGTGTTTCCTCCAGGAGGCCGCAGTTTGTGCCGTGTGTGAAACGAGAAGCCAATGTTGATTTATTTGTGACGTGACTTCCGTACTTAATTCACTCATTCTCCAGGCACATCCAAACCCAGGTATCAAAGGCCAACCGAGTGTTAGGAGCAATCAAACACACGTTCAAGTCCTTGGATCAAACATCATTTCTCCACCTGTACAAATCCTTGGTACGTCCTCACCTCGATATTTTCCAACGAATTCACCGTCCAGTCTCACGTTCTGCATTAACATATCTAACAACCTTGAGACTCAACTATTTACGGATGAGGATCAAGCCATCACCTTGGTTTAGGGTCTCAATACTCTATTATACTCTATTAAAGGGTACCTAATGACCTTTACTAAAGATAAATTACTAAAGATAAATTAAGCAACGCCACTTCCGTAGATATTTTCACGCAAACCACGATCTTACTACTTAAGCACTTACGGTCATAGTATCCTTTGACCGTGCAAACCAGGCTGAAGAGTTGAATCACCCAACAGAAGCCCTTCTGCATCTCAAATACAAACACACATGCCAGGATCTGAAACACACACACACACACACACACACACACACACACACACACATACACAGACAGAGAGAGAGAGGCAGAGAAATACAAAATTCAGTGAGAAATCTTTGAGGCAGTCGTTAGAACACCTGAAGACGTCCTTAAGACCTACCGGTACTCACAATCGGTTAAATGCTGAAGGAAATGTGCCTAGTTATCATTTGATGGCTGTTGGGTTTGCATCAAGCTCAGAGACCTAGAGCTCAACATCACCCTCTGTGATTGCATCACTGCAACACTTGACGGACCTAGTTCAAATATTTTTTCAATTATATTTCTTATTTTATTTTATTCTATTCAAATTTAATAAAAGTATTACATTTAGGTTGTACATTTCAGTCAGAGTTGAGTGCAGCAGCACCATCTCAGTCAGAGCAAAGTCACAAATATCACTTTGCAAAAAAACACATTCGGTTAGTGGTTCACATTAGCGTTGACTTGCTGTGATATTAGTCATGTATCGGTCATGCAACAACATCTAACCTTCAGTCGCTGTATCCCTTTGTTTGGATTCTGTTGGGGATCTTTACAGACGTATCTGCCCCCCTTTTTGATCGTTTCAACAATTGATTCATGTGTCTTTGACGTACATAGATAAACCTGAGCTTGACTCTGATATACCTAAGCTCAAAGCCTCATTCCTACTAATCATATGCAGGCACACACACACACACACACACACACACACACACACACACACACCGAAAATTGCATTAAGAACAGCATGTACATCTGTAAGGACCACACTTCACTTTACTATTGCTCTACCAAATACTAA
This sequence comes from Melanostigma gelatinosum, assembly GCF_949748355.1. Classification (NCBI taxonomy): domain Eukaryota; kingdom Metazoa; phylum Chordata; class Actinopteri; order Perciformes; family Zoarcidae; genus Melanostigma; species Melanostigma gelatinosum. The sequence goes on along the minus strand of NC_136645.1, from coordinate 25,635,408 downwards.
GACAAAAGGTCCTAGGAACAAAGGAGCCCCCCAAAAAGCTGCAAACTAGCACCAAATGATGAGTTTAATACTTACAGATAACATATTTTTAGATACAATGACTGCCACGTTGTAGATGATGAGACAGTCCCACAGGGCAAGGCGGGTTCTGGATGATTTGACCAAAAGCCTGGTCCCAAACAGCAGGAAAAAGAAGCAAGCTAGCAGGTAGCCCAATCCAAACACAGAGATTCTCGTGGCGCCGGTGATGAAGACCACTGACAGCACAAACCAGAAGAGGTGACGAAACACCAAAACTTTAGCCATGTCCAGGTAACTCCTGGAGGAAGACATGAAAAGAAACATTTCATGTCCAAACAATACCGATTTTATCGACAAACTGAGCGAGGAAAGGCAGAGCATGACCAGGTGCGATTTAAAATGCAAGTCCAACTTCTTGTTTTTATTCAAAATTAGAAATTGCCATTTTGCTACTTAATACTAATTCAACCAACAGCTGAATAATGAAATCATTAGTCCAACCATACATCAGCTTGGCCAACATTCATATCTAATTTAGCTCATGGCAAAAATGTTGGTATCTGTCTGTATGTTGGTTATTAAGAAGTATAAAACTGCAGTACAATAATACCAGACATACAGTATGTATCTCCATTACATACATATCTACCAGAGAGCTAAAATCATATCTGGTTAGAATGTTTATTATACTTCAGGGAACTTTATTATATTGCACATTTACTGTTAGTTTTACAGGCTGCATTTTCATATATTCAAATCTTATTTTTTGAATCCTAACTTACCGTTCCATAACATGCACAGGCTTTTTTATGTTAGATATATATTCTATAAGACAAATATCAGTGGATAATAGATCCTTATTAGATTGTTTCCCTTCCTGAAAACTGACTATAGTCAAATGATCTGTCTTTCTGAATGACAGGACCTACAGCTCATAACAAATGCTAACAGAAGCAGAGCAGACAGACAGCAGGTTAAACTATGGATGACTGGTAAATTAGACAGGCAGAGTGATGGTAAGACGGACAGACTTCTGCTGTATTTACCTGCAGTTGATGAAATTGGGTGCAGGGTTAAATAGTCGACCTTCCATTGGTTCAGGGTCATCTGCGTTCTCTCCTGCAAGAACCATCCACTCCTCTGTGTGCTCACACTCAAACACCTTCCACTGCTGGGATGCACACATCAGCAGCACAAAGTCCGCTTTGGACACACAACAACACAATACATCATCATCATCACCATCAAAATTAATTAATTGGAGGAATTTGATTTTAACACTCTGTTGTTGTTACTCATTTCACACACATAGGCCAGAAATACACACACACAGCGAATATAAACATGCATTAGTGGAAAGATGTCAGAGTGAGGAGGCCGCCACTTAGTCAGCGCTCCAAGCATTTGGGGGTTCTGTGCTTTGCTTGGGTCATACAATTACTAAGAATTTTCAAATAATGGCCAAGTGTCAGAAAATAGAAATAATAATATGGGTATTTCAAGTTCAAACATTAAAGGTCAGTCACTTACAAAGACTAGCTAAACAACTTGGGGGAGGAGGGGGTAACATGGGGGGATTAATTACCTGTAAATTACCTGTTAAAAGGCACTCGGGAATTTATTTCTTCAATTACATTTACCATCAGCACTGATTGGACATCCACATAAAAAGGTGATACATTTTCCCTTTAAATGCAGCAACATTTACATTTCCACCACATTTGAACTAGATACTGTTCTCTTTCGCTGATTCATTTCAAGTGCTCCTATTTTGCGTTCTTTCGTTCACTGTTCATAAGCTACTCAGTGAAACTCAACCCTTCCTAACGATGTATCAGTTGGAAAGTCAACAACGACAAGGCAGAATTATGCCTGTTGAGCCACTGGAAGGTTTTAAGTGTGAAACATCTGTACATTAGGTGCATTGCCAATAGCTTAACACATAAAATAAATGTAGTGTTTGAAATGATTCAGTCCATCGACTAAAAAGAGAGCACAGAATGACAGCGTAGGACATGGCTGTGAAATGTACACTACACTGAATTTTTAAGACCACAGTAAACATTGAGGGAGTGTTGAGTTCAAACCGCAAACAGCATCAACAGCAAATTAAAACATGAACATATCAGAAAATACGGAGGCTTCTTAATAAAGTGTGATCAAACTGACATAACAGGGGTAACTATAAATTATCTTTCACCAGTGCCACTATTTGAGAATATGGAGAATATGCAGTATTATTCAGACAAGGTGACAATCTAACAGGTAGACTTGTTTGGTTGATACAGTTAACTTATCGACACCGACAGGCACACAGATGCACGCGCACACAAACACACACACAATATGCACACAAACTGACCTATGAGGTTTTTGGAGTTCGGCACAGTGTAGAAGTCAGGCAGGAAGATCCATTTAACGAGAGCTGAGTTAATCAACACTGGAGTGTTCCACCGCCATGGGTAGTCTACAACAACAGGAAGACAGATAGAAAGGTACAAGTAGGTACTCTATTTACACAATGTCACAGAGAGAGAGACATACATACATACATACATACATACATACATACATACATACATACATACATACATACATACATACATACATACATACATACACAACATTTCAATACTATGCAGAGCAAAAGTACGTTGTGAATGATTGATCAATCAAAACAGAATCAGACAGATTATCACCTAATGATATAATATAATGCAGGAAGCAATGATAGTAAAATTATTAGATTTTCTGAATGTGAATTGCTGTTACAATAAAAACTTAGACCACACCTGGTTTAATTTAAAGGTTTATTTAATGCCAACACTGTAAAATAATTTGTTTCTCTTGCTTTTTACTCACTATGAATATAATTACATACTGTAGTGTCAGCTTTGTATTCATTTCATAAAATATTGTAGATTAATTATGTGGAGGAGCCCAAGTAAAGGTTGTATGTGAGTTCATGTGGGTGTATGTTGGTCGATTATTGGGGTGCATGGGTTGCTTAAAAACATTTTCATCGAGAAAACCAATGGATTATGGACATAAAAAACAGTATGATATTTCACAGATGAAAGACATTCACTTCCAGAGAATACAGGTGCTCTATCCTTACACCTACAATAGTAAAACACATAATTGTTGCCTTTTATAGTGTTATCTTTTGTTGCACTTAACTGCATATCAGGACTCACCTATACAGAGAGCAGGCGGTATGCCCACACACAGAAGATACTGGTAGATCATGAAGATGGACAGAAAGAGACAATATTTGGGCCAGATCCTGGCAATAGCTGCACGCCGCCGCCTCACCAAGATGGCTACCAACCAACAGCCATGGATTATCACCAAGAAGTTCATCCGCTGGCCAATCACATTTACCGTCATCAGTAAGCAAATCTTTTAAAAAAAGAGAGCATGTTTTTGGAGATTTAAATAAAATGTAACTTTAAAAAAACAACGTAATTTTACAATTATCTTTTTTTCCTGACAAAACATTGTTTATCTGGAACAGTCTACAAGAGGACACATTCGTCTGTCATTATCTTTTATCAAAAAAAATGTACAAAAGAAAGCTTTATAGCAATTTGTAATGATCGCCTGATTCTATCTTGCTGTACGGGAACATGTTTTGTGTTTATTTTCCTTCGCATATTTATCGCCTCACAGGTTCCATGGATCGTGGTTATATCTGGACCCTGGTCCTGCCTCCTGCCATGGCCCTGCTGACTCCCACTGCTACTATCATTATTATTATTAGTCACATTACTATGTCTATTAAAGATACCATTAATGCACATTACTGACTTTGCTTTTTCCCTGGAGTCTTTGTGCTTTCTTGCCTCACAGGTTCCATGGATCGTGGTTATATCTGGACCCTGGTCTTGCCTCCTGCCGTGGTCCAAGTTGACACCCACTGCTACTGTCATTATATTAGTACTTATAGTACGTATTATTACTATTGCCGATACCATTACTGCTTTGGTTATCATTGTTATTCTACTATATCCACTTCTGCTGTTATTATTAGTAGTCGTAATCTTTCCATCATTATTCTGCTTACTACTGTCATTATATGAATCATTTATATATACCGATACATTTAATGTGTTGTAACTCTGTTATGTTGTTCATTCTGTACACATGACATCTATTGTACTTCTGTCCATCCTGGGAGACAAATCCCTCCTCTGTTGCTCTCTCTAAGGTTTCTTCCTTTTTTTCCTCCCCATTAAAGTTTTTTTTTGGGGGGGGGGGGGGGTATTGGGTATTTCCTGTACCGATGTGAGGGTCCCGGGACAGAGTATGTCATATGTGTACAGATTGTAAAGCCTTCAGAGGGGAATTTGTGATTTTGGGTTCCACAAAATAAAATAAATTGAATTGAATTACTTGCAAGTGTTATCAGAGGCCTGCAATATTAACATAGGTTATGAATCGGGTTTTTATTATTGTTACTATTATTTTTATTTTCTTTGCTCGTATAAAATGAAACAGGGGGGAAATGATGTGGCGGAGAGTATAGAGCGCTCAGACAGACAGATTATTATTGTGTATTATAAATTGTGAAACTTCACTACTGCAAGAAAGACCCACCAACTAAACGGACTGTGGTGAGATAGCGTGGGTTCTCAGATTACGGAACAGCGGCCTCTCGCCAAGCTTCCACCTGTTATTAATATTATTTTTGGCCTTGGGAATTTATTTACTATCGGACTATTTAAGTTGAATTAAGGATTTTTGGGACTGATGGGACTCTGGGTTTGGGGTTATAATTTGTGAATGTCAAGCTTGTTTATTGTGTTGGAGTATACATGGTAGGCTCATGGCATTTTGTTCACTGTATGCCGACCAGGTCGGACATGAATTCATTTGATTTACATTACTATATGGTGTTAAATGCAACAAACGGTGTGTTTTTTGATTATATATGATTTTTTCTGACATCGTGAAAAAAAGGGAAAGCCTTTCAGTATATTCGTAGCTTTCAGACATATTAGGCAGTCAGATTGTAGTTTCTGTCCACACCATGTATCAGATCCGCCCATTCCCTTAATGTAGGTATTTCTTCCCCTTAGGTTTTCGAAGTAAAGTGACTGGTGAAATTTTTTTCCCTCGATAACTGTCTTGATTAAATTTACTTTACTAAAAAGCCCAGTGATAAGGTGATCTCTCCCAGCTACCTCTAATCCAAACTTGTAGAAGGTGTAGTTGAGCAGGTACTTGAAGCAGGGTATGAGGCCCTGGTCTAAAGTGTCCCTGGTGGCAGCAGGGAACAGAGCAAGGATGGTGGGGGGAGATCGTTGGAGCTGACGGTAGTGGTGAGACTGGTGACGATACACTGTCGCCTCAAACACCAACAACATCAGCACTATTAAATGATTCTGAAAAAAAAACATTCACGTCACCAGTTAAATTACGACTTCAGTCATTTACTGGAAAAGCAGACCCAACACACACAAGAAATGAACATTAACACAACTGCAGTCAATTCTCTCTCTATATATATATGGATGTTTTTTTTCTCATCAATTTGGTTTCGGTACTAAAACTTGGGCATAATATTCAAAGTTTTAGACAAAATATACAGCCCAAATCTTTTCACTTCATGAATCTGATAAAGTAGAATTCTAACTAGAGGCATACTATTCACTGAGGAAACTGAATTTACCTTGCTGTATCCCAGTACTGTGGCATCTTTCCTGATGCCAAACCATTTGGCTGGGTCTACTGGCGCCTTATACAGAGAGGAGTTTATCATCTCTTCTGTTAGCAGGTTGGTTTCATTTGTTAAAGGCTGTGAGGGAAAAAAAAGGAAAGAAAGAAAATCATAAGCGGGACTCTACTCTGAATTACCTGCTGTTTTAGCTCATGGGGAAAAAAAACAAGAGAGAGAGAAGAAGCAGTAAGGGTCCATGGTCATTGTCCTGAAAGAGCACTGCTGCCTCTTTAGTTCCATTCTCTTTTTTATTGCTTTGATTTGATTGATGCAAGCTGCCGTTAAACACCACAGAAGAAGAGGCCGGACTTAAGAGAGCTGTAGGAGGAGAGGAGATGAGAGAGAGCACACGGCGTGAAGGAGCTCCGAGACCTACATGGAGTGAAGTTCCGAACCAGAGGGAGGAGGATTTGAACTGAAGAAGACCTGGTTGTCAGAGAAAAGCCAAGGACACTCTAAGTTGAGTTTTGTCTAACATAGTTCTGCTTAACGAACTATTGTCTCCGCTTGGACGCTTTTTGTTTGTTTGTTTTTGATAAAGAAACTTCCCTGAGTGGCCTAGCCGAATCAGAATAAAACGTGATCTTATACTGAGAACCTTTTGATTTTGTCTGTTTTTGTTAGTTTCCCTTGCACCACCCCACCCTAGCCGGCCCTAGTGACCCCTCATGACGTCACAGATGGTGGAGAATGTAGGCACTGGGGCTTAAGTGCTGATGATTGGGACGGAAGATATTGAAGCTTTGACTCAGTTTTTTGCAGAACTTCACACAAACGACCACCCAACCCAAATGGAGCAACTGGTGCAGATGCTGGTGGAGAGCCAGAGGGCCTAGCAGGAAATCGGGTTGCAACAGCAAATAAAGGCCAACCAACTGAAGGAGCAGGAGCTTCAACAGTTACCCAGGCCAAAACCCAAAGCCGCTGACTTCATCCTGGGAGAGACTGACAATGTGGAAGCCTTCATGCGTTTGAAGCTACAGCCACTCGGGAGGAGTGGCCAAAGACAGAGTGGGTTTGACTCCTGGCTCCTTTTCTATCAGGTGAGGCACTTAAAGCTTATCAAGATGTAGAGGCCAGTATTGAGCAAGGCTATGACCAGTTAAAGGGAGCGATGGGTTGACTAAATTTAGCATGGCTCAACAGTTCCATGACTGGACCTTCCAAAATGGAGTTACTCCACGTTCCCAAATGCATGAATTGATACGAGTGACGAAAAGGTGGCTGGAACCAGACAAGAGCAGCCCCACAGACATTATAGAGACCTTCATTATGGATCGTTATTGAAGAGCTTTGCCTTATGAGGCTAAAAAAGTAATCAGTCACAAAAAATGAACAATGGCCTCAGAGTTGGTGGAAGCAGTGGAGCAGGTCCAGGCTGCCTCAGACATGCTCCGCCCTACCCGTAAAGAGCCTATCACTTCTGTCCCCGCCCGACCAGGTGTGCCTCACCAAAAAGGTCCGAAGCCAGCCAACCCTCACTCTGGCCCACCCCATAGAATCGTTAATCCACCTAGGCAGCAACGAGGATTCCTGAACCCCAAGGCAGGCCAGTGCTATCGCTGTGGCAAAGTGGGCCATATCTCATGGCAATGTGAAAAGCTCGATGAGCCAATGCCCACAGCAGAGTCCGCTAGCAGCCCACATGTCCATTTTGCTGCCCTCCTGGGGGAACGGGGAGACCGCAGACCAACCTGGCCAGTAATGGTGAATCAAATGCTGTGGAGGGAAGCCCAAACCAGGCTCAGGCGGGAACCCCGAAAACGTAAGCAAAAAAATAATGAAATAAATAAATCGTGTGTTAATGGTGCAGAACCATGCCCCCCCTCACCAGGGATAGTCCAAGCCTTGGCAGGAGACTCTAGTGGCACGGAGTCGACACCGGGGGACACGGAGGACCCAGAGCCTCAACCTGGGCCAAGTGAAGGTGACGATGTTGGCCCTCTGGAACAGCCACCGCTGAAAGGGCAGTATGGAACAGCTCAGTTACAGGAGCCAACCCTTGGTAATGCATTAAGAAATGTCCAGGTCCAGAGGGAACTGTGGTGCGAACCAGGTCAACTCCTTCATACCCTCACTTTGCAGTGAAAAATGGCCTCTTATATCAGGTAGTGAAAGCTAATGAGACAGTCATGGAGCAACTCCTCGTTCCCCAACCTCATCGCGCCACAGTTCTGCAGTTAGCTCACACCCACTTGCGAGGAGCTCACTTAGGGGTAGAGAAAAGGAACGAGTATTTTCCGACTTCATTGAACTTACAGCACATAGGCATAGGCTTGTAAAGCTGTTTCCGACTTTAAATAGTACCGTGATATCAGCAATACTGCACAAAAACCTGAAGAAATGAAGAAAGCTTGCTAGAAATACTTTGCATTCAATTTGTGCACTACTATTTCCACCTCACACATGTATATGCACAATGCAATTCTCCCCCTTTTTAAAGTTATTGTTGCAACTTCAATGTGATTTATTGATAGTCATTATTGTAGTCATATCTGTCTGTCTGTCCATCTGTCATCCTTCAGGAGAGTATGTTGGTATTACTGTCATGACTAATACAAACATAACATCATGCCTGTTGGAACATACATTGTTGATGCAGAATATGTGTGCATGTGTGTCTTACCAGGCTACAGTTACTGGAGTACTCAACAGGGTTGACAACACTGAGCTGGTACAACATCTTACACACGATGATGACACACACCCAGGCTGTTGACAGACAGGAAGCCATGGGCCCGAAGCGACTGTAGGGCATCGCCAGAGACCACAATACCACCAAGACCAGGTTCATCACAGATGGCTGCAAAGAAAGAGGATAAGATTTAGGTCATAATGCAGCCTTTCATAATTTTATATGTTTAAGAGCTTTACGTCAAGTATCATATATGTGCAGATCATTCATCTCTCAGACTAAATCCAAAACAAGCTGTTCTGAACATGGATGTTCTGAACATTTTGATCCTGATTTGATGCTGTGCTCCAAAATAGTGCCCCATTCATCTAGCACATTTGCCAAAAAAGTTCTTCAGATTTCTTCAGTTTTGGGCCTACAGTACATACACATTAGGATTATTCTATGGGTGGCCCCTTTCAGACTCATGGCTGGCTCAATGGTTGTGTTATAAATGTTGGATGATACCTTGTTGAATGCAGCAGTCTAAAATACGTATTTTCTGTTTACTGGTCAGTCCACTGCTAAGTTAACATTCTGGATGGATGGACGGATGGGTGGATGGATAGAGAGACAGACAGAGAGACAGACAGATTACCTCTTCAAGTGAAACCCACACAGAGAAGAAGGCCACCATCTTGAAGATGTGGAGCTCCAGAAGCCTCCAGATAAACACTTGAACTTTTGTGAGATTGTCAGAGAACCTTCTGGACAGAACCAACAACCTGTCCATCACCAGACCCCACTTACTGGGCATCAACTCCACTGAGCAAGGGAAGAGAAGGGATGGATGAACAAGAGTGAGAGGTTGAGGGGAGAAAAAGAAAAAAAAGAAAATTGAGAAGTGTACTCACAAAGAAATGCAAGATCTTCAAAAGTCAACAAATAAATGTTTTAACAAAAAAAACACTCATGTAAACCTCACTTCTTGCTCAAAATTCATATTGCTAGCAACACTTTAGCAGAAGTGTCCAATACACACCAAATCCATCACAGCAATCACTGTTCTCAACCAGCTGTCATTGTGATTTATGAATTATTTTCTTTTGTCTTCTATAACTGCTTTGGCTGACTGGGGTCATAAAATAAATCAGAAACAAAGGCTTTAACAATAAGTTAAAATCAGTGGTGAAATAACCAAATTCACCAATGATCTGTGACCTGTGATCACCAATTTTCAGCAATCCTGCCTTCAATAATAGCTTCCAGAGATGTGAAGTAAGGTGATGCTGTGCACTTGTTTAGCACCAAAAACTACCACTAGGTGCTGCTATACTATTCATTTTGAGGTATAAATCAAGTCATTATTGATAGTATCTGTCTGTCTGTCTGTCTGTCTGTCTGTCTGTCTGTCTGTCTGTCTGTCTGTCTGTCTGTCTGTCTGTCTGTCTGTCTGTCTGTCTGTCTGTCTGTCTGTCTGTCTGTCTGTCTGTCTGTCTGTCTGTCTGTCCGTTTGTCTGTCCGACATCCTCCAGGAGAGAATGTTGATATTGCTGTAATGGCTAATACAAACATAACATCATGCCTGTTTGGAACATATATTGTTGATGCAGAATGCATGTGTGTGCATGTGTCTTACCAGGCTATCGTTCCTGGAGTAACAACGCTGTATATGACTACAGAGTAGCTGGAAGACTCATAGAGAAACTGGGGGTCATCACTATTATTTTAGATATAGTCAAAATACGAAACATATAGAAAGGCCACTCAGCACTGCATTTGTCTAATCATGCAAATATCCATGCAATGCTGCAAAAAAGAACAACATTAAGCAATGAATGAGTTGTGGCATTGGTCTACAGAAACTGATCAGTTTCTAAAGGTATTGGTACTGCTTAGTTACACTTTTACTTCAATACAGTTCTTGACTATTGTGGTGACCATGTGAATGCACATGTGGCAAAAACAAATGATTACAAATACATAATAATAAATCAATACAAAATATTAACTTTCTAGTTTGCAGAATGCAACATTTCAGAATGGTGTCAGTAAGTAGTTTGTAATTATAAATATGAGAACAATATAATTACTAACTTGTGTGTCAATAAGCAAAAGTTTAATTGTAAAATGTGTTTTTAATATAAACTGCCACTGTTGTTTTTTCACCTTCGTCTTCTGATTCCTCATCAATGTTAGTCAGCGGGTCTTCCTCTTCAAAGTTCATTCCCACATTACCAGAGTCAATCTGCTCAGTCCTCTCACTGTGTTTTTTCCTGGAGGCAGATTGTCTCATTAGTTCTTACAAAAGGAAAATGTAGAATTCTTAGGTGACACATGATAATAGGACACACCACCACAAAAAGCAGATTAATTAAATGTATCATGTGACCTCTGTCTGTAAAATGAATTTCACAATGATTAGTTAAATATTCCCTTAGATAAGAGGGAGAATACAGTGACTGTTTAGGACATACAAATGATCTAGGTGTTAAGCTATAATGTAGTGATCATTTCTGTATGTCATTCAACTAATGGTGTGAAATGTTGTCTTGTTATACTCGAATGAAAATAGCTTAAAACATTTTTCTCGGGAAACATGATCAGGTATTTGTGGGTTCATTCACTAGTTTCATATTTGTATTGTTTTCAATGCCTTGCAGAGACTTTGACTGATCTGCAGCATGGTCAGTTGTTCTTTTGGCATCTCTCATTCTATTTTCACTTTCCATAGATGGAGCACTATCACCACAGGACCCTGTTTACTTTTAAGACACATGAAATAGAAGACAAAATATTTCCTTATTCTGTGTAATTGTTCATTTATCTGAAATATATATATTCTTTGCAGTATTGTAAACAGAAAGTCCTCTCTTTTATCTTCTTGTAAAACATTATGATAGTTTTGATGACTCATCTTCAATACAGGGGCGAATACAGTCCAGTCAAATGTGAATTGGAGTGACTAGTTAACCCTGCACATGATGTAAAACCGAATTTAAACATTAGTTTGTGGGTTGTAGTGGGTAGCAGAATGATATCATAAGAGGACGTGTTGTGTTTGGATTTTAGCTAGCAATAACTATAAAGAATGTGGTGATTGTCAGATGTATTCATTTATCCTTTGTCCTTCTCCTGATCTAATTAAAATCTCTCAGCAGATGTGATTCAAATCCAACTTGTAACTAAATGCCCACCAAGATATTTGGTGTCATTCAGGAATAAGTCACATGCCAGATGGCACAGTAGAGACATTCATACTTCCAATTCACTGTGGCTTTCAATAATGTGCTAAGACATAAGTTCTAGGAGTGAGAAGGTTATGTTACTTGTGTATCGGTGTAACATGCTCCAGGTCAGTGATTCTCATGAAGGGCTTGTGGAAGTAGTGCAGCTGCAGAATACATGCCAACAGGAAGAAGCCAGGGATCAGAATACTGCTAAAGAGTTCAGACAGAGCAAACGTCTCCAGACCAATTGCTGCCAACCTAAGGAGGACAGAAGAGCACGATTACAAAGGTACATGGTAAATGGTGTTGCATTTATATAGCGTCTTTCTAGTCTTCCGACCACTTAAAGTGCTGTACACCACATGTCAACATTCACCCATCAATATTCATACACGGATGACAGAGCCACAGCCCCCCAGTTTCAGTTTTAAACTTCCATCTTTCCTTTTGCTACATTACTGTGTTTTGTTGCACATAAAATCTGGACTCAGGTAGTGAAACTGTACATGTTGCTCACAGAGTGGAAGGAACACGGGGCTAATAAGGACCCAACAGTATATTTGTGAGACAAATATAAACTGTTGGGACAACCAGCCTAATTACCTCCATCTGCTTTGTAGTTATGCTTGAGATGTTTTGGGGTGTGTGGGCTATGAATCAGTTAAAATAGCCCTTTAGGCAGGGATAATGTTTAAATATCATAACGTTCTATTTAATCTAGAAATCACATACTACAAACTAATGATAACAGAACCAGTCTACTGCTGAAAGAGAAGCAGACACAGATAAGTATCAGCAGGGGACATGAAGAGAGAATGTAAAAGAACGTACTGCTCTTCAGTAAAACCAGTAAAGTTTCTCCAGTATCCAGGGAAGTCTTCAAACTGGTAAGTGTAGATGGATATCAGCACCAGCATAGTGTAGGCTACAACAAGCCACCAGAAGAGCTTCAACAGACGTCTCCACAGAGAATAGTACACCTGGGAAATAGGATCTTAATCACTTAATACACGAGGAATTAACATGTAAATCTAAATATGTGCAAATAACAACAACCGTTTGAAGAGTGTTGACAACAAAATTGTCAAAACTCAACTTGTGGTCAAAAACCAAGAAACAGAAAGGAAATAGCAAAAATACTAAGGGTCCCACTCAAACATTGTTCCGAAGTGAGAATTCTGTTTATAAAACATAAAATATCTGATGAGATATCTAAATTAGCTTTGAATCTTTAAAAATGAGGACAGCCAACCTGAATCGGTGGTCTGTAGGCCTGTTCCTACCTGATAGAGACAGAGGCAGATTAGGAACAGCAGCATGTAGATGATTTTGTATCCAACAAGTTTTCCAGCAAAGGAGACCATGATGAACATCCCTCCACACACATAGATCCAGTATTTGGCATAACAGCTCATCACCATGCCTCCTAAAACCTTCAGCACTGACTCATTACCAGCCCCCTCTTGACAAGGATGAGGGGATAGAAAGGCGGGAAAGGAAGAGGAGTAAGATGTTGATGGTAAAATGTAAAATGAAAAGTCATCAGAAAGATACTGTGCATGGGAAGAAGAACTGTAAAACAGGGTTAAACAAACATGTGTCATGCTCTGCAGACTAGGAACACATTTCATCACTAGAAAGTTTGTGTTTGCGAACAAAGCTGAAGATTTTACCTGATGGTGGCACTAAAAAAACTGTTTAACGAGTTGTAGAGAAGTTAATCCTCTGAGGAGGATGAAAAGAACGCTTGTGAAAGGACGTGGTCTTGAGAAGGCTGATGTTCACCCCAAAGCAAATTGTTGCTGAAGGATTTCACATTGGTGTCTACAAGATTTTATTTCAGAATCAGTTTTATTGGTATTTAGTTTGGTATTGAACTTTTACTTATATTAAATATTAAATACTGATGATATTTGTTACATTTTAAAGTATACCCATTTTACTTCTAAAATAATTTTTAATAATCTCAAAACAATGGAGGTGAATGTCAATAGTTTAGTATTGTCAAACGTTTTCAGAGTAGTTTGGTTTTTGGTTATGTGGATTATATAAAAAGCAATTGGTGCACATGTTTTAATGGCTAGAAAACAGAAACGTTGTTTTGTGTGTGTGTGTGTGTGTGTGTGTGTGTGTGTGTGTGTGTGTGTGTGTGTGTGTGTGTGTGTGTGTGTGTGTGTGTGTGTGTGTGTGTGTGTGTGTGTGTGTGTGTGTGTGTGTAAATTTGAGTATATTGACACTTAATGGTTTTCTGTAAACCCAATCAGAAACTCTCTATGGGCTGTATTGTATACATGCTGTATGAGTGTTTTATCATCAAGGAACAGGGATGTGTGTGTGTGTGTGTCTGTAAAAGATATCTGACCTCCTGTAGTGACCTCCTGTAGTGGTGTAGTAATTTTCCTCTTCCTGCTGAAGTTTTCCTTCACTGACTGACGTACTAAAAGCCAGAAGGTCAAAGTAAACAGGAGCTGGAGAGAGAAAGAGAGAGAGAGAGAGAGAGAGAGAGAGAGAGAGAGAGAGAGAGAGAGAGAGAGAGATGAAAAAAAATCAAAAGCAATAATTCAGTTCACTGGGTTTTTGAAAATTCAAGAAAGAAATCTCTAAAAATGACCCATCCCTTTATTCAGCTGCTGAAATCAATATAACTATTTTGGGCATATTTATTAAACCAATGCAAATGATCAGCTATCAGATATCAGGATATCAGAACCGTTTATTGCCATGGTGTGTTGAACATTCAAGGAATTTGACGTGACGGGAGGTGCAAACATTTAACAATCAGTGCAAGTAGAAACATATTAAAATTTACAGATATAAAATAAAGTAAGATATAAAATGAAGTGAAATATAAAATAAAGTGCATAAACGAACAGATAACAGGACTATAAACCAGTGAGATGAAGTGTAGTGTGAAAGTGTCGAGTGTGATAGAAGGGATGTGCGGGGGAGTGACCGGTGGGAATTTGTCCTGGGGATGACAGAGTCAGTGGGGGTCCCGGGCTCTGTTAATGAGCCCGACTGCAATGACGAGGAACAAACCTTTGCAGTACTGATGATGTAAAAGAGCCAAGTCACAGCTGAGTTGATTTAAATGAACTGCCCCACAAAGCCTGATGCCAGGCTGTTTATGTCAAGGAATAGAGTGCAGAGGTGTGTTCTCTGTTGCTAAACTTGGAATATCATTAAGGAGAGTACACTTACTCCAAATGTGAGATTATAGATTGTGAGTTTATCAGATCCAGGGCTGGTGCTGTGTGAAGGAGCACTGACTTTGGCTGTTGTACAGCATTTAATCTGGTACAGCCAGGAGTTGAACTCGTGATATTTTGTCAACAAGACACATGCTGTACTAACTGAGTTAGTGCTGTGTGGAGAATAAAAATATACGGAAGATCATAATAGATCACAACTTTAACTTCATCATCAAGTCCCCCAGTATCTATTCTCTCATCTTACCATAGCACCCAGTCTCAAACAGGGGTGTTGGGCTCTGTCTAGTCCCAGTTGTCTGAGACTCATGGTGCCCACAGTGGTGGGCAGTTCAGGCTGGAGCTCCATGGCCCAGACATACTGCAGACAGCACAGAGCCAGGCCATAAAGCAGGATGAATGGAGAGCACAGCGTGGCTGCATGTCGTCTGCAAAATGAGACAACAAACTATCGGCAGTGCACAGCAAAAATCTATCCAAATGTTGAAATCACTTTAAAACTTAAGATGTGTATTTGTTTAGTCTAACAAGACCAAACCCTGATCCAACCAACACAAGCAATATCATAGGAGTCAATTAATACAATCACCAAGCATCAATAAAAACTGTAGCATTTAAAGGTAATCAATCCTGATTTGTTCAGTCAGCGCTACATGTACCTGGCACGCAGCATCCAGATGAGACACGCCCACAACAGCAGCACAAAGGTCAGCCAGCTGTGGTATGTGATGCTCCAAACCTGAACAACATGGAAACAGCACATAAGAAAGATGTGGAGGCCATTTTGTGTTGCTGTTGTATGCGGGTCACAGTAACTATCAGCATGAAGAGACAAAGGTGCCAAAACCAGTCTGTGATATTAAAGTTACTACAAGTAACTTTCATTTTGTGTTGATTTAGGCTGTCCCTGTGGACAAGTGTTAGAAAACCTAACATTTTACAGCTGCAGTGGTCTGCTCCACTCAGTCCTGGTTCTCTCGTGGCTCTCTACTCTTCAGCAAGTCCAGCAATACGGCCTGGGTCTCCAGTAGGTTGATGTTGGTGTTGGCTCCCAGCAGAGTGGCGAGGCGATGCTCAGCTCCTGGCCAAAGGAGGAGACACTTCTGCAGGGCGCTGAGCTCTCTTCTGACTTCCGACTGCAGGTTGAAGGCTGCAGTGAAACCGGATCAGGATCCTTCCACGGTGGGCTGGTTGCTACTGGACTGGAGGCCTTGCTAGGGTCTAAGCTTAAGGAGTTTCTTTGAAGCTGCTTGATTTCAACTGATTTCGCACAGAAACCGACCCGGTGACACCGATGACAGGCATTAAGAATAACTATATAGAAATAGACAATTTTCTCGCTGATGGTCATATTTACTTATGAATGTCATACAGAGGCATCAGTATTAAATCGATACTGTTTTATAACTAGTTAAAAGTTCCTCACAGTAACTTTAACTAATTGAGTTATTAATTGTGTTCATTGAGTATACAGCAAAGTATACTGCATTGGCCTTTTATAAAAGATGACATCAATTTATAAATGTATAAAATCATGGTTTATTTGAATAGTTACCATCATGGCTATGAGAGCACAGACATAGCTCTGCTGCATGACCACCTTTCCCAGCAGGAAAAACGGGCTTTCACTCTGTTGGGGGCCACTGGGGGCGCCACTAGCACCTGCCAAAATCAACAATCATCTCAGTATGTAGAACAATACATATAATAAGAAAAACCAGCTGGGAAAGATCAAGATAACATCATGTAGCATCATATCTGAGAAATAATGTAGGCTGTTGAAATAGTCTATAAAAAAAGGATATTTCAAGTTTATTACAGCTTGGCTGTTATTTTTATAGTTTTGGTCATCATCTCTATCAGTGATGATAACATTGCACTTACACAGTTAATCGTTAATAACGGGTCAAGAAAAGAGGAGCAGTCAAACATGGAACCAAACCATTTATCCAGATCATATCAACTGCTTTTTTTAGGGGTAAAACTGAAAGTGAGCACACCACATGCTGCTAATTCCTCATTGAACAGGAAAACTGTGTGCACTTCAATGAGTCTGTAAACTGTGATGGATGTTTACAGCAGACAGTTTAGGTAAAGTTTTACTGTTTGTTTTTGTTTTCTCTTCTCCAGAAGTTTGACTAATCTGGGAGCTTTCTTTCCAACCTGTCTGATCGGCTGACTGCTCTGTTTCTTGACCTGTCAAACCTCTTCTTTAGTGATGTCACTGTCTTCCCAGATCGAAGTAATCAACTTTCGTGAATACTATAATCATCTAAATCCTGAATAGATTTGCCACTGTTGTAATGATATAATGACATACACTTTTATGTTTTAGTTACAAAGATGATTTCTGAGAAAAATTGAGCTTTTGATACCCAGATCTTGTTCACTCTCTCCAGCCATAGTTCCTCCTCTGCTGCTTTCTGTGCTCATAGACAGCATTAGCTGAAACAGACAAGTACACAAACACATTTTAGTGGATATGTGAATACTGTTGTATTAAAGAATGGGACTTTTTCTCATGATTTCATTCCACTTGATATAACTCTCAGGTGTTGAATATGAAGCGATTCGTCCATACTTTCATTGTAGTTTCTTAAAATGGTCAAATTTTAATTACTTAACGACAGAGAAATTTATATTTACCTGTGTGTCATCTTCATATTCATTTTTCTGTTGATTCCATGACCTTAACTCCACCTCTTCTTCTATTTTCTCCTTCTGCTGCTCCTCCTTAACCTGCTGAACACACAAATACAGCATCTGATAAGAAATACATGTCGAAAAATGCGCTACAATCATTGTGGAAAAGTTAAAAAATTATAAAAGTGCTTGTGCTTCCTATCTCCCGCACTGATCATCTTTAAAACCAAAAGAGCAACAACAGTGGAAAAAGCAGAAAACTGTAATTGCATTCACATCTAATTGTATCTGCTCACCGGTACCGTAGTGCAAGGAGTGTCAGAGATGTAAAAAGGTGTAAGAATTATAATACAAAATAATTAATGTTATTATTTAGTGAAATAAGAATAGCTTCAATATTAGGGCCATTACTATGTCTAAGTTATGGTACCAAGACCAAAACGGTACTACTTTTACACTCTGAGAATCTTTCTTATTTACCAAATAAAGTCAGAGTCCTTAGATGTTAAATGTTGTCGAAACATATGCAGCCATGCATGGATATGGACTGAAATAGTTGACAATTAGCAAAAAACCTTGATTTCATCATCAAGTCCCCCAGTAATTGTGATCAAAGAACAAGTAAACAAAGAGTAAGTGATGCGATCTTAACTTGCTAAGTACAACAGCTAACCATCCAGAAGAGATTTTCTCTGTTGCCAAAGATCAGCGCTGTCTCATCCATCGTGCAATTGTGAACCCATTCACATATCCAATGCCAACTTGTTTTTTTCTTTGTAATGCGTAACATATTTCAGTCGGTACCAGTGATGAAGAAGTAGCAGATACCTGGTTCGGTGTTCCATGATATCCTGTCTTGAGAACTGTTGCTATGGTAATATAGAGGAGGAACAGTATTCCTGGGTTGACGTAAACTGGCCAATCATGATCAGCATTAAGGTTTAGGTCATAGGGTGAGGAGCAGTTTCCTGGTATGATGATGTCCTTCAGACCAAAGAGTCTAGACAGGAAGAGACATAAAGAAATAAAAAATTAGAGAGTGAGAAGAGTTGGGGACAAAGACAACAGGAGGCAGTTAGTTAATGAATGACATGTTGAAGAAATACTTATTTATACTGTTATGAACAGAAGTATGTAAGGCTTATACATATTAGGAGTAGGTGAAGGTGGAGTCAGTTTTAAGTTAGCACTCAAGTGGAGCTATTAATTAGAAGGAGAGTCTGCTTTATTGGCCAAATTCTGTCATGATCTTGGTTTAGTTTGTTTCTGGTTATATTTTTAGATTCCCTGCATCTTGTGTGTTCCTCTCTTTGTGGTGTTCCCTCCATTTTTCTTTGCAGCACCTGTGTTTGTCATGTCTCGTCCTGTTTTGTCGTTAAATTTCTTTATTTTTGTCATTTCAGTATTTCCTGTTTCATTTTGTGTTTCTCACCTCTCCCCTCGTGTTAGATCACTTCACTTCCTGCCTTTGTGTGTTTTCCCACCACTGTGTTTGTCTACCCGCCCCTGATTGAATCCACCTGTGTCTAATCACCTATACCTCCCTCGTGTATTTAAACCCTTTGTTCCCCTGTGCTCTGTGGATTTCCCTGCCTGTTTCTTCTTGATCAAGTTTTTGGCTCATCCCTGCCTGATTTGTTTGCCTGATCTGACTGCCTACAGCAAGAGGGGCCAGGGTTCGATCCCCGATCCGGGTGGTCCTTCTGTGTGGAGTTTGCACGTTCTCCCCGTAGCAGCGTGGGTTCCCTCCCACAGTCCAAAGACATGCAGCTCAGGTTATTTGGAGACTCAAAATTGCCCGCAGGTGTAAATATGAGCGTGAATGTTTGTCTGTCTCTACATGTGCCCTGCGATAAACTGGCGACCTGTCCAGGGTGTACCCTGCCTTCGCCCAATGTCAGCTGGGATCGGCTCCAGGGCTCCGCGACCCTGAATAGGATAAGCGGTTTGGAAAATGGAATGGAACGGAACTATCTGAACAGATCAGTTATTCATGAATACTAGGCCTACTTCCAAGTTTGAGGTTTTTCTTGTTTTGTGATTCACCATATTTTAAAGAATAGTGGATCTGTGTAGTGTAGTTTGGATTGACAAAATAACCATACAACCAAAAACGCATGAAAATGTACACAGTCTAAACACAGACTGCAGGTTATTATTAATGTTCAGAGGATTGTCAAACTGCTTATTTTAAGAGGTAACCTCCAGAGAGACAAAAAATGAAAGAAAAAAACTGCTGTGCTGGCAATGGCTCATTGTGTCCCCTTACTGTTATTTGGACAGTGCATGTAGGGAGCGAATCAGAAACTGACATTTCCTCAATTCCTCTCTCCTCATGTCTACAATGAGAGTGATTAAGTTGCAAGTGAGTGGAATGTGGATATGGGAATTAGAAATGCCTTAGGATCCCCCAGGAAAAGGTGTGTGTGTGTGTGTGTGTGTGTGTGTGTGTACATACGTGTGTACGTATGTATACGTATATGTGCGTATGTATATGTGCGTATGTATCTGTCTGTCTGTCTGTCTGTCTGTCTGTCTGTCTGTCTGTCTGTCTAAGAGAGGGAATTATGACCTGTGTAACTTTAGCGTATATTACATAATGAAAACTATTCATGACGAGATTTGTTTTGTTAACAGAACTATTTAGTATTTAAATAAAAACACGCTCATTTATTTTCAATTCATTTGAACGCGTTTTCTGTTAATAACCACTGACAATAACAAAGCAAAAAGATAACGTTTA